>NC_090759.1:71197179-71247179 GCF_036898095.1 Palaemon carinicauda
ACTATTTTAGAAGTTAAATAATGAGCATGCCATCAAAAGAACAAATCGGCAGACATAAATTTCTAGCACCTAGGCCTACCCCTAGTACGAATAAGCTATCTGGTATTTATGTACTACTATTACTACTGCTACCACTCAAGAGGGTATAAGAAAGGCAGCAAATAACACCACGAAGTAAAAAAAGTGTCAGGAATTAATAGGTTTCACCGGTGAGACGATGCACTATGGCCGTGTTGCTGTAAATTCCCGCCTAATTGGGTTAAGTGAAGCTTGCTTGATTGAATAAAAGTCCCCTGTGTATGGATAACTAGACATAGAATAATTCACAAGCATTAAGAAAATATTACACAACATAATACACATGAAAAGTCTATCTAATGTTTTTTCCTCTTGGTTTGTTAAAGGTTTAATAGTTTATTTTAATGTTGCAGTTCTTAAAATATTTTTTTCCTTATTTCCTTTCCTCACTGGGATATTTTCATGTTGGGGCCTTTGGGCTTATAGCATCCTGCTTTTTCAACTAGGGTTGTAGCATCGCAAGTAATAATAATAATAATAATAATAATAATAATAATAATAATAACAATAATTCTCCCCTGAGTTTAGTTTTGGTATAGTACAACTATTTACAACAGTAAGAACTTGCTACACGTTGCATGAATGGAAAAAAAATGGTTTGTCATGATTAAACCATAGAAATATTTAGAAGCAAATTGGAAATGTCACCATTCATCAAAGATATTTCAAGGCTTATGAGAAAATTCTTTGACAGGTCACTTAATATCAGTCGTTAGAAAGTTGGTCTCAAACCATTTGATTTAGGTACGTCTCAAAAGTAATCATTATTAACCTAAGCATGGAAATACTGGAATTCTACAGTCAATTGTGGTGGATTGCGACCAGAGTGAAGTAGCACATAGATCTATGACCCTCGATTCAACATTATTGTAGAGCGTTGGACGTTCAAAATAGCTGGGGCCACTAGATGAAGTAAATACACAGTGAAAGGGGTGGGGGGGGGGGGGTATATGAAAATATCTTTCAGCTTTCAGTTATGTGCTGCATAGCTGTTATCGATTTTGTTTTTCTTTTAAGCGAGAAATTTGAGTTTTGCGCCATCGAGCTTTTAAAGGTTTAAAGGCCTATTCATGAATGGCACAAGCAAGGGACAGTGACATTGCCCTAGCAAGAAGGACAATGCCCTAGCCTAGAGAATGACCATGCATACATATGATCAGCGCCCAAGCCCCCTCTCCACCCAAGCAAGGACCAAGGAGGGCCAGGTATTGAAATGGCTGCTGATAACTCAGCAGGTAGACCTAAAGGCTCCCCCAAATCCCCATCCTAAGTACACAAGGATGGTGAGGTTGCAGACACTAAAGGAAGTAACGAGTTTGAACGGGACTCGAACCCCAGTCTGGCGATACTAGACAGAGGCGATGCTACACAAGGGTTATCGTGTTCGTATTATTGTTGAATCAATTTAATTAATTCTGCCACTGTACAACAATGTCCATACAACTTACGTCATTAATATCATACGGAAAACGAATGATACCACTAGCCTAGTTGAATATGAAATTCTGAGAAATTCAAGTTATCCACAATTAGTAACTTTTAAGTCTAATAGTCTTTATAACTGCGATTACCACAAACAAAATTCCACACAAATTAAAAACACGAGAAACACAGATAATAAACTATAAAGAAAGGTATTCACCAAGTTCTTTTTAAAAGTAGGCCTATTGGGCGCATTAAACAAGTTTTATCAATCTTTGCTTAGCCTCCTTACCGTAAATACAGTATAACTGACTGCTCCTTTGAAAAATGATAGCCTGATTGCTCCTTCACCAGTACGGCGGTGGTGTCATTTTTTCTCCTTATTAAACAAAACATTAAATAAAACGTTTAATTCCACACATGTTTTCTTGTGTGGCAGGTTAGAAGCAGTTATTCTTAGACTTTCTAATATAACATGGTGTAACCATAGACCAGGAGGCTGGCTTCCCTTTTACCCCCACCATAAGGTTAAATTTCGAGCACATTTTGCTATATAATTTTTTTAAATTGCTCTAAAAAGCTTAATTTTTGTCCTAGAGAGGTCAGGTTGGTCTCATTCTTTTGGAAAATGCCTGAAGTTTCTCATAAAATTATCAAAAATATGTAAATATATGTAATTAACAGTGTTTTGCAAGAACGTACCGGTACGTCCTTTGGGGGTGAAAGGGTCACTAAAACAACACCCTTTGCACTGCAGTTTACGCCAAACGACGTAGCAAAATTGTACTTGTATCTTAGCTTAATGGCATAAACGCATTCACATAAATCACACTCGTAACAGCGAGCTTAAAAGTAAGACATTAAACTACCAACATCTGAATAGCGCAGTGCGCACATGGAATATTTTTTAACAATAGACGTTGCAGCGGTGCGTTTATAAACAAAAATACTGTTTTTACACAAATGGGGGGAGGAATCCAATTGCTAATAGCTTGTAAGGTCAAATTAAACAGATGCAGTAAAAGAAAGTTAGCATAAACTTTGGGTTTTCATTTGACATAACAGCGATTCTCCATTTTTACCGATATATATTTTTGATGGGATGACATAATACATATAAGAGATGCTTTCGTTATATCATTTGAATTTTCTGTAAATGCACAATAATACATTGTAAAAATCATTGATAGCCTAGTCATTCTAATCTTTACCAATGAAAAAACTGTCAATCTTGTTCACGGATGAACTAGCTAATAGATATCATATAAATAGCTACTATATAACGTAAATAGTTACTATATAGCATGTAAATAACTAATAGATAGCATATGCATAGCTATTAGACAGCATATAACTAGTAACTACAGTAAATAGCATATCTATAATCTAGTTCAGAGCATATGAATAGCTATTAGGCAGCATATAACTAACTACTAGATACCATATAAACATATAAATAACTACTAGACAACATATAACTAGCTACTAGATAGCACACAAATAGCTACTAAACAGCATACTAACTACTAGATAGCATACTGATAAATACTGCACAGCATATAACTAGCTAGTAGATAGCCTATAAATAGCTACTAGATAGCATACTAATTATCACCACGCGACAGCAGAGGACAACTCACAAATAAAATCTTCTCATGTCAGCGTAAAACATCAGCATAAATATAAACAACACTTACAAATCCTACTCGAAACTGTCCGTATTCCCAGGAGGCCAAAAGAGCACTGAGATGAGCACCTCAAAAAAAGGTAGTACCAGATTCCTCGAAGTAAGGAACCAATGGTGAAACATTTTGATCACTAGAGTAATATGAATGTATGTATTCTAAGGCACGTTTTGTTGACGTTCCATTGCTCACCTTCGCACGGAAAAAGCCTAGATTTGTAACACTGGCCAGTTGGCTTACACTTGTCTTCTGTAGACACCAGATTGGCTGCAATGACAGGTGTTTCGTTTTCTTTATTTACAACATTTTGAGATTAATTTTAAATTAATTTGCATGGTGGTGCACAATCATTTAATGGGAAGATTGCTTGATATTGTTAGGACTATATTAATACATTCAAAATTTTTATACTTATTTTAAACTCACACGAAACCACACGCACACACACACAATATATATATATATATATATATATATATATATATATATATATATATATATATATATATATATATATGTATATGTAGGTATGTATATAGGCTATATATATATATATATATATATATATATATATATATATATATATATATATATATATATATATATATATGTATGTATGTATATAGGCTATATATATATATATATATATATATATATATATAGAGAGAGAGAGAGAGAGAGAGAGAGAGAGAGAGAGAGAGAGAGAGAGAGAGAGAGAGAGAGAGAGAGAGCATCAAAATGAACCATCCCACAACTCACTACTTACCTCTACCCTGCACACATTAGGCTCCTTATTTTCCTTCTTTTCCAATCCATCTACTCAGACCTTTAACTTTCTGCTTCCCCTATTCTATAATACCTTAAACAATTAGATGTCACTTATGCATGGGGAAGGTACTAGAATATACTGTAGGCCTAAAGGTTATTGTGCAGATGTAAAATGCCCTAGAATATATATATATATATATATATATATATATATATATATATATATATATAATATATATATATATATATATATATATATATATATATATATATATATATATATATATACTCAAAGCGAAGTCCACTGTCAATTCTAGCTAGGACCAAGGAGGACCAGACACTGGCAGCTGATAACTTAAGAATTAGCCCTAATAGGTCTCCATCTTTAGCTCAGGACAATAATGGAAGCTATTGAGATTTAGGCCACACAGATAGCAAGTCTCCACTTCCACCAGACTATTGTCCTCAATGCTCCATGATCAAAAAATCCCAAGACAATGGTCCATTCTCACACCATAGCTAAGATTTTTACCCCTTGCTCTATGCATGACCACATTCTCTACCTTCAGTTCAATGTACATTACATATACCTTGTGAATATTTAATCTTGGCTTGTGTTCAACATTCATTACAGTATTTACCTTCATAAACGGGGTTTATTTGAGAATTTGCTCGAGGGTACACTATTCTATCTTGTTTCTCTTCCTCTTGTTAATTTCAAGTTTTTATAGTTTATATATGAAATTTTATGTTATGTTATTATTGTTCTTAAACTTGTATTGCAGTTTTCCTTATTTCCTTTCCTCACCGGGCTACTTTCCCTGTCGGAGGCCTTTGGTTTACAGCATATTGCTTTTCCAACTAGAGTTGTAGCTAAGCAAATAGTAGTAGTAGTAGTAGTAGTAGTAGTAGTAGCTATAGTAATAATAATAATAATAATAATAATAATAATAATAATAATAAGAAGAAGAATAAGAAGAATAATATGACCCAGCACTGGAGTCTCTGAGGCCATTTAAAGCCCAAGCCCTAAAAGGGAACTATGAAGCAAAAGTTAAGAGGTTGTGAACAGCAGTGGAAAAAAAAATGGAGCCGAGATGGTGATATAGTGGAAGGCTAAAACGTAATTGCAAACGAGAGCAAAAGGGTTCCAACAAATACCCTTTAGTTATGCTTACAGTGGACCGTATGAGGTGAACTGACAGCACTGACCCCTACAGGATTTCCATTGAAGGAATGGGCAAAACAAATCTTTCATAGAAACTAGGGCTCTTACTAATCTTCTACACACACCCTAATAACATCCTTACTCTCACTTTTCTGTGACACATCTTTTCATACGACAGCTGCCTTTTGTATTTACACCAAAATACTTTGAGGAATCAACCGTTCTTATTTATTACCATCACTTACTTCCATTACCTGTTCATCAATAACATTCATTGCTTAATTTTCCAGGTTTGAATTTACCCTTCCAAACTTACCTTTGCTCATATTACTAATTTATGTACTGTAATGTCTCCACACTATCTGCAGTCAACATTGTGTCCTCAGCAATTCCATTCATGACCCATATGCTTATCCAGCAACTTTACAGATGTAGAACATCATCATTAAATAGTGTTACTCCAATAGTCCAAAACTCACTTTTATACAAAATCAGCTATTCCGTCGACTAAATTTTGTTTATCTCACACTACTTTCAAATAAAAAACTTTTGCTTACAATTCATCTTCTATTTCCTGCATATTTTAAAACTTCTCATTAACTGCATAATAAACAGTTCATTCATAAATCCTCTTCCTAATCTAAATCCAACGTTCTTCTTCATATTAATTGTGTTGTTACCTGACTTACTTCCTAAATCAGTATGCCATCATATTAAAGTTAATTTACGTTAGTATAATTATCCCAGACTCCTCTATTACCTTTACCCACAACATTTGTTTGTCTCATACACTCCTTTAGATCCTTTCCTCCTCTACCACCTTTACCCAGATACAAAATAACATTTTACCCAAGAACATTTCCAACTTCAAGAATTACCTTACAAACCCTGGTTAGTCTCTCGATCCCCTTTTAACCATTATACCTCAATTTTTTTTTTCTTAATAGTTTCTCCTTGTTGCCTTTAAATTCTTCACGACTAAGTAACATATTTATGCCCTTCATATTACTTTTAGTCATAAAATCAGTCACTTTCCCTCCAGCAACATTTCATTCCTACCTGTCTTCTATCCTCCACATCCAACTAATCTTTAAATAATTCACTCCAACACACAGCTGAATTTCCTAGCGAGAATCTCTTCCATAAACCAAGATATATTCAATCATTAACATTTCTTGATGCTTTTACTATTACCCCTTGAATGTCTGCTCCTATTCATCAATTCATATTAATTGTCTGATTTTGTTTATTCTCTCTTTTCCCAAGTTCCTTCTCAATCCTTCAGTATACCCAAACAATATATGCTTTCTTGTTAGACTATTCCATCTCAATTTTTTTTTTTTCACTGAACCCCTTACATTATTTCAAATATCCTATATTCACAAACACTCCCCATAGACAGGTGATCATCACTTAAATTCTACTCCATCCACATCATACTTCTCCCGCCTTGGTGTCTTTAACAGGGTCCAATTTTTTATCTACTTTCTCTATACTATACACTTTGCCAATTTAAATTTCTATCTATCCTATATTTTGTCTCAATTAAATAACTAGATATAGTAAAGTATTTCTAACAATTCACCTTATTTCATTCATCAACTTGCTAATTCTTTTCTGCATTTTTTTCACTTTCTCAATCATACTTATGTATCATATCCATTTTTGGAAACCATAATTAAGTCCCTTTCCAAACACGTCCAAAATTTTATTTAAAACTCTCAATTCCTTTAAGAACACTATACTCGTCAACACCATCATCTCTTCCTCTGTCACAAATTTGAAATGAAAATACAGTAATTTTCAGTCACTGTTTCATATTTAACAAACCCAGCCCAGCAAATAATTACTTGGCAGCAAAAAAACTATCTTGTCACTCCTGCCAAGAGTTCCCAGGATGTAATCTGTTAATATTATTAGAAGCAATCTCCAACAATAGCTTGAAAAACAGAATGCTACGGGCACAAGGCCTCCAATAACGAAAGTGGCCCAGTGAGGAAAAGAAATGGTTAAATCTCAATTTTAGGTCAAAGTTTCATATACAATAGTACCTCGGTTTACAAGTTTAATTCACTCAGGGAGCAAGCTCTCAAGGTAAAATGCTTGTATCCTAAATAAATGTTTCCCTTAAGAAACAAATGAAATTTACTTGATTCACTCCACGCATCCAAAAATACACATATATACTTTTATTATTATCATTATTATTACTTGCTAAGCTACAACCCTAGTTGGAAAAGCAGGATGCTATAAGCCCAGGGGCCCTAACAGGGAAAATAACACAGTGAAGAAAGGAAACAGGGAAAAATAGAATATTTTAAGAGCGATAACATTAAAATAAATATTTCCTATATAAACTATAAAAACTTTAACAAAACAAGAGGAAGAGAAATAAGATAGAATAGTGTGGGACCGGGAAAGCAGCCATCAAAGTAAGAAAGTAAAGAGTGTACCCTCAAGCAAGAGAACTCTAACCCAAGACAGTGGAATACAATGGTACAGACAGAGGCTATGGCACTACCCAAGACTTGTAATGTTAATTAATGAACAGTTTATAACACCTACATTATAAATAGATAAAAATTAATAATTCAAAATAAAACAAAAATATGTAAACACAAACTAACTCTCACTTTACCTTTAGGGAGAGTTGGGCCTAGCAGGAGTGGGAGAAGTCGTGCCAGTTAGTGGGAGTGTCACTCCCCGAGGACTTCTGGTAAGACACCAGTTCTTTCTCTTGAACGATGTTCACTACCACTAAGCTTTCTGTACATTTGGTCATCTTTTTTAATACTCTTACACTTAACTTTCCCAAGGAATCCATCTACAGAAGACTGTTTTGCTTTTGCTCTAAAATAGCTTGAAAATGCAACATCGCATTGCCAGTACAGTAAATACAGTATTCGCTGCTCATTCTGCCATAGTCTCATCAAGAAGATGTTTCTAAAAAATTTTGCAGGGGTTCCCACATTCTTAACATCTCCCTAATTTCTCTTCAAGCATGAGTTTTGTCACTCTGTCCTACCATCTCCTCCGCAAACTCTTGTTACTACTTCTTATGCAACTCAATCAGGTCCTCAGTTATCAGCTGCTAGCTATGATCTTCAAGAAGATTGATGGTGATGTCCTTGTCCAGCTCCACCTCCCTTGTCTTTCCCAATGACACAACTTCATCATGATCCTGCATGGGTTTCACTCCCTTGAAATCGTGTTCAGGAACACATTAAGGCCCCAGTTTCCTTCCTCCAAAGTTAGGGGTTTTGTTGGTGACCCCTTCACAGGCTTTGTCAATCATTTTGAGGCTATGGACAATGGAGAAATGTTCTTTGCAAAACCCTTGGAAGGCAAGGTTAATCCCTTCAGTGACCTCAAAGGATTGCTTTTGAGTACAGAATACAGTAAACCAACAGTTCTGTTTATATTTTGTGAATGGTTCCAAGAAATTTTGATAAACTGTTACTATCTAATCAAAAAGTGAGTGGATGCTGAGTAATATTTCCCATAAATTTTTCTGAAATTCAAAAAAACTCAAGTAACAGTTCTCTCTGATATCAAAATCTTTCACGCTATTTCCTACCGTATGTAACAAGTAGTTTTTTTAGGGGGAGGACAAAAGCTTTCCCTTTTGAGGCATAAGACATGCAATTAGTTCTCTCCATTCTCCTTCTGAATTCCTGTCTGGTGTCATATTTTCATCCACCCCTTTATAGCTTCTTGGCCTTTCCAACTGGTCTTTTTTCTACTGCATAATGACTCAGTTGGTCAAGTCAGACCAGGAAAGCCTGGCCATTTGTTTAGATTATTTTATAGACATGAATGATGTCACTTCATGCAAAATATAAGAAGCTTATAATTGATGGGGATTCAGCGTTATGAAGCTTCATCTGTGGTGGATAACGGGGGAGGGTGGGCTGTGGCACCCTAGCAGTACCAGCCGAACTCGGTTGAGTCCCTTGTCAGGCTGGGAGGAATGTAGAGAGGAGAGGTCCCCTTTTTTTGTTTCATTTGTTTGATGTCGGCTACCCCTCAAAATTGGGGGAATTGCCTTGGTATATGTATGTATAATTGATGGGCTTATATATAAAAAAACCTGTATCTGTAATATAAAAACATTACATTTGCATTCAGTATTGTACATGTGTCACAAATTGTGTTACTGTAGTTACATATCCAGCTTACAACAATTTGTCACATCACCATAAAATATAACATATAATGAGCCGAGGCATCTTTATTGATAATCTGCATCATGCACTTACAAAAGAAGACATCAATTTACAGGACCAAGTACAGGAACGTATAAAGTTTATCATTTACGTACGGCATTCTAAACTACACAATGAAACGTAAACACAAACTAAATTACAATAAAACTTAGCTAATATGATAAACGATTTTGAAACTTGCTCTAATGTTTGAATTATACTACCTTACAATTCACCTGCTTTTATTCAAACAATTTTATCTACAAAATTTTTCACATATCATGGTACAAATGCACAGCATTGATCACTAATTACTTATAAGTGCAAACTCAAGTCAACCTATCTAAACTTTTCAGCAAAAAACTGGATCATCGCCGTTCCAAGACGATCATGAGTAATGCACGTAAACTGAATTGTACAAAGTATAAAAACTATTTGCTTCCTACTTCAGGTGTTACATATTGCACACTGGCTTGACGAATCAAAATCTTCCAATTGGCAATCCAACAGTAAGCAGTTACATCTCATGATACATGGACAAGTGAATATTTCTCCCACATAATCCTAAAACTGTATCAAGTACTGTATCACGGGGGCATATAAAAATTAGAATAGCGCCAACGTTATCCCTGCGTGTCATAAGAGGCGACTAAAAGGGACGGGACGAGGGGGCTGGGAACCCCCTCTCCTGTATCTACATCCTGTGAGACAGCAACAAAGAGTTTCATTTGTTGATGTCGGCTACCCCCCAAAATTGGGGGAAGTGCCTTGGTATATGTATGATGTATGTAAGTATTCAAAATTAAAAAACTTCGACTTTAATATGATTTTGAAAAGTTCATCTGAGGAGAAATCTTATTAAACAAATGTTATCGCCCTTTCAATCTCATAGACTGCTCAAAAAGAAAAAGTGGAATGTTCAGGGGATATCACTCAATAAATGGAAAATTAAAGTACATTTTACAGGGAAAATATCATGCTCACAGATACAAATGGCAGCCAATGAAGCACAATTACTGCTAAAATTGTAGACTCGGCCCAGTACCTTCACAGAATGAAAGTTGAAATATGCATCTTATGGTGGTACAGACATCTACCATAGACAACTGCTTCAAGAAATTATATCGTTAGTAATGGAAAGTCAAAGATGGCTACTAAAGAGTTACCATATGCTATCTCGACAATTCATCGCCCTGAAGAGGAGAGCAAAATTATTTTTTCAGTAACATTATAATCTTTAAAAATTGCACCTGAACATATATATCTTTGGTATACTGTACTGTACTGTACAGTATTAGTATTACAGTTTGAAAAATCTATTTTCAAAATATTTTTGCACATACTGCTTGAACTGATGAAAATTTTAGTAATTTACATTCAGTTTAACTTGCACAATTAATTTTCATCCAAACATCTTCACACCTGAATGTCTCAATCCAAATGTCTTTGTATGTGTAACAAATTACAAATCCTAAACGGAAAAAAAAAAAAAAAATCAGAAAAGGTAAGGTTTACAAAATATTGGCACACTGATATGCTACTTTAAAAGCAGGATAAAGTCACCAAAATACTCAAGGACACTTATCTGGCCTATCTGTTGTATCAAAAGAATCTGTATCAAAATACTCAAAGCAACAAAAAATTCTTTACGTACCCACAATATGCGTTAGGCCTACAGAACTAGCACTTACAAATAAAATGTGACAGTGCTACATGAATTCTAGCACACAACTTTCTGAGACCAGCATTTTGATGTAAATGCCATATACATTTTATATTTACGATAAAAAATATCACACCGTCCACAACTCCAATTATATACATAAAATTGCTCTGCATAGTTAACTCCCTGAAGTCATTAACTCGATTTCTTCATGTGCCGAAGAATCTTATAGGTATCTTTGGAGAAAATGTAAGTCAGTCCTGAGCCTATTGTCGTGACTCCTGTCACCCAGCTGTAAACACAAAATCATAATTACAGTCGCTCTGCGGAAACTCCTTATTCTAAGTACCATTAAATATAATTGAGATGAATGAGACATGGAGTTTTGACATTTTTTAATATAGGGAGACATGACAGAAAATTACATACTGTAAATATCTATTTGACAGTTTTAAAACTTTCATTTACTGCATTTGTTAGGTAAAATATCATAGTCTCAGTAATCTGATTTATTCTTTTAATAGTAATAATAATCACACGTCACATAATTACAGATATATAATATTCCCAAGAGGATGCAAAAGTACTCATGTTGCCTGTAAAGAGTTCTGTTTGGTCAAAATTAGCATACAAATCTAGAAATCACTAACTAATCTTGTAAACCTGTGACCTAGCCATATATGTGACTTCCTTAAACTTCATTGGCAAAAGTCACATGTGAAATGCCTCCAACCGGGTACAGTTCTCTCTCTCTCTAACTGTACTAATCACTTTAAATGGCAGAAAAAAACAGTGACAGGGACATAAGACAACATTTCTATGCACAGCCTTCGCTAGGTTTCCATAAAGCCTAACCTTACAATTTACTTATCCTAACTACTTATACAAACACATGCTTAAGTCAATAAAATCTAGAGAATCCACCACTGCACTACAGCAGAAACAAAAACTACACAAGCACATCTGCCTGAAATATGACCACAAATATTGAACTTTAGTTAGCAAAATGTTTACTCAATACCTTTGTCATAACATAAGAAATTTTACAATTTGCATTTTTTGCAGCCATACAAGCCCTAGTCCTTTAATATAGGGAACATTTTTGGTGGTGCTAGAATGCTGTTGAAATTGTTAACAATTTAGTTAATGCCAATTAGTGAGTGATGGTGAGTAGCCCTGCCCACTCTCCTATCAAAGACTTACGAGTCACATCCCACACTGCAATGAAAGCCCCCATGAGAAGGAAAGTTTTATGCTCTTCAATTAGAACAAAAAGGCTCCAGGCTGAGCAATAGCCTTCCACAGTTTTGACCGAGAGAAGCTTTTTGGCGAAGATTGATTAAGGTGTCTGTGATTTCCGTTAAAGGTGCTGACAGATAGGGATATCGCTCGTCTTGTGACCAACTGGGAGCAACCAGGTTCATCTATGAAAGATCATCACTCAGTTGGTTCAAGACGTAGGTTTCCCTGGATATATCTGGCTGACAACTCTATGGTGTAATTCACCAACCATAGGTGTATCTGCTCGTCGACTTTAACGGGTATGGAAACTGTACTTCCTTAGTTGTTGACATGAATTACTACACTATAGCAGTTTTGTTGCTCACTTAAACATCACAGAATGCTTCTTTAAACATTCTTAGAAAGCTTTCATCTCCAAAATGTTGATGCAGATGCATTTCTTATGCTGACCACATAATTGATTTGACAAGGGCGCCAAGGTGAAAGTCCCACTCCTCTTTCAAAGCATCTGAGAACAATTGCATGTCTGGAGGTGGGGAGGTGAGAGACTCCACTGGTGGGGTTCCTTTCCTCCAGTCACCAGGAATGAGTTGCCAGTACCTTCCTGTCCCACTGGTACAGGATAGAACTTGGAATCTTTAGATGTCGACCTTTGATCTTCCAACACCTCTGAAGGGATCTCTATTAGAGATCCCTTAACTTCTCTTAAGAGCAAGCTTCTCAAACAAAAGGTGGCCAAGAAGATTTGCCAAAATCGAGCTGGAAGTACCATCTTGAGGGAACAGTCGTGCTACCTCTCTGAGCTTGCTAATCATCCTCTCTGCTACCATGAATATCAACATAGCCAGATACTTCAACCTTCGCTTGGGTGGGCGATTCCACTTCTCCCTACTTATCAATTTCCAGAGATTTCGACAAAAAGTGAGAAGAATATCTCAATCCTGTAGCAACTACCTTTCTGAGGAGGCCAGAATCACCAAATTATCAGGATACATCAAATACGTATCCAGTACGACATATCCAAGCTGCCATCAGCATGAATACTTGGACCAACCACCTGGAGATGAATGATCAGTCCAAACACAAGGAGTTGAACTGGTACACCACTCCCTTTCAGGAAGAAGCAGAGGTACTTAGAAGAGACTGATAATTCGACACTTG
This sequence comes from Palaemon carinicauda, assembly GCF_036898095.1. Lineage (NCBI taxonomy): Eukaryota > Metazoa > Arthropoda > Malacostraca > Decapoda > Palaemonidae > Palaemon > Palaemon carinicauda. The sequence goes on from NC_090759.1 coordinate 71,210,572, forward strand.
TAAGTACCAAGTACCTTTCCCTCTGCTTATCATGGTGGAGAGTAAACTGTGGCCCTGTGCCATGAGCAAAGGCCATGTCATCTCGGCCAACAATCCGTGGCCACTGGCTGCATCCAATCAAGTAACAATGTCATCAAAAGACATTTTCTCAATTTAGGATAATAAAATATCCAAAACAGAGAAGAAAGTAGCACTTCCCTATCTAAGAAAAGGTGAATGAGGGCAGCCAAGATCCCCCAACAACAAGCCAATGATAAGCGTGCACATGCATGCGGTCATGCATCTCTCGCTAGCCTGGCTACCAGGGTAGTCAAGCCATGCCTAGATCTTGCAGGAGCACAGGAAACAAAGCACTAGCCATGGTTAATGAAATACATAAACCCTAGCATGAGACCGTGCATCCCCTGCCAGTCTGGCTACCAGGGTAATCTGACCAGTAACCAGGTCCCTGGCCCTGGGGGTTTGTGGTATGGGACATGGGCCCGGCCCTGGCCAAGCCTTTCTTAAGTCACACATCATCGGCGGTCTGCAATGAAGAGTTCTAGCACATGTTGGAGTGCAGCCATCACCTCACACTCCACCAACTCTGATAACACCATGAAGTTTCAGTGAATGGCGAACTAAATTTGGAGAGCACAGTGCTAATGTCTCTTCGGCATTGTCATGGACATTGCCAAGAATGAAGCTAGAGATCACTTAACCTTACCATTTCTAAAAGAATATGCCCACTTTTAAAGAGATGTCATGATCACTACTCTGCATAAGAAGATAATTATGATCATTCATTCTCCTAGGGCGCACAGCGAATGACTCCATCGCCATTTTAGCCACAAACCCATGCAGTCAATCCTTCAGTAGTATTTATGCTTCACCTCAGTAGTATTTATGCTTCACCTCATGTCAGCACTGGATAGGATGCAACAGTACAACTGTACTCATTACAGTAGAAGACAAATGTGAAAACCCTTTGACAGGAGAGTGGAAGGGGCAACTCATCTGCCCTTATCACATGCAGTTAATTACTTTGTTGACAATTTTGACAGCAGTTCCAGTTCCGTTGATGTTCCCTTTAGCAAAGGATGAAAGGTTTGTAGGTCGATACATGTACAGTAGTTACAAACAAAATCGACGTGGTCACAATCAATAATTTTCGGTCTTACCGCACCAGGGATCCATCAAAACATATAAAGTACAGTACGTGTATACTACAGTATACTGTATCATACTGTACAGAGTAATAATTGCTGCGCGTATGTATAACAAAAATAAAAAACAGTAATGTAAACACATGGTTACTGAAACACATTTGTACAGTACTGTATGCTACTGCAATTAACTAGTCCAGCAATTTCCAATTTCAATTACATATACATAGTACGCTCATTTTCTATGCGAGTTCACTATAAAGAGATATATTGTACCTTTGACACTAATTTCACTTAAAAGACAATTCAGTGAACATTGTAGTGCACTTGATAACAGATAAAAATCCTGCCCAGTATGTATATTGAATTATTCTGTACATTCACATAAAATGCCAAATTTTAAACACACACACACACACTCTCTCTCTCTCTCTCTCTCTCTCTCTCTCTCTCTCTCTCTCTCTCTCTCTCTCTCTCTCATCTATAAAAACAAAATACCAAGGGCATCACTTAAGCTTCTCTTTCTCATCATCATCATACCCATTTTTATGTTGGTTCTTTCTTTTAAGGTGTTACATGCTAGTTGAGTTCACTCCTTCCTCTTCTATCTTTTACTCTTGCATGCCTGAACTTCTATGAGGTTTAGGTCTTCATCTACCACCTTTCCCAATATTTCCATGTGGCTTTCCTTCATGTCTTCATTCTGTTACTTCCACCTCTATTGTTTTTCTAAGGGACTGCTCATCATCCTTCTCATTGCATGTTAATTTCATCTCAATCTGTACAGGACCCACAAATCCATCTAATGTCTTAGCCCTTTATTTACGGGACATTTCTATTTACCAAAATCTAGCAAGAACCCTACCTTTCAACGATGCTGCTGCCTTTCTCTTTCTTACAGCTCTCTCAACTCCAGGTTCAAAGTCCAGCATGTCTCGAGAGGGAACGGAAATATTCTACCTCATGTAACACAAGACCATGTATCCCTACAGTTCTCAACTCTTTCATCTTCTTTACTTGCTCTTGCTAGATATTTCAGTAATCTAAAATCTCTTGTGACACACTCTGTAACATTCGGTACACAGTGGAGTTCCCCAATACTTTTCCTGAAATAACTATTTACTCATTTCTGATTGTACTTTTTCCTTGACTTTTAGTCCTCCATTTGACCTCTCCACCTTCAAAAAATTTTTCATCACTTCTTCCTCAGATTCTACTGATGACACGAGGTTATCTTCAACACCCAGTAGGGCCCCCTTCCAGCATTTTATTATAGTTTTCTCCATTATTATGATAAACAGTTGTCATACATCCTAATGTAAGGTACTCATGGAAATTAACCTTAATACCAAATCAGATCACTGTAGAATTTATCCTATATGTTTAGTGAACATGAACCCTACATTGGATTTATGAATCTGGACCTTTGCAAAGTGTATGGTACACTAACTAACTAAGCAACTAAAGAACAGTGGTGAAAATAAGATTACAAACTTCAATCACACACAAATACATGGGCCAGAGAGTGTTTCATTGTTTAGTTGCCCCCAAAATTGTGAGGCTTTCTTTTCCTTAAACTCTTTCATCAATAAACCAATCAGCACACAAAACTATAATTTAAGCCAATCAGCTTATGTACCATACCCAATGAGCACAAATGGCTCTGCATGAGTTATTTTTCCTCCTATTCCAAACCAGTTGATGTTCACACTGCACTCTACACTCAGACATTTGCAGTGTGCAGTTTATTGTACACTTTGGCAATTCTGTTACAGTCAAAAGTGTACAGTATACCCTATCTTGAAGTAATGTGACTAAAGGTATAGTGGTCATGGTAGCCTGCTGGAAACATCCCTGCCTAGCAATCTGCTGGACTGGAGTTTAAGGCCTGCTCAATATTGAGTTTCTTGTAGTGTCTGCAACTTCAGGACCTTGTGAACTAGGGATGGGAGGGGGGGGAGCCTATAGATCTACAGTAGGGTCCCGAATTATGCGAGAATTTGGTCGATTAATGACCTCGTGTAAATGGAAAATCGCGAATTTCGAAACACACAACTAACAGAAATAATTCCATTGTGGCCATGGCAACCAGCAATTTGCCTATTCAAATGTGTTTACTACCCATTTCCAATACTTTCTTTGTACTATACTGTATTTCTTTATAATATCAAATTGTTTTTGTAAATAAATAAAACATTTAATATACTTTAAAGTTCTAATAACTTGAAAAATGGTTAAAATTATAACCAGGATAGGTGTAAACACCATATATTTCCCGTTACAACACAACCCAAAATACAGACAAATTTTAATGTTTGTCATATCTATTGTATAATACAACTGGTGAATAGCAAAACCATCACTCTATAGACTAGCTTGTTGTATGATTGAAAATCCAGAATTATCAAAATAAAGGCGATTTTATATCATGCGTTTCCTAAACACGCTAAAAAGCAGAATAGAAAACGACAACCAATGTTTTGTTTACGTTTAACTCTGATCACAACGAAGAAACAGACGCATTTATACATCTGTGTTTTTGAATTGACAGCAATTTTACCAAGTATAGATTATATGTTGAATTTGTTATTACCAATGTTCTAATTATTTTTTATTAGAACTTTCAAATAAATGAAATGAATGCCATTTATGAAATGTTTTTCTTTATGATGCCGCCTGAAACGGAAACCTTCCATTTGTTTACGCTCCATCTTCGATCATAATAAACAAACGAATGCATTAAACACACATGATCTAAGTCATAACTAATGATATTACAAACATTTAGTAAACATTATGTTATTACAAATATTTTACTTACGTATCCATATAAATTCCTAAATTCGTAGCAAAGCTGGAATTTTTTTTTTTCTTATGCGTTTAATCCACAATAGCAAACTGCCGCTAATGACAGAGTGATAACTTACGATAATTCTAAACTGTTACGAAAGATAATTGTCCTTTCCATATCCAAAATACTTTTCCTAACTTCAGTTATAAGTCAACTTGTACCCACCTCAATTATGGATCCATATGCAAAAAAGGTAAAAGAAGAAAGTACTAGGCCTATTTTTAAAGTCACCGAACAATTAGGTTACCGCTATAACGTTCGATGTGAGAGAGAGAGAGAGAGAGAGAGAGAGAGAGAGAGAGAGAGAGAGAGAGAGAGAGAGAGAGAGAGAGAGAGAGAGAGATGGTTTTAAAGTACTAAACAATAAATATGATAGGATATAACACATTGGTGTTTATGTAATATTAACTGTATAGATGGTTTGAATAAGTTAAGAAATAGTGTAAACAATTCTTTGTTATTGTATTCGCGCGAAAGCTAGACATCAGCTGATGTGATCACAGCCAAAAGTAAAACAAAAATAAGTTAGCAATACTCGATTTTTAAAACACACCCGAAATTTAACAACATAAGTACATGTTTTATTATAGCGCAATTGACATTTAAAGAGTAAAAATTTTCTGGAATAGAATGGTGTTTCCTAAAAAATAGTGGTTTGCGGACGAAATCGGTTACCGTATTTTAAGCTATGATTGAAATGGATGTATACACGGTATAATTTTTTCGTTTTGTATTTAATTGACACTTCAAGAAAACCGATTTTGGTTTCTTCATCTATTTGTAAGTATTGTATAACGAGAGAGAGAGAGAGAGAGAGAGAGAGAGAGAGAGAGATTATGACGCAGAAGGTTACAGACCTAGAACAGGGGAGGATGAAGGTGGGGGGGAAAGATGAGATAGGCTGGGTGGACTCGCAGGGGAGACGGTAGGAGACGGGGGAAGGGGGGATTTGGTTGCCAGTGGCTAAAAATAGATTCTGAAAGACGGTAAAGGGAAAAACGAATCCCATCGAATAAACAGAATAAGGAAAGGGAATAAGATCCAGAGGAATAATAGATATAATGGAATGAAAATGACTAGATGGTGTTAGTTGTGATAAGAATAATTTAGATATTTGAAATAAGAGTGTCTGAGGAGGTATAGAAGGAATTCGTGATAAATATAGAGGAATATCAAAGGATACAGTTAGTTTGCATTAAAGGGTTTGTTATCGTTTATCGGCAGTGAATAGCCCAAACTTCGGTAACGAGTCGTCAATATTTTGTCATATTTTAAACAGTATACATTTGATTTGCAAACATTGGTTTTGTAGAGTAGACGGTAAAATAAAATCTAGAGAGAGAGAGAGAGAGAGAGAGAGAGAGAGAGAGAGAGAGAGAGAGAGAGAGAGAGATTTCTGCCATCAAATCTCTCTCTCTCTCTCTCTCTCTCTCTCTCTCTCTCTCTCTCTCTCTCTCTCTCTAGATTTTATTTTACCGTCTACTTTACAAAACCAATGTTTGCAAATCAAATGTATAGCCTACTGTTTAAAATATGACAAAATATTGACGACTCGTTACCGAAGTTTAGGCTATTCACTGCCGATAAACGAACCCAGTCTACTCGTGAAAACCTTGAACGCCCAGAGGGAAAAATAAGGCTTTTAAATATACTGTACTAAACAAAAATAATGTTTTAATATACCATCATTAACACTACCATTACAATTATCGTAAGGTTGGAGAAAGATAAAGATTGCCGAGAACGTAACCACATTTCTGTTTACATTTTGTCAGCTGGACTCGCACAGTTAACAGTTGATTTCATTGTTGATGTGGAATTTTATCCTTAAATAGGCTATTCATTATGAAATTATGTTAATGAAATGTAATGTTAATATTGTTTTGTAACATTTATTATAAATCACCGTATTTAGGGCTACCAATATACTTAAAAAGACTATAGATTTGATACATTTTGTAGTGCTTGACTCGCGAACTTTGAACAGCCTCGTGGATACAGAAAATTTATTTTTGAAAAATAGCGATCGTGGAAAAGGGGAATCGTGTAATTCGAACACGCTTAATTCGGGACCCTACTGTACCTGCTGAATCATCAGAAGCCACTGTCTGGCCCTCCCTGGCCCTAGCTTGATGGAGAGGGGGCTTGGGTGCTGATCATATGTACTTATGGTCAGTCTCTACAGTAGTGTCCTGCTAAGGTATTGTCACTGTCCCTGGCCTCTGTCATTCCTGAGTGATCTTTAAACCTTCAAGTGTTTATGTGGCATAGAGCAGGTACAAAAGGGATTACAGTACTGCATTTCTAAATACCCTTCAAAAAAAAATTAATCACTAAAATAAACTTTCAACTGAGCTACACAAGGCACTATTATTATTATTATTATTATTATTATTATTATATTATTATTATTATCATTATTATTATTACTTGTTAAGCTACAACCCTAGTTGGAAAAGCAGGATGCTATAAGCCCAGGGGCCCCAAAAAGGGAAAGTAGCCTGGTGAGAAAGGAAACAAGGAAAAACAAAATATTCTAAGAACAGTAACATTAAAATAAATCTTCCATATAAAAAGTATAAAAACTTTAAAACAAGAGGAATGGAGAACTAGAAGAGTTGGAAGACCTAGGCCTACATGGCTGAGGACTATGAAGCATGAAGTAGATGACGTATGGAGAAGTACTGATTTAAAAGTTCAAGATAGAGACGACTGATGAAATTTAATAGAGGCACTTTGCATCAATAGGCATAGGAGATGATGATGATGATAAAAATATTGTGAAATAATGGAGAATTCTTTTTCTCCTGAACTACCTCCAGTAAATAATGTTAACTTCTTTACAATAACCTAGTTAAGAGTTAATAGAAATAGGAAATAACTACAGTACTTTACTTGTATTGCATACAAAATTGTTTGGGCAAAAAACTCACCAGAGTCCTGTAAGAAGGTGATGGTCGACATATCCAAATACAGGGGCAGCCAGGGATGCTGTGATAAGGCCTAGTTGTATGGCAGTGTTTATCTTACTCAGGGTGGTTGGTGCCAACTGTGCAGTTGCATGTGTGGCATCAAAGTACCGAACAATAGTTCTCTGTTTGAAATAAGATTCAATAATAATGTCCTGTCTGGCATAAATAAGTAAAGATGAATGGTTAATAATAACTAGTTCTATTTATTGGGAAAACAAAACCAATGAATAAGTACTGAAAATTCCAATGTACAGCTAATAAAAATAAAATACAAAATCTTACATAAACAGTTCCTAATGCTAAATGATTAGTTTGTTTGATCTTTCCTTATTTCAAAATCTCAAATAGTTTTGCAGTAGTATATCATTTACATAATAAACTAATCTAATTTATGCTTACTGGAGGAGGGAGACTTTTGTAACGCACGTAAGAAGCACCACCAATAATCACGAGGTCTCTGTACACAATAATCACAGTAAGGGGCACTGAAAAGAAAATTAAATGGTAATTTCACTGATCAGTTTAAAGGTTTAAAGGTCGCTCATGAATGGCAGAGGCAAGGGACAGTGACATTGCCCTAGCAATTAGGACAATGCCCTAGAGACTGACCATATATTATATGATCAGCGCCCAAGCCTCCTCTTCACCCAAGCTACGACCAGGGAGGGCCAAGGCAGTGGCTGCTGATGACTCAGCAGATAGACATATAGGCTCCCCCAAACCCCCCAACCTTAGCTCACAAGGATGGTAAGGTTGCAGACACTAATGGCACTAACGAGTTTGAGCGGGACTCGAACCCTCGACTGGCAAACACCAGGCAGAGACGTTACCAATCAGGTCACACTTTTAGATATAGTATATATCTTCAAACTTGAAATTAATTTTTTCTAACCTTAAGCAGGCTTTGTATTTTAATCCACTGACAAGAATTAAGAGATGAGTAAAGTTAAATTGTTGTCTAAAATAAAAATAACTTCCAATTGTTAATACCATTTCAGAAATAAATTATAGTCATTAGCAACTTTACAAAAACAAGTTATCAAAAAAATTTTCTTAAACCATGAAAATTTCTAAGTTATTAAAAAATCCCACTTCTACATTTTTCTAACTGAAGTCAGTTTTGAATTTTGAAACAGACCTTTAAAACCTCCTCAGTCTAAGATGTTCAGACTGACAAATGTTAGGTAGTGTACATAGAATTCTACTATCCTAGTGCTACAAAATACTTTGAGTAGGAATGATAATAAAATATTTGCTTTACAGTACAGTATAACAATAACGATACTAAAATGTTTGCATTAAAATTATCAGCATTTCATGATGAAAAATTAATTTATATATAGTCTGACTAAGCATATTTGCTTAAAATTGCTCAATATTAACTTGGCCACCCTGAAAACTAAAACAATTCTATATCCAAAATTAGAGTCTTATATTTAACACAAGAAAGAATGCAAAGATGAACATCACACGATATGTTACGTACATGGTATCAATCCAACATATGTGAGAGAAAGGAAGAGCATCGCTACTAGAACTTTGTCCGCCAAGGGATCTAAAAAGCTGCCAAGACGAGAGGCTTGATTCGGAAAAGTTCTTGCTATCCAACCGTCAAGCTAAAAAGAAAAAAACTTTCATAATAAATATAATTTATCATGTAAACTTATCTAATTTAGTCTAAATTTGTAGTAAAATTTACTAAGACATGTAACTTACGAAGTCCTGTAAGCAAAAGTTGACAGCTAAAGTCAGTGCAATTTCACCCTATTGTCTATTAGTCACCGCTGTCCTCCCTCTTTTGTGTAAAATGATCTCGACTTGACAACAAACATGGATTGGAAAGTGGGAACTTTTTCATGACGATTTGTAAGACAAAATAAAGTTCTAAACAGCATCATAAAATGACAAATTCGAAGATAATTTGTATTTTTCCTAACCATACAAACCTTAGCTATTTACAAAGGGTTATTACTTTTAGCGTAGCTGAAATGGCGAGCCATTAGAATTTAACGAGGGTGTATTACCCCCGCGCTAGTTAGCGGGGGGGGGGGGTAGGGGAGTGGTAGCTAGCTACCCCTCCGCCCCCTCACACACACGTGAATACTCACTTTCACTTAGAGGTAGGACTTGTCTTGGGGGACAGGGCTGGCGGGCAAATATGTGTAAATAGCTAAGGTTTGTATGGTTAGGAAAAATACAAATTATCTTCGAATTTGTCATTTGTTCCGTAACCGAAATACAAACCACGCTATTTACAAAGGGTGACTTATCCCTTAGGAAGGGTGGAAAGTCCCCAGCCATACTGGCTTTGGCTTTACCCGGGGACTCAGAATCCGAGTGAGTCGCACTCGAGAAAAGGAGTCCCTGCACCTCACAAGTTCCTTGCTCCGCAAGGAACCATGTGGCCTACGTAAGCTTGTGTGTGAAGGAAGAAGTGTGACCCGTCTTAGGCAGTTGACCTGGAGTTCCAGAAGGAACTCTGGGTTAGGACGTTCCCAATACCACCTCGTCAGGGTATGGGGGACGCGACAGTATTGACTCAATACTCGGAACACAAGGAAGCATGGTTTACCTGCAGAGGTTCGAGGTCAGCTATGCAGAGACCAGGATGCTGCTTCCCCGTAGAGGGGATGATGAAGAAAGAAGTAAGGGCCAGACATACTTCTTTCGTTCATGCAGACTAAAACCTGATAACAATGCCCTCAACCTTCTGCTACCTGTCCAAAAAGGAGCCTGAGGTTAGACCAGCTGTTGTGTAGCCACCACAGAGCGATAGAAAACGTATCGAGACTCCTGTGGGTCACGCCCTGCAGGAAGCGGGCTGCGAAGGTCATCAGACGCTTCCAGACTCCAGCTTGTAGCACCTGCGTCACAGAGTAGTATTACTCGAAGGCGAGGACGTTGCGATGTATCCAACATCGTGCTGTAGGGCGACGTGACGGGGGAGGGTCTGAAGACAGGTCGAGATGAATGTACTCGAGTCCGGGCTGAAGAGGTATACTGGTGACTCTCCCCCCATGTCCTCCTTGTGTTCCCAAATCGGCTGCAACTGAGGCCAAACTGCAGCTGTTCCCAGCGCTAACCTCTCGATTCCTTACTGGCAAGAAAGAGAAGGTCTTGGGACATCACACACAGAATGGAGACTCGAAATCTTGAATGAATCGGACCGAAGGGTCGGGACCCTCAGATTCTGAGTCTAGCCAACAACTCAGGAGCGAGCCTGAATGTTGCCTTCCCCTCTTCCTTAGAAAGGGGGGAGTAGTAAGAGACCAAGAAGATTGTTTACACACTGGCCGTGGCCAGAGTGAGCAGAAGACCCAAGGCGGAATACAATCCGAGGCCTGTCGTAAAAGGGTCTTGAGAAGATCTCTTAAAGGACTAAAAGTCCGAGCCATGCTCCAAGTTGGAGGTCTTCCTCCGACTAGGGCAGGGACGATCGTAGCTTCGCATGAGCGAGGATAGATCCAGCGGGCAGGAAAAAGTTATTCCTTTAAGCCTGAAGGTCAGGGAAAGGCTGAGCGACAGGCTTCATTGCCGAGAGCGGAAAGGAGTTTCCTCCCGCCGAAAGGCAGTAAGACCGTTATTGCTGGAGAAGAGGCCTCACGGGAAGAGGTATATCACCCACGGCACCCACCACCTTAGACTCTTCACTTTGCCTGGGAGACCCCTGTGGATGACTATCGCAGATGACGCGACATCCGTACAAAGACTGTATCGGGTTGTCTCTTCTAGAGGAGGAAGCGTAGTGTCTCCAGGCATGAAGCCGAAGCGACGCCCCGGTTCGGGAGAGATGTCGCAGTGTGGTTGCTTGAGTAGTCTGCGCCGTGGGAGAAGCTCTCCCGGGAGTTCCGTCAGGGGAAGCAGAGGGTCCAGAAACCGTTCTGCGCATAGTCCCAGTGGAGCTCTCCCATTGAAAGGTTGACAGACAACCTGGTTTTGTTGAGACCCATTGTCCGCAGACAAAAAGGAGGGAAGACGCAGGCGTCGAATTTGTCCCACCATCACCGGAATGCATCTTGCCAGAGTCTCGGGGTCTGAGACTGGGGGGAAGACTAGTGGAAGCTTGAGGTTCCAAGGTGTCGCGATCAGGTCCCCCAGACCAGCACTTGCTGGTTACCCAAGGTCAAAGACCCCTAGGTACACTCTCTCAATGAGGCTCTGCTCGGATAGTCTGAGAGAAACATTCCCCTGCCTGGAATGAGAGAGCCGATGGTGGAATTGAGAGAATCTCAATCATCCCGGTATCTCTACTGCAAGATGTGAAGGTGTGAAAATGCGTCCCCTGCTGGTTAGAATGAAGTCGATGCGCAACGGGGCGACTTGGCAGGAGCTGTAGGATCTGAAGAGGGGCCAGACTAAGGCCCTTAAGCCTGCCTGAATGATGGAGAGGTATCCTTCAGGTCTTGACCATAGGCCTGGACCGGAACATGCCCCCCCCCCCCCCCCCCCTTTCCTTTGACGAGTCCGAGAACCGCATCAAGAATGTGGGGAAAGGACGAGAATATCCACTACCATCAAGAGGCTCCATAGGTCAACACCCATTGCAGGTTTAATAGTTCCGCTGGTCCCATAGGGCCAGGGAGTCCGGTTAAACATTGCCTGAAGCCACCGGAACTTGGATCGCCCCACATGGAACTTATCCTGAGGCGACCGTTCGGACTACAGACGGGTCAATGAGGAAAGAAGAACTAGGAAACGTTCCAAGGTAGGGCTGAAAGCTCTGCTTGACTGAGAACAGGTACTGCGACTCTCCTCAGTCTTGCCACAGTCAACCGAAAGGAAGGCTCGGAGGATGCGGTAACAGAATCTGGCGTCCCCAGGTGGTCACCCATCCAAGTACCGACGTTGCTTAACCTCGCTGGACGGACGAGAAGCGGGGTTTCCAATGTGGTAAGGCGGTTGACTCAATATCATGGCCAGATACTCCAGATGTTGAGGCAGAGGAAGAGAAGGCTCCAAGCAAAATACCATGAGCCCACACTCATGGTCAGCATCCGGAAGCTTGTCCCGGCGCTGAAGAAGGTCGAAACCCGAGCCTACCGGAGTTGACCAGCCCTCCAAACAGCAGAGGAGGCGGAAGCCTGCACCTGAGCGGCCAAGAGGAAGGCAGGGAGAGTTCTCTGGGGAAACAAACCTGCTATGCCACAGCGGGATAGCCACACTGCATCATAAGCAGGAATACTTGCAGTCTAGGCTGAATTCGACGAGCACCCTGGAAGATGGATGGAATGGAAACTGAAAGTACCCGTCCTTCCGATCCAGGGTTAAAGGAGTCCTGTCGCCTCGTTACCAGTCTGATCGATTCTGCTGGTCTACGCTGGCCGAAGTTTGTTCGACAAACTTGATCAGGGCTGAGAGGTCGACTATGGACATCCCCTCTCAGATCCTTCCTTACAAGAAAGGATCGACTGAGGGGGCCGGGGGTGAAGCCGTCGATGATCCTAAGGAAGACCTTCGCCTAAGGTATGGATCATTCTGCCCAACCGGGCAACTCTGCTGACGCTATGGCATAGAGGTTCAGAGACACTGAATTCGCTGACAGAGACGGCAGGCGCGATATCCTTGGCTACTCACAGAGATTGTGCGGGAATGGGCATCGGGAAGCTGTCATTCGGATGAGTAACCTTAAGCATCCTCCCAGCGAAAAAACCTGCAATCCTAGAGTTCGTGAACTCCTTTTAGGACTATGCCCCCCGGGGGAGTCTCCCGTGCCATCTGTTCCTGACAGGAGGAAGCTGCAATTGGACACCTTGTCCCAGTTGTCATAGCCGATAACTTAGGCCGACGTGGTTGAAAGAAAAGGGCGCTGGAGCCCTGCAGAGTCTGGAAGAAAGCGCCTTGGAGGAGTGAAACCGGAAGTCGATTTACTCCGCACAGCAGCTGTCTAAGTCTCTGTCCTTGGGCACAGACAAAACTCTTCTCAAGGATGGAAGGGTGTCTGAGGTCGTCGTCCTCCACAGATGAGACACCCGAAGGAAGCCTTCAGTCAGCGCGTCCAGATGGTACAACATCGAGCTTGTCCGCAAGTAGATACTTAACGACGAAAGGCCAAGGTGTCTGAGCTCGAGAGGAGGAAAGTACCCTTGATCTTCCTGTAGCTTCCTTGAACCAAACCTCGGGCCGTAACCGAGGAGGGAAAGAACCTGGTAAGCTCCCAGAGGAAGAGGTAAGCAGTCACCCCTTGTCCGATGGAGAAATCTTGAACGGAAAGCCCCCCCGCCAAAAATCCTTCCAGGGCGGGAGAAGGAGGGAGTACTCGTACAGGAGAGGGGACCCTCGAGACCGACCTCTTGGGAACCAACTTCGCCCTGGGGGAAGTCACCACGAAGTCCACTCCTCTCTTTCTCTTCAGCGTAGGAGAGACAGCCGCTGGTTTGTTACCCTGGCCGGCGAGTGCTGGTTTCATAACCCTCATTAACGCCCGTGCCAGCGGACCAAACCATGTCTGCTGCTCCAAGGACACAGAGTCCGAAATCCTCGCTAAGGTGAAAGGGATCGGGCGATCCTTTGGAGTGGACCCGACGGTACCTGCCTGAAAAGAAGGTGGGGAGGAATGCTGTACTGACCTGTCTTCGTCCTGCACTACCAACCTGTGCTTGGATGGAGGTGATCCCGAGTGCCGTCTAGGAGCACGCGTCCCTGCTGCTACCACCGGCTGTGGAATTCGCCGCGAACTATGGTCGCGCGAGGGCGAACGGTCGCGCAAAGGCGAATGGTCGCGCGGGCGCGCAGGCGAGCGGTCGCGCGGGCGCGCAGGCGAGCGGTCGTGCGGGCGCACAGGCGAGTGGGCGTGAGGGTGGGCAGGTAAATGAACACGTGTCCGAGGCGACGAACGCAAGCGATGGCGTGACGGCGAGGGATCGTGCTGCCGCGTAGGTGAAGAAGATCGCTGGCGATAATGACCGCGTGATGGTAAGCGATGGCGAGCAGCATGTGTAGGTGAATGATCGCGTGATAGGGTGCGATGGTGATCAGCATCCGCAAGAGGGCGAGCGTTCAGGGTTGTGCGATGAGGAGCAGCATGCGTAAGCGGGCAATCGTGCAGGGTTGTGCGATGGCGAGCAGCATGCGCAGGTGAATGATCGCGTGAAAGGGTGCGATGGTGATCAGCATCCGCACGAGGGCGATTGTTCAGGGTTGTGCCATGAGGAGCAGCATGCGTAAGCGGGCGATCGTGCAGGGTTGTGCGATGGCGAGCAGCATGCGCAGGTGAAAGATCGCGTGAAAGGGTGCGGTGGTGATCAGCATCCGCAGGAGGGCGATCGTTCAGGGTTGTGCGATGAGGAGCAGCATGCGTAAGCGGGCAATCGTGCAGGGTTGTGCGATGGCGAGCAGCATGCGCAGGTGAATGATCGCGTGAAAGGGTGCGATGGTGATCAGCATCCGCAGGAAGGCAATCGTTCAGGGTTGTGCGATGAGGAGCAGCATGCGTAAGCGGGCGATCGTGCAGGGTTGTGCGATGGCGAGCAGCATGCGCTGTTGAGGGTCGCGCGATGGCGATCAGCATCCGCAGTTGAGGGTCGCGCGATGGCGATCAGCATCCGCAGTTGAGGGTCGCGCGATGGCGATCAGCATCCGCAGTTGAGGGTCGCGCGATGGCGATCAGCATCCGCAGTTGAGGGTCGCGCGATGGCGATCAGCATCCGCAGTTGAGGGTCACGCGATGGCGATCAGCATCCGCAGTTGAGGGTCGCGCGATGGCGATCAGCATCCGCAGTTGAGGGTCGCGCGATGGCGATCAGCATGCGCAGGTGAGCTAGTAGCTGGCGAACCATGTTCCTTCAGAAGTGTTGGAGAACGTTGGCGTGCCAGCTGTAACACACGTGGGCGATCCGGAGATCGCTGGCGAGCTGATGATCGCTGACGAGCTGATGATCGCTGACGAGCAGAAGGCTACGCGTGGAAGCCTGCGCAAAGAAGAAGAGTCCTTGACCCCGACCTGAACCGAAGTTCTAGATCGCGAGGGCGAACGTGGGCGCACAGGGCACGTAACAGGAACCGCAGGGATCATCTTGAAAGCGCTGACGAACAGCAGGGCGCGCAGGGAAACCCTGACACGCAAGGGAAGAACCCCCGTGGGGGCAACCCTTTGCCCCGAAGGGATCGTTGTCCGCCGGGAGACTGATGTCCGTCGGAAGACCGCTGTCCGTCGGGCAGACCGTTGTCCGCCGGGAAGACCGTTGCCCGTCGGAAGACGAGATCAGACTGCTGTCCATCTGCACCAAGGCGGAAGATCGAGAAAAAAGGAGTTGTAGGCTGCAAACGGAGATCCAAAAGGGCGCCTCAAGCACCCTTATAGGGAGATGAGAGGCCCTTACGACGAGACGGACGGAGGGCCTTACGGCGAGGGAGGCCAACAGCAACAGCAACAGAAGAAACCTCCGAAGAGGAGTCTCTATGAGTGTACTCTCTCGAGAACGAAAGAGAAACACTTCGAGGAAGAGACTGGTCAGCCAGTGACCTAAAAGGAGCAATCCTCCGAAGAGGAGCTCCTGCAGTTGCCCAGCCCCTTGAGCGAAACTGCAGGTGCGACCGCTCAGCACCAAGAGCATAGTCGCACGAAAAAAAGGCAAGAGAAGAACCCCCCAAAATGAGAAAAACTCAAGCCTGGACAGGAAAAACTTCCCTCGGAAGGAAAGTTATCCGCCCAAGGAGGCAAGCCTCCTGACTGTTCTAAAATGAACTGGAGAGCTGTCCGTCGACACGGGAGTACTACCAGTAGAAGGAGACACGCCCCTGACGAAAATACAAGGGGGGAGGAAGCAACAGCCGAATCCCCAGGACTCAACCAGACAGCTCACACCGTTGCTATATTACAGAAACGAACTAGATCGGTAACTAAAAAAATAAAACAAATAATATTAGTACACATTCATTCCCCCGGGAAGGCTCCGAAGAGGAATCCCGAGGGAAAGGAACAAGAATTACACAACAGGCACGTGCCCTCACAACCACTTACACTCGCGGAAGGAGAGCTGTAACCAAAACAGAATTATAACAATTAATAATTATGTAACATAGTAATTATGTAATTTAAAAATGAATGAACACTAAAGAACGAAAACCCCGAAAGGAATCGTTCTACAAGCTGAAAAAAAACAAAAAAAACAACTACAATTAGATTCATAACTAATTGATACAAACGTACGACGTAGCAACCCCCCACACGGAAAGGAAGCTAGGCTACAAGGGCGTAGTAACACATAGTAAAAAGGGTGAACGACCTCAAGAGAGAGAGAGAGAGAGAGAAAGACATAAGTCAAACTCGATCGCCACCCATAAAATACGCCGTGGTGGCCTAACTGCCGAGGCCTCCACGTAGATATCGTACACTACACACACACATCTGAAAAGGAAACTTACTTATTTCTATACTCAAATATATATACAAACATGAAAACATGTCTACATATATATTGAGTAAAAGAAAAGTAAGCGATTAAGTAAAGACAAAACAGACAATGGCTGCCAAGCGAGGACCAAGACAGAGACGTCTGTCACAGTCCGAGCCAAAAGTTAAAGTGAGTATTCACGTGTGTGTGAGGGGGCGGAGGGGTAGCTAGCTACCACTCCCCTACCCCCCCCCCCCCCGCTAACTAGCGCGGGGGTAATACACCCTCGTTAAATTCTAATGGCTCGCCATTTCAGCTACGCTAAAAGTAATAACCCTTTGTAAATAGCGTGGTTTGTATTTCGGTTACGGAACAAATTATGTTTCATGATACACAACAACCATAATAAGGACAACTGCTATCACCAAGGGATAGAGGGACTCCTCTCATTACAGAATAGATACGTGTTGAAAATTTTAGCACAGACTAGACATCTATGCCTTTCCTCCCTTTGGACTCCAGGGTAAAATCCTTGTCAAGTTGTGTGAAATAACATACGGATGATTCTTATACAGTAGTTTATCTTTGGCCTAAGAGGAGAGGTTTCCTTACATCTTGGATCTTGTCTCAAGATTGTATGGTTTCCTCCCCTAATTAAGAGACACTTGAAATAATCTGTTAAAAGGTTCAAAAATCCCCTGGAGTATAAAATTTCAAACATGGTAGTCATCCAGCATGGACTCAAGGCGAGAGAAATTTCAGATATGCACCAGCCATAATAACCACTCCATGCAGGACATCAATGACTATCCTTAATAAGGTAAAGTGGATGAAGTTTGCTGCTTGATTTGACAAAATACTACTGCACGCGATGCTTCTTTTCCTTTGATTACTGAATTCTTCATTTTCTCTTATGACCACAAGATATTGCCTTGTCAATAAATCAGGGCTCTTTCTTTGTGTTTTCATTAGATATGTATTGGATTTGGACACTGCTCAACATATGTCAAACTTACTTTATCACTTCAACACATTAGTTCCACAATCTTCCATGGAATCACCTAGCCAGAACAAAGTCCAGGTTCTGATAGAATATACCAATGCTCCTTAAAAAGCTCATGACAAGACACAGTTCCTGAATTTGACAATTACGATAATTTTTCTGCTATCTTATGGCTCTGCAAATTAGGTCAGTGAGCTTAACGCTTTGTCAAGTGATAGCAATCAATCTAAAAACTAGCCTTCAGTTGGGTTACCTTTTACTTAAGATTTTGTTTCCCAGGATACAAACTTTTTGTTTTTTTAATAAGTCAAATTATCCAGTGGACTGTCTTAACAAGTGAAAGAACTTGGGATAACATGTGTGGCTCAACAACTTTGACTTATGATATTTGTCATCATTCCTCATTACCAGATCATAGACGTTTTACAAGAGGCATATTGGTGTTACTACCTAAATTTTAATACAGGTAACGAATAATTAATGAACTTAGCGAGAATTGACAGCGGCACCCAACCGGATCATGTCAAACAAGGCTTCCTTGGAGGGCGAACCCTCAAGCCCCAAGGAAGACCAAAGCTGAACCAAATCATTAGTACACAAATTAATATTTAAATCCACCCCCGGGGGAGGAGGAGGAGCTGCCTCACTATGGGAGGCAACTCCCTCTCCCTCTCCCCGAGTTCGGGCAACAGAACTATGGCCTACGCTACCACTAGCACAAAGCATGTTTCTCAATACATAACCCTCAGCCAAAGTGTCACTGGTTGCTTTCATTGTGTTCTACTCGTGTTGCGCAATGGAATGAAGAGTCATACATAGCATCATACGAGGTTTGTAGCATGTGCAGCAAGGACCTTCTCTTTCCTAGTGCAGTAGATTTTTACGCACAAAAAGGCAACATATAACTAATGGATTTGTAAATATTTTCTTATGACCAATTACTTGAAGACCTGAAAGCTTTATCAAAGCATTTTGATTTCTATTAACCCTTTTACCCCCAAAAGGACGTACTGGTACGTTTCACAAAAGCCATCCCTTTACCCCCATGGACGTCCCGGTACGTCCTTGCAAAAAAATGCTATAAATTTTTTTTTTTTTTCATATTTTTGATAATTTTTTGAGAAAAATGTTATTTTCATTAATAAAATAAATTTTTGAATATACTTACCCGATAATCATGTAGCTGTCAACTCCGTTGCCCGACAGAATTCTATGGAGGGATACGCCAGCTATCACAATACTAGAAGGGGGTGTACTTACCAGCGCCACCTGTGGCCAGGTACTCAATTACTTGTTGTTGACACCTCCTCAATTATTCCTCGGTCCACTGGTTCTCTCTGGGGAGGAAGGGAGGGTCGATTAAATCATGATTATCGGGTAAGTATATTCAAAAATTTATTTTATTAATAAAAATAACATTTTTCAATATTAAACTTACCCGATAATCATGTAGCTGATTCACACCCAGGGAGGTGGGTGAAAACCAGTGTACAAGATTAAAGGATAGCTAAGTATCCCATATTTCATATAACAGTTATCTCAAATAACAATGAAATAATAAGTACCTGGTAAGGAAGTCGAATAAAACCGTTACTCTGCCTCTTTATTTAAAGTTCGTCTTCCTTACTGAGCGCAGCGTTCCTCTTGGAGGCTGAATCAACCCAAAGGTGCCAAAGTACACGGGGTTGCAACCCCTACTAAAGGACCTCTACCAAACCTTTAACCCAGGCGCTTCTCAAGAATGAATAGACCACCCGCCAAATCCAAGGATGCGGAAGGCTTCTTAGCCTACCGTAACAACCATAAAAACAACAATAAAAGTATTCAAGAGAAAGGTTAAAAAAGGTTATGGGATTAAGGGAATGTAGTGGCTGAGCCCTCACCTACTACTGCACTCGCTGCTACGAATGGTCCCAGGGTGTAGCAGTTCTCGTAAAGAGACTGGACATCTTTCAGATAAAATGATGCAAACACTGACTTGCTCCTCCAATAGGTTGCATCCATTATGCTCTGCAGAGAACGGTTTTTATTAAAGGCCATCGAAGTAGCTACAGCTCTTACTTCGTGGGTCCTTACCTTCAGCAATGCAAGGTCTTCCTCCTTTAAGTGAGAATGTGCTTCTCTGATCAGAAGCCTTATATAGTACGAAAGCCCATTCTTGGACATGGGTCTCGAGGGTTTCTTGATGGCACACCATAAGGCTTCTGACTGTCCTCGAATAGGTTTAGACCTCTTCAGATAATATTTGAGAGCTCTGACAGGGCAAAGAACTCTCTCTAGTTCGTTACCTACCATGTTGGAGAGGCTAGGTATTTCGAACGATCTAGGCCAAGGACGTGAAGGAAGCTCGTTCTTTGCTAGGAATCCAAGCTGAAAAGAACATGTTGCAGATTCGGTTGTGAAACCAATGTTCTTGCTGAAGGCATGAACCTCACTGACTCTCTTAGCTGTTGCAAGGCAAACGAGAAAAAGTGTCTTGAGGGTAAGGTCCTTGAAGGAAGCTGACTGGAGAGGTTCGAACCTAGATGTCATAAGGAACCTTAAGACTACGTCTAGATTCCAGCCTGGAGTGGAAAGACGACGTTCTTTAGACGTCTCAAAAGACTTGAGAATGTCTTGAAGGTCCTTGTTGGAAGACAGGTCCAAACCTCTGTGGCGGAGAACTGAGGCCAACATGCTCCTATATCCTTTAATCGTAGGTGCTGAAAGGGATCTCTCATTCCTAAGATGTAGAAGGAAGTCAGCTATTTGGATCACAGAGGTATTGGTAGAGGATATTGAATTGGCTCTACACCAGCTTCGGAAGACCTCCCACTTAGACTGGTAGACTCTACGAGTGGAAACTCTTCTAGCTCTGGCAATCGCACTGGCTGCCTCCTTCGAAAAGCCTCTAGCTCTAGCGAATCTTTCGACAGTCTGAAGGCAGTCAGCCGAAGAGCGTGGAGGTTTGGGTGCAACCTGTCTACGTGAGGTTGACGTAGAAGGTCCACTCTTAGAGGTAGAGTCCTGGGGAAGTCGACTAGCCATTGAAGTACCTCTGTGTACCATTCTCTTGCAGGCCAAAGGGGAGCAACCAGCGTCAGCTGTGTCCCTTCGTGCGAGACGAATTTCTGCAGAACTTTGTTTATTATCTTGAACGGAGGGAATGCGTACAGGTCGAGATGGGACCAGTTCAGAAGAAAAGCATCCACATGAACCGCTGCAGGGTCTGGAACAGGGGAACAATAAAGCGGAAGTCTCTTGGTTATGGAGGTGGCAAACAGATCTATGGTAGGTTGACCCCACAAGGTCCAAAGTCTGTTGCACACACTCTTGTGGAGGGTCCATTCCGTGGGAATGACCTGATTCCTTCTGCTCAGGCGATCCGCTGAAACATTCATATCGCCCTGGATGAACCTCGTGACCAGAGTGAGGTTTAGACCTCTTGACCAAATGAGGAGGTCCCTTGCGATCTCGTAAAGGCTCCTCGAATGGGTCCCTCCTTGCTTGGAGATGTAAGCCAAGGCTGTGGTGTTGTCTGAATTTACCTCCACCACTTTGCCTAGCAGGAGGGACTTGAAGTTCAACAGGGCTAGATGAACTGCTAGCAGTTCCTTGCAGTTGATGTGGAGTAATCCTTGTTCCTCGTTCCATACTCCCGAGCATTCCCGTCCGTCCAAGGTCGCACCCCAGCCCGAGTCCGATGCATCTGAGAAGAGATGAAGATTGGGGGTCTGGATGGCCAATGATAGACCCTCCTTGAGAAGGAGATTGTGCTTCCACCACAGGAGAGTGGTCTTCATCTCTTGGTTGATAGGGATAGAGACTGCTTCTAGAGTCGAGCCCTTGTCCCAATGAGCAGCAAGATGGAATTGAAGAGGGCGGAGGTGGAGTCTTCCTAGCTCGACAAACAGGGCCAGTGATGAGAGGGTCCCTGTGAGACTCATCCACTGTCTCACTGAGCAATTGCTCCTCTTCAGCATGCTCATGATGCACTCTAGGGCTTGGCTTATCCTGGGGGCCGATGGAAAAGCCCGAAAATCCTGACTCCGAATCTCCATTCCCAGGTACACAATGGATTGGGAGGGAATGAGTTGAGATTTCTCTATATTGACTAATAGACCTAGGTCTCTGATTAAGTCTAAAGTCCAATTGAGGTTCTCCAGACAACGACGACTCGTGGAGGCTCTCAACAGCCAGTCGTCTAGGTAGAGGGAGGCTCTGATGTTCGACAAGTGTAGGAATTTCGCTACATTCCTCATCAGATGAGTAAAGACCATAGGAGCTGTGCTTAGGCCAAAACACAGGGCTTGGAACTGATAGACAACCTTTCCGAAAACGAATCTCAGGAAAGGTTGGGAGTCTGGATGAATGAGAACGTGAAAGTATGCATCTTTCAAGTCCAACGAGACCATCCAGTCCTCCTGTCTGACCGCTGCTAAGACCGACTTGGTCGTCTCCATCGTGAACGTCTGCTTGGTGACATACTCGTTGAGAGAGCTGACGTCCAGCACCGGTCTCCAACCTCCTGTCTTCTTGGCCACAAGAAAGAGACGGTTGTAGAAGCCCGGGGATTGATGGTCCCGGACTATAACCACTGCCTTCTTCTGCACAAGTAGCGACACCTCCTGTTGCAATGCTAGCCTCTTGTCCTCTTCTTTGTAGTTGGGAGAGAGGTTGATGGGCGATGTGGCCAGAGGTGGTTTGAGGCAGAATGGAATCCTGTAACCGTTCCTCAGCCAACTGACAGACTGTGCGTCTGCACCTCTCTTCTCCCAGGCTCGCCAGAAGATCTTGAGTCTGGCTCCTACTGTTGTCTGGAGAAACGGAGAGTCAGTTCTTTCCCTTAGATGTCCTGGATCCTTTCCTAGACTTGCTCCTGTGAGAGTCTGGACGGGAGCTTCCTCGGCTGGGGGCTCTACCACGAAAGGGCGGTATGAACCTCGTAGCCGGGGTATCAGCCACTGGGGAGCGATAAGTCTTGGGGACTGAGGTGGCAACCTTAGACTTACGAGCCGATGAGGCTACAAGATCGTGCGTGTCCTTTTGTATCAGGGCAGCAGACAAGTCCTTAACTAGCTCTTCGGGAAAGAGGAACTTCGAGAGCGGAGCAAAAAGGAGTTGTGACCGTTGGCAAGGTGTAATGCTGGCGGAAAGGAAGGTACACAGTTGTTCCCTTTTCTTCAACACCCCTGATACAAACAACGACGCTAGCTCGCCCGATCCATCTCTGATGGCCTTATCCATGCAGGACATTAAAAGCATGGCAGAATCTTTGTCCGCAGGAGAGGTTTTCTTGCTGAGGGCCCCCAGGCACCAGTCGAGAAAGTTGAACATTTCAAATGCTCTGAACATCCCTTTCAGTAAGTGATCCAGGTCTGAGAAGGTCCAACAAACCTTCGAGCGTCTCATAGCAGTTCTCCGAGGCGAGTCCACCAGACTTGAGAAGTCAGCCTGGGCAGAGGCAGGTACTCCCAAGCCTGGTGCTTCCCCTGTGGCATACCAAACGCTCGCTTTCGAAGTGAGCTTCGTTGGAGGGAACATGAAGGAAGTCTTGCCAAGGTGTTGTTTAGACTGCAGCCACTCCCCTAAGATCCTTAAAGCCCTCTTGGAGGATCTAGCTAGGACAAGCTTAGTATAGGAGGACTTAGCTTGTTGTACGCCCAGCGAAAACTCAGATGGTGGAGAGCGGGGAATAGCAGAGACAAAGTGGTCTGGGTAAATCTCCCTGAGTAGAGCCAAGACCTTACGAAAATCAATAGACTGTGGAGAAAGCTTGGATTCGTCCACGTCTGATGAGGGATCAAGGTGTGCCTCCTCATCATCCGACACCTCATCACCAGAGTGTAGCGAAGAGATCGGACAAGAATGCTGAACCGCAGAGTCAGAACGGGTAGGAACAATAACAGTGGTTTCCTCTTCCAGTAACTGTTGAGGGAAAACCTGAGGCTCAGACTGCAAAGGCTGAACAACAGACGAAGCAGAAGGAAGGCGCATGGGTGAAGGAGGTTGACTCCTAGCAAGAGAGGTTGAACCCAAGGATAGCGCTTGCTGAGCGGAGGACGGAGGCGGAGTAGCCCGTTCCTGTTCCTGTGAGATGAGCGGAGCATGATGAGGTTGAGGCTGCGCAGAACAAGGTAAAGTTCTCGCAAGCTGAGGCTCCTGAGGCGCAAGTCCAGGGTGTAGAGGAGCTTGCCTTGAGGAGGGTTGAGCTCGCTGCAGCAATGGCTGAGCAGACTGACTCATGGAAGGGAGAGGTTGTTGTACCCCAACCGAGAGTTGCACCACTGGTGGAGCAGCAAGGGGAGGCGGAGGAAGAGTGGAATAACTCTCCTGATCCCAAAGTAAAGGTTGCCTTAAAGAAGGCTGAGGCTGAACACCACTGGGAACAGCGAACTCCGAAAGTGGCTCAACATCGTACGCCTGGCAGATGGTGCTGCGACCAGGCGGAGCGAGCGCAGGCGGGGCGAGCACAGGCGGAGCGAGAACAGGCGGAGGGAGTGTAGGCGGAGGCGGAGGTGCAACACTCTCAGCCCGACACTCACGCATCAAGTCCGAAAGCTGTGCTTGCATGGACTGAAGCAGGGTCCACTTGGGATCGGCAGAAACGATAGCAGACTGAGGTAAAGCCTTAACAGTCGAGCTCTGTTGTGGCAGAACCTTACTCCTCTTGGGCGGAGTACAGTCGACAGATGACTGAGGCGAGTCAGAGCTGAGCCAATGACTGCAACCTGGCTGAGCACTCGCGGACTGGACTCTACGTTTAAGCGGTCTCGAGACCTGAGACCAACGTTTCTTCCCTGACAGTTGATCAGCGGACGAGAATAAGACTGGCTCAATCGTCTGCAGGTGGGAGTGACGGTCTTTGGAAGACACGCCCGCAACCACCGAGGATAGTTCTGTGCGCCTAACAAGGCCTGCCGAACCCTTAAGCCCTTCGACATTGCTTCTCCCCTGGGCATGGGAGCTTGCAAGAGGTCCCGGACTGGGAGGACGACTGGCTCGCACAGAAAAATCCTCACGCACCACACTGGCACCACTAGCACTTGGCACTGCACCGACACTAGCACTCGTCACAGCACTGGCACTAACTCCACCCACTGCACTCTTGACCTTCAGTTCTTTAACTTCGGCCATCAGAGACTTATGGTCACTTACCACTGATTCTACTTTATCGCCTAAAGCCTGAATAGCACGCAAAACAACTGACATATCAGGCGGAGGGCACACAGTAGGTTCGGGGGTAGCCACTACAGGGGTAGGAAAAGGTAGGGGATCATGAGGTGAGGAAAACATAGAAGAGTGAGAAGAACTCCTCCTAACTCTACCTCTCTCTAACTTAGTTGAATATTTTAAAAGACGGACAAATTCCAATTCCGAAAGTCCGGCGCATTCCTCACATCGATTTTCTAACTGACAGGGCCTGTCCCTACAGTCAGAACAAGCGGTGTGAGGATCTACCGAGGCCTTCGGAATACGCCTATTGCAAGACCTACATCGTCTATGGGAGGGGGCTTGCGAAATGTCAGGGATCCAAAAACAAGCAAAAATCGTTAACCGTTATATCAGTACTATATAAAAGCTATCTAGCTAATATAAGAAGGATTCCAGTAAAGCGACAGCCGTTAATCTGAGAGAATACTTCACCAAATATCCGTGAATAAACTCGAAGACCATAAGCGTATCCCAGAACGTCTAGCCGGAAGCACGACAGAGGAATAATTGAGGAGGTGTCAACAACAAGTAATTGAGTACCTGGCCACAGGTGGCGCTGGTAAGTACACCCCCTTCTAGTATTGTGATAGCTGGCGTATCCCTCCATAGAATTCTGTCGGGCAACGGAGTTGACAGCTACATGATTATCGGGTAAGTTTAATATTGAAAATTCAGGCATTTTCCAAGAGAATGAGACCAACCTGACCTCTCTATGACAAAAATTAAGGCTGTTAGAGCAATTTAAAAAAAAATATACTGCCAAATGTGCTGGGAAAAAATAACCCCCTGGGGGTTAAGGGTTGGAGATTTCCAAATACCCCGGGGGTAAAAGGGTTAATTGGAAAGTGAAAATCTTCCAATAATCAACATTTATATCAGCTTTATTCCATTTAACATTAGAATATTAGACCAGCTAGGCAGGTGAATTTTGAAGAAAATATTTTTGAAGGCTTCTATTCACACTTATAAAATTCCTGAATTAGAAAAAGTTTGGAACGGTAATGAGAACCGTCTTTTTCATTCTGTAAATAATGCAGCAACCCCTTACCAGTAAATGGAGCCTTAAGTATACAGAAAATATATCAGGTACAGTAATATGCAAATACTTACTAAATCAGTAAAACCAGCAAACATGAAGAGACCCAGGGCCCATTTGTATTCTCCAGTTATAACTAAATTACAAAGGATGGGTGAGCAGACAATTCGACTGATGCACAATAAATTGGGTATCGTCCAAATATTCTCACGCTGAAAAAAGAAAATTTATTATTATTTTCATTGTTACTATTAATTAGTTTAAGACTTACACTAGGGATTAGTTCTTAAATGTAGCAAAAGCAAAACAAGATACTGTACAGTAAAGATTTTCAAGTCAATCAGCTAAGTGAGAAGAGACCAAATAAAATACATGTAGAGCAGGGGCAGAGAGAAATGCAGCTGAGAATGAAGAACCTCGCAAAGAACCTTTATTACCCTTTCCTTACAGTGTGTCTCGAGATGCAAACTGTAAATAGTAACCCTTTAAAGTAAATTAAGTGCAATGATGATTAAGAACAGGATGAATGTAAGGTTATAACATACCTGTACAGTATTTACAAAATAACAGTAATAACTATTCCACTTATACTAATCTTCTATGACTTAAATAGCAGTTCGTTTCTTATTTCATACAAATTTCATACACTTACAGTACTGTACACATACTCGATATCAAACTATGTAGTGACCGACATGTAAATAGAAATACATATATATACCTAAATCAATGTTGAATGTAGACCTCATTAAGCTCCATACCTCAATGATAGCATCCATCTGCTCTTTCACTTTTGCCTTGGTTTCCTTTATATCTTCGATGATATCTTGCCCGACCTCCCGTAACTGCTCTTTCTTTTCCGTGACTGCTTTCCATGGGGCAACTACCTAAAAGCATACAAGAAAATATTGGAAAAGATAAATCAACATGATACAAACACAAATGAGAGCCATGAAACATGCTACCAAAATCCTATAGAGCTGTTAACCCTTTTACCCCCAGGTTATTTGTAAATTTCCAACCCTTAACCCCCAGGGGATTATTTTTTTCCCAGCATATTTTGCAGTATATTTCTTTTTAAATTGCTCTAACAGCCTTAATTTTTGTCATAGAGAGGTCAGATTGGTCTCATTCTCTTGGAAAATGCCTGATTTTTTTCAAAACAATATAAAAAATATGAAAAAAAAATTTTTTATAGCACTTTTTTGCAAGGATGTACCGGTACGTCCATGGGGGTAAAGGTATGGCTTTTGTGAAACGTACCAGTACGTCCTTTGGGGGTAAAAGGGTTAAGGTACAACATATTCAGTTTCTCACTTCAAAAGGTACCATTTATTATAAATTCAGGCCCAGGATACCTACCGGCGTGTGTTGGGAAACTTTCTCAGATTTGTGACATGTACTGGCTGTCCATATATGCCTGAGCGTGACTGAAGGATTCAATCCCAGTCGCAATGCTCGGGCTGGTTCTATCCCATTCAGGATATTTGTCCATCCTCCGGGTAGGTAACACGTTCTCCTCTGCAAATGCAAGCTGTTGATATCACCACATCTGTATGAGTCTGGACAGTTAATTGGAGTTTCTTGCGCTCCCTGGCTACCACAGAAGTTGATGTGAGGCTTTCCATCCTGGAAAAAAAGTTAAACAGTAGAATAAGAATAGAAATTATAACCATCCAAAGGTAACATTATAAGTACTATACTTTACCATACAAAATGTATCTTTATAAGTACACTTCAGTCAATAACTTCATGCTTATCTATCAAACCATCATATTCAACATTTGGAAAATATAAATAAAAAAGTAATAATTGAATATAAGTGAAAATACATTATCTATGGAAGATCTGCATACAATTTAAGGAAACCTTTAATGATTGAATATCTGTATCAATAAATTTTATTGATAACCTAATTCAAAACACAGTATAAATACAGTAGGCTCTGAAAATTAATTCCACATAGAGCTCAGGTCAATACAGTTTATTTCATAACCCTAGATTAAATCAAGTAGCTACTAACCTACACTCTCCTGATACGATAAAGAAAGCAAGGCTACATATAACAAACAAAAAAATATATTTCAATGAAAAATAGTCAATAGAAATTACCTATGCAATAAAGGCTAGTCTACGCAAGGAAGTGGACAACAATACATTTAACCAGTAAGATGAGAAAAATAATACAGTGAAACTTATTTATCTGTAGTATTTAAGTACAGTACCACACACCCAGATACAGAACTATATGGAGAATAGGCAAAAAAAACTCTAAGGATGATTTCTTTTTCAAACATTCACTTATGAACTGTAATTGTACTTTATATGGAAAATAAATTACACCATGGAATGTACTGTACTGTAATATCAATACTGTAAAGTAACTTAAAATCTTATACCTGTATGGCAAAATATCTCTATACATTAAAATCTTACACCTGTATACACACTCTCATTGCTGTGTATACCTTTCTAAATTAATAGCAAATGGTCGACCATGTTCAAGTGAATCTACTGTTACCCAATCCATGGATAAGGAAGTCGAACTCTATATAAAAACAAACTTTGTATGGGACAGCAATGGCAGAATTAGGCTGGCCATACTCTTAACAACCATGCACAAATTATCCCTTTTACCCCCAGGCTATTTGGAAATTTCCAACCCTTAACCCCCAGGGGGTTATTTTTTTCTCAGCACATTTTGCAGTATCTTTTATTTAAATTGCTCTAAAAGCCTTAATTTTTGTCATAGAGAGGTCAGGTTGGTCTCATTCTCTTGGAAAATGCCTGAATTTTCTCAATAAATTATCAAAAATATGAAAAAAAAAAAAAATCTTTATAGCATTTTTTTGCAAGGACGTACTGGTACGTCCATGGGGGGTAAAGGGATGGCTTTTGTGAAACGTACCAGTACGTCCTTTGGGGGTAAAAGGGTTAACTGCTAGTTTTATCGAAGCCAACAGCACTCGCATACTTGTACTGTATGCCTATGCTTTTCTTTATATTTCTAATACTTTCTATGTACAGTATTATACTACAGTACTACTTTCATATTGCATCTATGTAAATCTAATTTTATGTAAAGAGTTTTGTTTACAGTATAGTCTGGTCTTTCAGCTGTTTTGCTGCATTATTGTGCAATGGAGAAGCTACCATAAGGTTGCATAAAACAATGTACAGTAATGTGAATTTATTTTTTATATCTAATATTTACCGTTCAGTATCTAAAAGAATAGCAAAAGATTAAAAGAGCCAGTTGAGGATGCCAGAAATACATCTCTATTATCCAGTGGACTAGCGGTGGCTAAAAACACTGGCTACTCAGTGTGCTGGCGACGTCGTGGGATTTCCATGCCATCCGTCAGTACCTACCGACAACTTGTTAAAAATTTTAACTGCTAAGTTTCCGATATACTAAAACCATACTCTCATTTTGGGACAAGGGTTTGTATACATGTAGGAACTTAAACTTATATGGAATCTCTATTTAGGTGATATAACCCTTTTACTTCCAAAGGACGTACAGGTACGTCTCACAAAACTCATCCCTTTACCCCCATGGACGTACCGCTACGTCCTTGCAAAAAAATGCTATAAATTTTTTTTTTTTTTTTTCATAATTTTGATAATTTTTTGAGAAAATTCGGGCATTTTCCAATAGAATGAGACCAACCTGACCTCTCTATGACAAAAATTAAGGATGTTAGAGCAATTTAAAAAAAATATACTGCAAAATGTGCTGAGGAAAAAGTAACCCCTTGGGAGTTAAGGGTTGGAAATTTCCAAAGAGCCTGGGGGTAAAAGGGTTAAATAAAATTTCAAAGTTCTAGTATATTTACACATATCACAGGCAGCTTCTGCCCATTCAATTTGGTAAATCTATACCAGTGAGCCACCACTGGTAAACATCAATACTTCACATTACTCTTTACCTAAGACAGACTACTGTATCCTTACTTATCAGTGAAGGTTTCCACCTGCATCCACCTCTTACTCAAGCTGACCTTGGAAACAGTGGTTTTGTTCATCAAAACATCTCAGTATCTATGAATGGTGTACTGTACACATAAAGATATACTGTATCATTTTCACTACATTTGTCGCCTTGTGACTACCACATGCCATTTCTGCACAGCCTATTAAATTCATTATGAAGAGTAAGGCAAATGCAGTCTACTGCCGCATCATGACAAACACAATTGAAACTCCTGTTTTCTGTCCCTTAGTAGACAGCAATTGCATTTAAAACATTCACTGGGCCCAGTGACAGCTCTAGCAAAATCACATGGGATACATCCTAGCTTAAGGTTGATCACCCACCCACTTGATTTAGGGGGTAATATCCTTACTTACCTAAGGGTGGTGGGTTGGCAGCTGCACACACTATTTACAGCAACCAAACAGGAAAAGATTTTAGTAAAGCTTAGAAAATGAATGTAAGCGTTTCCATAAAATTCAGTGAAATTTTAGATTGTCAATAATCAAATAGAAATGACCATATTTGGATGTCTGACACATTAAACAGCTTTTACTCTATACTTTACTGTACATTACAGTACAGGTACTGTATTTTGAAATTCTAGGTAACGTTGTGACAACAGAGCTACGGGAAGATGTTTTTATGTTCCTAGTGTGATGTATAAATGCTTACAACCTTGTAAAAATTTAAACCACCTGTGATAGTATAGAGTACCGTATTACACATTCTACTGTCTCTTACAGTTTTAACATGGGAGCATTTATAGGATGATGTCACAGTTTAAAACTAAGGAAAAATTCCCTAAATTCAATTAAAGTGCCCTCTCCTACCATAACTTATCCTAATAAAGTTTTATTCTGTTCCTACATTCTACATACTAACCCCTAAGGTGATAAGATACAGTACTGTATCATTCTATTATTTCTTAAAGTTATTAAGTACTGAAAGTCTCTTGATTTGTTATTGCATTGCCAAATTAAACAACAAAAATATGAGTAAAAAAATGTTGATACCAGTGCCTTTGTATACCAAGGGACAGAAACTCCCTCGTGTATAGAACACCACCTAACCTCACCTAAAAATCACGTCCTTACCTACTTACCTAAGGGGTGTAATGCCTCTTTACGACCCCCCTTAGACTGCCGCAGTCTTAGCGACAAGGATGAATATAATGGAGTTATTGGGCATGACCGTCATCATACATAGACTCCCAAAATAACCAAAGATAACAAAAAAAAGGGGAGGGGATGGGGTGTTTTCTTATAGTTCCAGCCAGGACAGCATTTCCTAATAAAAAATACTGTTTTTCCTATAGGATAACTCCTGTTTTCTTTGAAAATTAATCTATTTTGGGGAATAATACATAGCAAAAAGTATGCCTACTACTTGTATGATATTGTGTTGCCTACGCCATAGTCAGACATCAAAATATTATTCAGGGCAGAGCTTTTATAAAATCAAAAACCCAGCTTGCCAGTACATGGGAGCTTGATGTTTATCTTTTTTCGCGAGCGAAGCAAGCACACGGCGCAGCAAAAACTATTCAGGAACCTATCGAAATGTTACCAAAATCTAATAGTATTTGCTGTGCCTTGCGCTCGGAAAAGAAAAACATCAAGCTCCTATGTTCTGGCAAGCAGTAACGGCTGGGTGGGACTCTACCGAAATATTACCCAAGGTAGATTAAGGTTGATTGGGGTAGTTTGTAGCGCTACGGCCAAGCGTCCTAATTAGCTTATTATCGCTCCGACTGTTATCTTGTATAGAATAAAAACGTTTGGAAATGGTCTACGGATCTTAAATATGTTGTGTAAGGGGAGGGGTCCGGGGGACCGCAGCCCCCCTGGGTAAGGACACGGCTTTTAGCATAGGTTAGCTGGGTTTTTTAAGTTATCTTCTCCCGCCAAAATCGTATTTAGAAAGACGGCCACAGTTCAGAATATTCCCGTTTTCTACGGGATCTGGCCGTCACCCTACAAAGGCTCCGTTGATTGTACATGCAAGGGTAATCAACCCCACTGGAGGTACGTTAAGTGAGATATATATATATATATATATATATATATATATATATATATATATATATATATATATATATATATATATATATATATTATATTATATTATATTATATTATATATATATATATCCCAGTGGAGTTCAGAACCAAGATTCAAGCTTGGGATTTAACATGTGCAAGTTGCAGCGCTACTCATTTCGTACAACACTACTTAACAAAATAACTACTAGCATTGATTTTAATGTTTGCTAAAACCTTCGCTATTATATTATAACCTACATTTAGCATAGTTATGGCCCTCCAGTTATTAAGATCACACTTATCTCCATTTTTTGGTAAAAGCTTAATGACACCTTTATTTGAGTCTTTACACATTTTTAAATTAGTAAATGAAAATTTCAGTACTTCTATCCGGCCAAACTAACCTTGAGCAACTCTTTGCACCCCTCAGATGGGTTTATTATTCTGCAACAGGCTGTTGATACCTTTCCATAACATGCGAGATAGATCCCTCTTGTTTTTCTTCTCTGCAAGAGATGTCTTCTAATTGCTTGCTTGCAAATTGCCAGAGAAAATCGTTCGTTTTTCAGCAATGTTTTGGTTATCGCAGACGAAAGCACGACAGTCGCCATGACTCTGAGGGATCACTCAGATTAAGTATTTCTTTATAAATTCACTTATAGTATTCATAATTAAGTAATCAGCTTATAATATAAATTAAATTTGATTTATTAATAGTCAATATGCAATTTTAGTTGGCAAATATCCTCATATTCAAAATTAACCTTATGTTTGGGGGCTTGATAATGTCAGCCATGTTAGCACGCCGTACGTTCAAACTTCATTCACTGAAGAATATAAAGGCTGAAAGTAATTCCTTTTGCAAAAGAATATAAGGATAATTTCACGCCATACAAGTTGGAGAGCTTAACAATGACATCATTTATACAATCTGAGATAAATAGTAAATGCCTATTGTCCTATACGTTAAATAGAAGGAAAAGGTTATGCTGTTTTGGCAAATTTCTAAAGAAGAGGCGTTTAATTTATTGTTTTTCACATGAAGCCAAGAAATACACTGGTAAACATGAATTTTTGTTTTACACGATTTGAACGTTTGAAATAAAACACCGTCAGTTTTCTCATCACAGGCAAACGTTTCTAAAATAATTTGGGGGTATTACTACGTCACGAAAATACACCTGGGCTCCACAAGGCACTACAAGAGTTGGAAACCCAGGCCTACATGGTTTAGGAATATGAAGCGCGAAGTAGGAGATGATGAATGAGAAGTATTGAATTAAAAGCTCCAGATAGAGACGACTGGTGAAATCTAACCAAGGCCCTTTGTGTCAATAGGCGTAGGAGGAGATGATGATTTAGCCCCCCAAAGACAACTAATGAAGAGAATAATATACATGTAAAATCACATAATATGCAACATACACAAATAAAAAAAGATAAGAAATATGTATGAACAAGATAGCACTCTATACTTGGGCATCTTTGCAGAAACAGGAATATGGCCAGTGTCTTGTAGAATACACTATTAAAGGTCAACTGGAGACCCTCTAAGGATAGTGCTAGACCAGCAGTATTAAATATGGTGTGAATGTGGTTTGGAACTAGGAGAAATGAGAAATTGGGGGAAAGGGCCCTGAAAAATAATTATGAAAAATATACAGGGAACTATTGAAGAAAAAAAGAAAGGGGTGAAAAATAAGAATCATAGAAGGAAATGGCCAACAACCTTATATCAGAGAAATCGATATGGATAAGGCAATCCTTATAACGAAGGCAAGGTTGCATATGTTCAAACTAAAGGCCAATTTTCAGGGGAAAAAACACAGATGATGGGTCTGACCTATGCAAGAAAAGAAGATAATATAGAACATTATTTTCGTGACCAAAATTAGGAAAGTTAAAAGACGTTATGTTGCAAACTCTTAGTGGGGAGCTGGTGGTATAAATACGTCGAGATATGAATGTGAAAGAAGAGATTAAAAAAAAAAACACACAATAGGTTGCCAAAACTAATAACAAGATATTATTCCAACTGATTTCAAAAGTAGAATTGGATAAAGATGAAGCTTAAGATTCTCATTATACAGGATAATATAGAACATGATTTTCGTGACCAATATTAGGAAAGTTAAAATACGTTATATCTCTTAGTGGGGAGCTGGTGGTATAATTTAAATAGTCGAGACGAAAGCGAAAGAAGAGATGAAAAAAAGAAGAAAAAAACACAATAGGTTGCCAAAACTGATAACAAGATATTATTCCAACTGATTTAAAAAGTAGAATTGGATAAAGATGAAGCTTAAGATTCTCATTATACAGGAAAAAGCTTAATATACAGAGTATAGGCAAAGAAGCTGTGCACCTATATATAAGTGAAAGAGTGCCCGCAAACTTATTTTGCGGAGAGACCAGTTAGGAGCCAGGAACTTCATAAAAAACTGTCTAAAATGAGAAAAAACTAATTGAAATTTTATACTGCCTGTATGAAAATGGCATAGAAATATACAACGTCAATAAGAGTAGAAATAGATACACAAGATATTGATACTGCATGTATAAATATAAGTGATTCAATGCTTTAAAAATTACAAAAAAAAAAAAATGGAAAATATATAAGAAAAATAAAATGCGACATTTTCAATGCAAATTTTATATGGCATGTAAATAGATAAAATCTGTAACCGTCTGAAATATATATATATATATATATATATATATATATATATATATATATATATATATATATATATATATATATATATATATATATATATACTGTATACAGTATATATATATATATATATATATATATATATGTGTGTGTGTATATATATACTGTATACAGTATATATATATATATATATATATATATATATATATATATATATATATATATATATATATATATATATATATATACATATATATATATATATATATATATATATCATCTCTATATTAAAACAGAATGCAGTATTTACATAAACTAAAAACGACCCCAACATAAGAACTCCATGTACCACAATTATATAGAAACTTTGAATACAAGACAGACAAACCAAAAGACCAAGAATAAAACATGCCACGATCTTGCCATAAATATCATATATCAAGACTAGTGATAAACTGTGTTATTACAACAACTGCATCTACTACAATCTACTTAAAGTATAAGTTAAGAAATTACAAAACAACAAAAACGGAGGAGCAAGACTGATGAAAGGTGTTCCATCCCGAGAATGGATTACCGATATACTAACTGAATGACAACGGCTGCCTTGTAAGGACAGTGAGACAAGCGTAACCAAGATCAACTGATACGTAACTTTATTCAAATATGCATGAGAGTATATTACAAGGTGCGGACGGAAAGGTAGGATGGCGCTGGTGCCAAATCAGATTGAATTGCCCGCCAAAATATGTGTTTTCTTACACTTACAAATATACGAATTATGAGTTAACAGAAACATGTAATGAAATGATACATATGTCAAAATGTAGCTCTGATAGAGCGGAATACATATACATGGGAAACCACGGTGTGGCGAAAGGAGAATTCAAATAAATAAACAGTTTGTTGATTTTCTGGACGGTGTCCTTACAGCCTATTAAAGTGAGAATTGGGTTTAGATTATGTACAATAACCTACCAAGTTATCAGAACCGGTCGTCAAAAATATCTAAGAGAATCGCTACATATCGTGCAGACACGAGAAGTTACAAATAGTTTCAAGTTATTGGAGCCAAGATTTACCTCTACTCTATAGTGTTCAACGAAAATGCGGAGAGACAACAAGTCTCTCTGCATTTTCATTGAACACTATCTTGCTTTTACTCATATTCAGTTTCAGCCCTACGTTTCTGTTTTATCAATTCATTTCAACAGTTAATGATTATGTATATAACTATATATATATATATATATATATATATATATATATATATATATATATACATATATATATATATATATATATATATATATATATATATATATATATATATATATATATATATATATATATACATATACACACACACACACACACATATATATATATATATATATATATATATATATATATATATATATATATATATATATATATATATATATATATATGTGTGTGTGTGTGTGTGTGTGTGTGTGTGTGTTCTTTGAAGAATAGAAAGTAAGTCATTCAGAGGAACTTTAACGGGAGAAATGAGAAATTGAGAATAGGCTGCCCAAAACATTTCTGCCAAGCAGTTGGAATCGAAGTTTATCTGTGACTTATCAGTGAAAGGATGGAGGTGGTTGTGGATATTGACTGTGTTGTCCCACACGTGTGTGTGTGGGGGGGGGGATGCGTGTGCGTTAGTGAATATGTGTAACAACGCTAAAATTTCAGCATCACTTGGTTAAATTCTTTCGTGTAATACTGTATGGATGTATTTATTACCCATTCTGTTAAGATAATAACAAAATGTGATCGTTTATTTAAAACAATCCATAATTCAGAAATATTAAACAAAAACGCCGTTTTCGAGTATTTCCGCAATATTTCACAGATCAGTTTAGCTACTTGCTCCCTTGGATCTAATATGAGTCAGGTTAATGTATATTAAATTATTTTTATTTTATAAAGTTGTTTATACCATAACTTTATAATGAATCATTTTTTTCATAATTTTAATTAGTATTTATAAAAACTGGAAAATACTGGAGGATCTTATTTATATACAAAGTAATATTCTGCTAAAATATATACTCGCCCGCAACTCACAACAGCTGATGTCACCGTCTATGCTTTCTGCTAGTTACTCCTGATGTTAAATGTTCGCTCTGACGTAAAATGTCAATTTTGTAAACACCCAAAGTTTTCAGTAACTATGAATGGTTAATAGTACTTAATCCCGTCCCTCAGTGACCATAAGATCGTCGTGAAAAATCGAAAATGCGGAAATAAAATCGAGTAACGGGTCTCATGGCCAACAGCTGATGCAAGTTGACAGTTCTTCCACATAAACGTGGGTAATATCTCTTTGAATAACGTCTAGCTCTCTTGCATCA
>NC_090759.1:71252179-71267179 GCF_036898095.1 Palaemon carinicauda
TAAAAATAGTAATGATGAGAGAGAGAGAGAGGAGAGAGAGAGAGAGAGAGAGAGAGAGAGAGAGAGAGACTGTACACCTTTTTTTCTGAATGTTATATAATTAATTTATTGAACTCAACTTAGGACTGTAGTGATAATCCTACTTGGCCCTAGTTTCTATTTTTTATCCTTTTGCTGTCCGACCTCTTTAACTTTTACCTCACAGTAAAACATTGTGGTTTTTCCCCAGTTGCACTTCCATGGTGAATGGCCCCCTGGGTTAGCACTGGTCATATGACCTTTATTAATCGTCCAATTTAGATTCAAAATCAGTTGTTACATTTCCACCAATTTCTCATTCTGGGAAGTTTTGATTTTTTATTACCTGGGTTTAAAGGTCACTCATGAATGGCAGAGGCAAGGAACAGGACAATGTCCTAGAGACTGACCAGAGAGAGTTATGGGTCCTTGATTGGCTTACAGTACTATGTTGGATCCTTCTCTCTGTTTATGGCTCATTTTCCCTTTGCCTACACATACACCGAATAGTTGGGCCTATTCTTTAGATATTATCCTCTGTCCTCATACACCTGACAACAATGAGATTACCAAACAATTCTTTTTCGCTCAAGGGGTTAACTACTGCAATGTAATTATTCAGTGGCTACTTTCCATTGGCAAGAATAAAAGAGACTCTTTAGCTATAGTGGGCAGCTCTTCTAGGAGGACACTCCAAAATCAAGCCATTGTTCTCTAGTCTTGGGTATTGTCTTAGCCTCTGTACCATGGGTTAGAGTTCTCTTGCTTGAGGGTACACTCGTGCACACTATTCTATCGGTTTCCCTTATTTCCTTTCTTCACTGGGCTATTTTCCCTGTTGTAGCCCGTGTGCTTATAGCATCCTGCTTTTCCAACTAAGGTTGTAGCTTAGCTAGTAATAAAAAGAATACTATTATCAGCGCCCAAGCCCCCTCTCTATTAAGCTATAACCAGAGGGGTCCAAGCAATGGCTGCTGATAACTCAGCAGATAAAAGGAAGGCATTCGTATTCTTAGTACTTGCACCTTTGGAAATGATTTCATTCATCATAGTTAACTTTATACCAGATAGGAAAAGAAAACTTAAATTACTTTACTCGGTTTACGGTAACTTTTGATTACCAATGACATTTATGATATTCATCGAAATGATGAAATTGACTTATCTCTTTATCATAGGATGCCTTTCCTTTTGGAATAATTATTCCGTTTGGTCTGATGCTAGATACTTATAGTACACGATTTCCTTCTGTATTTAGAGTATCACAGTTTGTACGCAATATTAACTTTTTTCTTGATTATGTTTTCTGATTATTATTATTATTATTATTATTATTATTATTATTATTATTATTATTATTATTATTATCAGCCAAGCTACAACCCTAGTTGGAAAAGCAAGATGCTATAAGCCCAATGACTCCAATAAGGATACATAGCCCAGTGAGGAAAGGAAATAAGGATATAAATCAATGATGAGAATAAATTAACAATAAATCATTCTAAAAACAGTAACAACGTCAAAATAAATATGTCATATATAAACTATTAACAACGTCAAAAACAGATATGTCATATATAAACTATAGCATGGCTCATGTCAGCCTGGTCAACATAAAAACATTTGCATCAAGCCAGCTGAAATGTTTGTTTCTCTCAATTCCGTTGCTTCTGCGTCAAAATTTACTTGTACAGTTGGCCACAGGAATTCGTAGCACACCCCGCTCTGAGGAAGTGCACCCTGTCACACCCTTACTTCGTGACGAGAAACCAAACATGTGTAGGAAGAGATGGCAGACGTGGTGGGCGGGGCTACAAACAGGGAACTCACCGCGCAGTAAGGGTGTGTTATTATTAGAGGGATGGAGATATACCAGCCCAGTGTGTACTTTCTCAGAGAGGTGTTACATGAATTCCTGTGTTCAATTGTACGTTTCATGAAGGTCAGGGTAGCCTAAAATTAGGGGGTTCGCCCTACCCTGCTTGTCTTAGTTTTCCTTCCATGTCCAATCTAATATAAACTTCTTTCTCTAATCCCCTTAATTCAGTTTTGCCGGTTTAGAAGTAACATAATAATCAAATTTGTATTACAAAAAACTAAGACGATGAAGCCGATTACGGAATTAGAAGCTTTGAAAAAAAGTATATTATTTCTTATGATTGATATTTCTAACTTATCAGTTAAGTAAACTTTTTATTCATTATGAAGTTACGTATACTTTTATTCATTATGAAAATTGATATTTCTAACTTATCAGTTAAGTTATCCTACTTTTTATTCATTATGAAAATTGATATTTCTAACTTATCAGTTACGTATACTTTTTATTCATTATGAAAATTGATATTTCTAACTTATCAGTTAAGTTATTCTACTTTTTATTCATCATGAAAACAAGTCAATGAAAGTTGAGCAGATCATAATTTGTATGAATCGTGTGAATATGATTTTACCAGCACGGGCTCTTTCTCATAAAGCAGCCCGTGAATGGGTTATAGATGTGAAGAAGATTGTAATTATGTGGCCCCTTAGTAAGAGATTATTCGATTCTTTTAAGGACTCGAAACACGTTTTCCAAAATCTCTCTTGGATAAGCATATGAACCTCAAAAGAAATTCTATATATCCTGTTTTCTAATCTTATCTACTGTTCCTATTTACCTCCCGCAGTCTGGGGTCAATCCTAAGGAGCCACTTAATCTACAGACTAAGGGATAAATTCTTGTTATCTTTGTGGTTAGCCAAGCTACAAACCTGCAAAAGACTTGGGGTAAATTCTTGGTATTATTATTATTATTATTATTATTATTATTATTATTATTATTATTACTCGCCAAGCTACAACCCTAGATGGAAAAGCAGGATTCTATAAACCCAAGGGCTCCAAAAAGGAAAACAAACCAGTGAGAAAAGGTAATAAAGAAACAGATAGAATAGTGCATCTGAACGTACCCTATTTCTTTCCATAAGTTCCTATCGCATCCTCTAAGACTAAGTTGTTAGTATTCATTTTATGCCCAATTATCTGATCATTTTCCCCTAATCTTAATATCATCCATCTCCTCCTGCAGCCAAGCGTGGGACCAGATGAGCTAGAGCAGCCTCTGTACAACCCAGACCTCCTGAAGAAACTCGACTGGTCGAAAATTACGCACATGAAGAATGGCGTGACGTCATCCACGCCTGGGGAGGGGCTGCTCGTAAGACCTTTGTGTAAAGGCGATTACGATAAAGGTGAGGGTTACTTGTATTACTTATGGTAGAGGTAGATGAGATTTTGGAGATTAGAGGTGTTGGTATGTTTACTTTAAGGGCTGTGGTGTTATTATTATTATTATTATTATTATTATTATTATTATTATTATTATTATTATTATTATTATTATTATTATTATTATATTTGATATGTTTACTTTAAATAGCTGTGGTATTATTATTATTATTATTATTATTATTATTATTATTATTATTATTATCATTATTACTTGCTAAGCTACAACCCTAGTTGGATAAGCACGATGCTATAATCCCAAGAGCTCCAACATGAAAAATATACCAGTGAGGAAAGGAAATAAGGAAATAAAATAACTACGAGAGAAGTAATTAACAATTAAAATAATACATTTAAAGAACAGTAACAACATTAAAATAAATCTTTCGTATATAAACTATAAAATATCAACAGACAAAACATCATATCTATAAGTAAATATGGTATATTTACTTATTCCCGAAGAGCTCTGCTTCACATAGGCTTGAACTGAATCTTGAATGTAAATCTCTTCTAAGTAAATATTTGTCCAATATATTATTATTATTCTTTTTATTAAGTTCACTGTTACCTATAGAAAGGGCGATAATCACTTGGAAATAGCATTTTTTTATCTTTCTTATGAGCAGTGTTGCTATAAAATTATTATTATTATTATTATTATTATTATTATTAGTAGTAGTAGTAGTAGTAGTAGTAGTAGCAGTAGTAGTAGTAGTAGTATTAAGTTCACTGTTACCTATAGAGAGGGCGATAATCAGTTAGGAATAGCATTTTTTTAATCATTTACTTATGAGCAGTGTTGCCATACAATTTATCAGCTTTTTGGTAAACTTGGCAACACAGCTAATCAAAGGAAAGTTTTAATTATTGTAGCTGTAGTTTTATACTCAGTCGATACTTCATTATTATCATTACTATTATAACTACTGTCATTATCTATCTGGAGTTTTATATCATCCTATACTTCATTATCATCATTACCTTATAATGACTGATATGTTTTCTTATTATTTCTCCTCAATCAGTACTGCATTTTTATAATAATTATAATTATGATTATTATTTGCCGATCGTAAACTTTGAAGAAATATAATATTGAAGTCATCTTTTCAATTAAGACTTATTTTCTTTCTAGGTTTTCTTCAGTTGCTGAGTCAATTGACCAAAGTGGAGATATTTCCAGAGAAAAAGTTTGAAGGTAAGTTTCATTCAGTTATGCATGTATTATACCCATTACACACACGCACGCACGAACGCGCGCGTGCACGCACATAAATACACACGCATATATATATGCATATATATATGTATATATATATGTATATATATGTGCATATATATATATATATATATACACATACTTATGTATATATATGTGTATATATATATATATATATACATATATATATATATATACACAGTATGTATATATATATATATATATATATAATGTATGTATGTATGTATGTATGTACATATATACATACACACACACTGATGTGTACGTACATAACATGTAAGTATATATGTACACAGATATCTGGGTGTGTGTACATGTATATGTTCGTATTTAACTGTAGTTACAGAATGAAATGCGTAAACTGCTTAGTAAATAAGAAAATTTTATAAAACAAATCATAGAGGTTTGTGTTTACAGAAAAAAAAATACAGAAATGTGGCTCCAGGTAAATGGATTATTGTTATGATTAGTCATTCCTTTTTTTTTTTCTTTTTTTTTTGGGGGTGCATGCAATTATAGGTCATAGTTAAGACAAAAAAAAAGCTAATGAACGAAGTATGCAAATAAAAGATATGAAAGTAATTAGATAAGGGAATTAGTACGAGGACGCCTTCAGGGCAACACTCCCCATTTTGTGATAGATATCGGAAGGTAAGAATTTTTATTAATTTACGCGCTGAGAACGGAAGATTTCGTAAAACACTGTCTTACTAGGAGAGAGAGAGAGAGAGAGAGAGAGAGAGAGAGAGAGAGAGAGAGGGTGTAACGGACAGACAGTTGGATTCTAAACGTGGAACACACAAAACTAGTTTTCACCGTCCCTTGCCCAACCAGTATCCCGTTTGCAACATATATCAAGTCACGTTCTCTCCAATTTTTAACTATCTCCTTTCAGTTAAAAGAAAAGACTTTCAATATAAATTTTGTACAGAGAGTATGCCTACTAACCCCCCCCCCCCCCACACACACACACAAATAAAACTGATTGAAGGAGTGTGGGTTTCAATTAAGGAAGCAATGCACTTACAGTAGTCCTACGTTTTGTAGGATGAAAACCTGTACAAACGAAGAAGTCTTACGAATAACTGTATCTGCAAATGACCTAGTCCTGCAACTTGCAGGATAAAAGACCCCCCCCCCCTCCTCTCTCTCTCTCTCTCTCTCTCTCTCTCTCTCTCTCTCTCTCTCTCTCTCTCTCTCTCTCTCTCTCTCTCTCTCACGAAGAAGTCTTAGGAATTATTCGCTGCGAGTCTGTGACGTCAACGTTCCAAAGATTTGCTCACAGCAAGTTTAGTGACGCAACAGTTCACAAGTGCCACTGGACACTTGTTTACTTTCCCGTAGCTAGTGGGTAAATAAAAATAATGTTCATATCTCAGGGACATTTGGGACATTTAGCCTTGGATCGCATTCCGGTGCGTTTATATAACGTCATAATAGTCTATGATTTAGCAGTAAAGGAAGAAAAGATGATTTTTTTCTAACTTTTTTTGCTCACACTCAAGGACCCCTCTCCCAATTTGAAGCCTATCAACCTTGGGTGAGCAGAAATCGCACGTAGGCCTATTTTGTGAAAGTAGTTTTGTAACATCACGCTCGTATATAGGCTATATATTTACACACAAACACACACACACAAATATATATATATATATATATATATATATATATATATATATATATATATATATATATATATATATATATATATACTATATATATATATATATACACACAAAATTCCTTTCTATAATGTGTTGGAATGTACTAAAATATCAAGCCACCAAAACGTGAACTTCATTATATTTTGCATACAGTTTCGTCATTCACATTCGTCTCTTCCTGGTTTATCATCGTCACAAACGAGACATTCTTTTTGATAGCATTAAACTACACCATAAATGTTTGGATATAAAGGCGGGGTCTATTATCACGTTTCCCTTAGCCAAGGACATTATGCTCTAAACAAGACCA
The DNA here is from genome assembly GCF_036898095.1 of Palaemon carinicauda. Classification (NCBI taxonomy): domain Eukaryota; kingdom Metazoa; phylum Arthropoda; class Malacostraca; order Decapoda; family Palaemonidae; genus Palaemon; species Palaemon carinicauda. Next base: position 71,258,685 of record NC_090759.1, read on the forward strand.
ACTTGCACCAGGAAGATGCTAAAATGGGGCTTTGTTCTCTCTCTCTCTCTCTCTCTCTCTCTCTCTCTCTCTCTCTCTCTCTCTCTCTCTCTCTCTCTCTCTCTCTCTCTCGTTAACTTAGGCCTATTCCTTAATTGGAAGATTGCTCAGGGACGCTGGTAGCTCTTATTTTCATTATGAAGAAATTGAAGAAAACGTGGAGTTAACACAAGACCTTTGAGAAGTATTTTTCTGTTCTTTTGGTTTGTTTGACTCTTGAACTCTTTTAGACATCGGTATATTACGAAATTTAACTATAACTCATGTTTTTCTGAATTTTATGTATATTTGAAAAGTAAAATTTAAAAGTAATATTTTAAAATTTCCTGGGTCAAACAGATTAGAGTCCTGCCTTCGCTATTCCGCAACCAATGTCACTTTATCTTCCTGACGTAATACGTAATATTGGTCTCTTGGGGCTATGCTAAGACTCCTACACAGTAGTTTTAGTGTTCTCTGCTATAATAATGCTATTTAGAAAATGGCAGCACAGATTTCTTCAGTCTATATCTGTTTTGATAAAAGTATAAATTTGTTTTACTTTGTCTAAATTTACTCATCATTTTTATTTTGATGTATTAGAGTTTAGACCACAATCTTAGACTTACCTGGTCTAACTTTGTACCAAGTCCCCCCCACCATATTTTATTTAATTGGTGTGATAAATTAAATCACGCGTCTGTTGAGGCTGTGTTGCATAAACACAACAATATATGAATTAAATTTTGTCATTAATACATAAACACACTATAAAATAAAAATGGCCAGACAAAACTTTAAGCCGACATGTAAAAAAAGAAAAAAAAATTTAAGTTTAACACCATCTTAATATTAATTGCTCTTAATTGCTGATTTTGTTTTCTTTTTAATTAGGTTGTCGTCAATTTCTTATATATAAAATAGAAGCACTCATAGCTTTAAAGAATATGTTTTTTTCCAAATTATATGCTACAGGTTTTAAAGGTTTTTGAGGATATTTGTTCACACCAAACTCTAGATTATACAAGTTCGTTGTTAACATTTGACGGTAACAAAAGGATACGCAAATATCTGCGTTTTGAGATTCGCATTGGCCTCCTGTTATTTATGCTTACCCGGAAATATTTGCTTTTAAAGGGCCCTTGTTTATCACTGAACATCCGTATGCTCATGCACTGCTATGCTTTCCGCTCTCTGTATATAATACAAGATTTTCAATCATCACAGGATACAGGCTAATTTCACCTGGTAAGTCTAAAACTAAATTGCAACCACTTGCTTCGGATTAATTTCATAAATTAATTATTTATACTTAGTGAGCTCTTTTGATTGATTGGAAAACAATAAGTTTTAAATATAGTCCAATGTCAGATGAAGTAGAATTGTTATTGTATTTATTTTTTTTCTTTTGCGAGCGAGAAACTTTTATCAAAAAGTTTACATAAGATGAATCTTATAGTATAGCAGTATGTATCGAAGTTATTTTTTTCTAGAAATAAATCGGTTTTATTATCTTTTGGTTAAGGATAGTCATAAGTAACGGTTTACATAATATCAAAATTGGAATCAGTAAGTTGAAATCAACCAAAACCTAATAAAGACCACGGAATTGGTGTCGTTTTACAGTATATTACAATTTTTAACATTTGATCTCCTGAAATAAGTCTTTCTAAGTTGATTTTAAGAAATAATACGATATTGCGTGATTCAGTTGATTTATGCCGAGTTCTTTTGCCTTTCCTCACTGGGTTAATTTCCTTGTTGGAGCCCTTGGGCTTACACTCTTACAGCATCCTGCTTTTCCAAATAGGGTTGTAGCTTAGCTAGTACTAATAATAATGATATATTTGATTACAATTTTTTTGGTGCTGATACAAAATTATTTTAATGTTACTTTTCGTTATAATATACTGTAATTAAACGTTAGTAAAAGATCAGAGCGAACTCCGAAGTTGTTTATCTACCGAGAACTGAGATTGCATCCAAGTTCCCGTTATTTTCTACCCCTTCTAAGAGGCTTCGACCGATTGAGTTGGGCTTACAGGTACAGCCAGGTTACAAAACTACAAGGTCGTCTGGACTGGATACCTGTTTTCCCCTGGGGGGAATTTTTTAGTGTAAAAACTGTTTTGCAACACAAGAGAAGGAATTTCTATTGGTAGGCTAGTGATGCTGTGTCGGAGACTGTCATACATTAATTTTTGGGTTATTCTTTACAAAGCGTTCCAATATTGTTATCTGATACTGAATGCATGCACATTCAGATAAGATACTTGATTGTTTTTTAATATATATATATATATATATATATATATATATATATATATATATATATATATATATATATATATATATACATATACATATATATATATATGTATATATATATATATATATATATATATATATATATATATATATATATATATATATATCACCGAAAACTTTGTTACTAGTTTTTTCTTACAGCAAAAGATGAGGTTTTAAATTAATGAACATTCTATGAGAAATGTTAGTCTACTTATACATTAATGTGTAAAATACACACATACAAGAAACTACTGTATTGTACATGTTTCGTACTAGAAACTAAATTACAAAACTATGAACTAACAATACATGGGACTATGGTGGAGAGTAAATGAAGGAAACAACACAATATATTTACCGAAGATCCAAGGAGACTGGCTTAAGTAGGCTACTCTAGCATGACTATAGTGTTGAGAAAAAAACTGACTCGGCCTATATAGGAAGGGCAACGCCTTCCAGAGCCCCCCCCCCCCTTACCACAAGCTTTAAGACAAAGCCGGATAAAATAGAGAAAGGTTAATGAAACGAAGGAAATAGTAACTTTAACACTCAACCTAAGAATCTGGAGTTATTGTTATAGCAATGGCCACGTTAAGGACTGAGAAGCTAATAGAATTAGTAATCTGAATGTGAAGATGCTTTTAGAAGAAGAAAATGGAAAGAAGATAATGGTGGAAGAGATTTAAAGACAAGTTACAATCTTGTCAAAATACCAAGGCCACACAGCCTTGCTCACTCTTTTTTAGGGGTTTGAAACCGGACTTTTTCTTCATTGAACTTCATTGAACACGAATGAAAAAATTCAATATAGAAGTAGGCTGATAATGTTTAGTTTGAAGGAGAAAGTGTGACATTTGACGTAGAATGAGCAACATTGATAAAATTTTAATTGATGTTCAAAGAGGATGATGTAATATTTTCAAAAGATTTTTTTTTCTTTTTTTTTTTTTTGCTGGATGATGAAAATGTTAATTGGATTGATAAGTTTCGGCCATTTGGCTAAATGCTTACCTACTCTTTTTTTTTTGGGGGGGGGGGGGGTGAAATTGGACTTTTCATTCACTGACCATGAATGAAAATATTTCAATATAGACGTAGGCTAATATTGTTTAGTTTCAAGGAAGAAATGTGGCATTTAACGAAGAATCTGCGACTTTGGTAAGTTTAAATTGCTGTTCAAAGAGGAGGATACAATATTTTCAAAAGAAAAACTTTTTTTGCTGGATGATAAAAATGGATAATAGAATGATAATTTTGGGCAATTTGGTCAGACGCTAGGACCAGGGAGGCCATTAAGTTCTTTTGATGCAACCCTGCAGGGAAGCAAGGGGGGGGGGAGACTAAATCGGACTTAGGGATAAAGTAGAGGGATAAAAGAGAGATAAAGTAGAGGGATGAAAGAGAGATAAAGTAGAGGGATGAAAGGGAGATAAAGTAGAGGGATAAAAGAGAGACTTGAGGAGCAGAGAGGAGAGTTACTCTTAAAAACCCAGAAAGAAAAATGTTTCCAATACTATGAAGGAAGGGGTTGCACAGAGCCTTTGTCTTATTCAATTCTTCTATTTGGATAATAACAAAATTCAAGACTCGCTATCAAAGTACAAGTGTCAGGTATGATCATGGTTTGTATCTACAAAACATACAGATTGTTTGAAGAAAGGGTTTTAACTCTTTTGTCTTACAGTATAGATACCTTCAGGAATTCCATTTATGTCTTAAGAAATGAATGTGATTTATTTTTGAGAAATGAATTCCATTTGCCTTAAGAAAGGAATGTGATTTGTTTTGAGAAATTAATGCCATTTGCCCTAAGAAATGAATGCCATTTGCCCTAAGAAATGAATGCCGTTTGCCTTAAGAAATGAATGTGATTTGTTTTGAAAAATGAATGCCATTTGCCTTCAGAAATTAATGTTATTTGTCTTGAGAAATTAATGCCCTTTGCCTTAAGAAATGAATGTGATTTTCCTCGAGAAATTAATGCCATTTGCCTTAAGAAATGAATGTGATTTATTTTGAGAAGTGAATGCCATTTGCCTTAAGAAATCAATGAGATTTGTCTTGAGAAATTAATGCCCTTTGCCTAAAGAAATGAATGAGATTTACCTTAAGAAATTAATGACATTTGCCTTAAGAAATGAATGTGATTTGTCTTGAGAAATGAATGATTTTTGCCTTAAGAAATTAATGTGATTTGTCTTGAGAAATTAATGCCATTTGCCTTAAGGAGTAATGTGATTTTTAAAGAGAAATTAATACCATTTGCCTTAAGAAATAGATGTGATTTGTTTTGAGAAATGAATGTCATTTGCCTTTAGAAATGAATGTGATTTGTCTTAAGAAATGAATGTGATTTGTCTTGAGAACTGAATGACATTTGCCTTAAGAAATGAATGTGATTTGTCTTGAGAAATGAATGCCATTTGCCTCAAGAAATAGATGTGATTTGTTTTGAGAAATGAATTTCATTTGCCTTTAGAAATTAATGTGATTTGTCTTAAGAAATGAATGACATTTGCCTTAAGAAATAAATGTGATTTGTCTCAAAACGAATGCCATTTGTCTTAAGAAATGAATGCAATTTGTTTTTTGTTTTAAAAATCAAATTTTTTAGCTAAATAAATTTACAGTAATATGTGTATTAATTTTCTCATCTTATTAACTTCAGCATTTAAAAAAAAAATTGTTATCAATTAATAGCCTTAAAAGACAAGTCATATCTGAGATTTGATAAGGTAACATAATATCTGATAGTTACTGGGATAAGAGGAAAACCTTCACCACACCTTTCTTGTGTTATCATATTGTAGTGAATGAACTTCACACTAATGTCTGATTAGATATACGAAGTGCAATTGATGTTGGATATTCACATCATTTATTTTTATTTATTGTGAGCATATTCGATCAGATTTTATTCTTTGTATCATTATATAAACTACTAAAATTAATGAATAAACTTCTTCAAGAATTAAAAAGATTTCATTGGGAATTTATTTTTATTTCATGCAGTTGTCTCTTATATGTAATTTCCCTTTCTACAACTCTGGAGAAATATGTGATCACAAATGCGACATTAACATGTGGCTTGGCAGAAGACTTCTTTTTTTTCACTGGTTTAATTAGTACAAAGTCTTGTGAATTATTGTGAGGCATGATATTCTTCACAATAATTATTTCTGTATTTCCTGATGCTTAATATTTTATATATGCCAAATGAATTGGGTACATAATAATATAAATTTATTTAACAATCTTCTATAAAGGAATACCATAATAGTTTTGTTATCATTTACCAATACTGTACAGGCAGTTTGTAGTTTTGAATTTCATCATGTAACCTATTTAGATTGCATAAAGTTACTGTGCGCCATTTTTGTAACAGCAAAATCCAGTACATAATGAGCTACACAGACATGTGTTATCATGAGATTTTCTTTCAGAGAGATTTGAGCAGATGAAATCCTGTCGAGATCACTACTTCGTAACTGTCATTGAAGACACTGATAAGGGGGAGATTGTGGGCTCGGCAACCCTGGCTTGCGAATTAAAATTCATACGAGGCTGTGCAAAGGTAAGAAAATATTAACTGAGGTGACCATGGTCTACGCTGTGTAACAACGTGCTTAATAGTGCATTAATAAATAAATTATATTTGAAAACTTGGATACCTAATGTTTTTTTTTTTTTTTTTTTTTTTTTTTTTTTTTTGCTGAAATGTTTTTATGATTGCTTTAAATCAATTTATATAATTCTTTTCTGAATTTTATCCTCTTTCCTGTTTGTCTTGATTATATGGCTCTTCATTTTTTATGCCTATATACTGTAATTGTACTTTTTATACAGGTCTCTGAGGCTGTCATCTTACATATGCTGTATAGTAATATAAATGTACAGTATCTCACCATTATTAAGACAAATTTTCTCAATTTTTAGCGTGGGCGTTTAGAGGATGTAGTCGTGAATAACGAGTATCGAGGAAAGCAACTTGGGAAACTGTAAGTACTATAATACTGTAATTTTATGTTTAATTCTATAATAGAATATTCATTCCTTGCTCTTTATTTGTAAACATTTATTTGGTGGTAGATGTAACTTGACATTAAATTATTCCTTGTTTTTCATTTATAAACATTTACAGTACTCTATTTAGACGTACACTTTTGATCGACACTGTGTTAATGTCGGTGTATTGTTCATAATGATTGCTAAAGCCTGCATGTAATTTGTTCAACAAAGCAAGTTATTGCATTGTATACAACACAAATCTGTTTAGAAAATATACACTGATTAGTCAGGAATTCTAATCATCCAAAAAGCTTTTATTATTCACCTGTGAATGGATGTATGGAATGTGTGCCTTGAGGCTTGGCGCTGGGGGTGGGTAAGCTACTCTTAGTTGAGTTATAACGGGGGAGGAATCCAACTGTTGCACTGTCAAGTTAAACTTAAAAGAGGATGACCAGCAAAATGAAAGAAAGGTAGTGGGAGCGAAGGATAAGTTGAAGTCTAAGGGGGCACAACTACAGGGCAAGGGGATGGCTGTATAAGCATTACCTCCCGACAAGGATATGGTTAAGGTTGCATAAGTATATTCTTCATTTTAGGATTGGTGAAAAAATTTATCATCAATATCTGTTTCATATTTTTCTCTGCACTTTTCAAGATTTCATTTAGTTCTTTTGCTGTGTGTGTTATGATCTTGTGATTAAGAACGGTTCACACGTTACATTGTATGTTACAGATGTAAAATACTTATTTTTCTTAACTTTAAGATTCCTTTTGATAATGATGCATCTTTCATTAGCTAATAATGGTGCTATTTTACAATTGCCTGGAACTAATTAAACAAATTGAATAAACACATTCTAAACAAAGATTCTTTCTGTAATATCTAATTAAGAGAAGTGTATTATCAATTATTTCAATTTTAAGTTAGAATCAGTTGACTTGACTCAAAAGTTTGTATTATTTTTGTCATATCAGTGCATAAAATAGTTAAATATGTATTTTAATACAGTATAATACAGCACTGATCCTGTGAAATTATTTCTTTTCTTTTATTATTTCAGAATTGTGTCTACAATTACTTTACTGGCTAAGGAAGTTGGCTGTTACAAAATAGGTCTCGATTGTAAGGATGAAATGAAGCCTTTCTACTCCACTATAGGCTACGGCAGTGAGAAAGGAAACGACAACACCATGATCATACGATTCTGACTAGACAACAAATCACATCTCTGAGGAATAGATTTTCCAGTGATAGAGCAATACTGCACCATAGTAACATACATTAATTCAGCAGGTTTCTACGCGGCTCAAAACTAATTTAAGAGGAGCAAGTAATTTAGCTATTTAGGTGTAAATTACGTATCTTTAGATAAAGAGTGTGTGAATTCACTTTTTCTGCATGACAATACCATAAGTAAACTAAATTTACTTTTTTCAGTAATTGTATATAGCTATAATTTTAATTTGGTTGTGTACAAAATCTTTTTATATTTTTATTTTTTAAACAAGAAAATTTTTATACATGTTTGTTCATTTAGGTTTTAATAATGCATGTATTATATGCATATTTATAAACAGGATGAACACCAAAAACATTTTAACTATTCATGAGGTATTTCTCTCTAGGATATATCTTAAGACATTTTTAGGTTTAAGATTTTGTACGTACTTTTAAGCTTAAGATTTTGTACGTAACGTATTGTGCGTACCTATCTTTCTGATTCTCCTTACATGGCTGCTGAGTTATAGATAACTAGTCATTTTTTATAATCTTTTATCTGTTTGATCAAAGTGCAATAATGTTGGGTAATAATATTACTGAATTACTACATTATGGTAATTTCTATACATAGTGCAGAAATAGAAAACTTATAAAACTTCTATAAATAAAAGTAAAGATTAGAGTGCTGTGATAAGTTGGGAGTTGCATGAAGATTGCTTTTTCTTCAAGATATGCTCATGATTATTGATAAAAGATAGAGTGTTTTATCTATACAGTATTTGTGACATTAAATCTTGCTCAGATGAATTTAAATCACCTTATGGTTGTGGATATATTGTGATCAAAGTGTTCGGGGGTAAATTTACGATGTCATATAGTAGTATTCTTTGTCAGTTTATCTTGTAAAATTAGATATTTCCGCGAGTATCTCAAC
>NC_090759.1:71272179-71386447 GCF_036898095.1 Palaemon carinicauda
CTTAGTACGAGCTAAGTAGAACTTAAGAGCTCTAACTGGACACAGCACTCTTTCAAGTTCGTTGCCTACGATCTCTGACAGGCAAGGTATATCAAAGGACTTAGGCCAAGGACGAGAAGGCAGTTCATTTTTGGCCAGGAAACCAAGTTGAAGTGAACATGTGGCTTTTTCTGTAGAAAAGCCGATGTTCTTACTGAAGGCATGAATTTCACTGACCCTTTTAGCCGAAGCCAAGCACACTAGGAAAAGCGTCTTGAGGGTGAGATCCTTCAGGGAGGCTGAATGTAATGGCTCAAACCTGTCTGACATGAGGAACCTTAGGACCACGTCTAAGTTCCATCCAGGAGTTGCCAAACGACGTTCCTTAGAGGTCTCGAAAGACTTAAGGAGATCTTGGAGATCTTTATTGTTGGAAAGATCTAAGCCTCTATGACGAAAGACCGAAGCCAACATGCTCCTGTAGCCCTTAATCGTGGGAGCTGATAGGGAGCGAACATTTCTCAGATGTAAAAGAAAATCTCCGATTTGGGCTACAGAGGTACTGGAAGAGGACACAGATGCTGACTTGCACCAGTCTCGAAAGACTTCCCACTTCGACTGGTATACTCTGATGGTAGAAGCTCTCCTAGCTCTCGCAATCGCACTGGCTGCCTCCTTCGAAAAGCCTCGAGCTCTTGAGAGTCTCTCGATAGTCTGAAGGCAGTCAGACATTCTTTACGTGGGGCTGACGTAAGAGATCTACCCTTAGAGGAAGACTTCTTGGAATGTCTACCAGCCATTGAAGTACCTCGGTGAACCACTCTCTCGCGGGCCAGAGGGGAGCAACCAAACTCAACCTTGTCCCTTCGTGAGAGGCGAACTTCTGCAGTACCTTGTTGACTATCTTGAATGGTGGGAATGCATATAAGTCCAGATGAGACCAATCCAGTAGAAATGCGTCTATGTGGATTGCTTCTGGATCAGGGACTGGTGAGCAATAGATTGGTAACCTTTTGGTCAACGAGGTGGCAAAGAGGTCTATGGTGGGTTGACCCCAAGTCGCCCAAAGACTCTTGCACACGTCCTTGTGGAGGGTCCATTCCGTGGGTATCACCTGACCCCTCCGACTGAGACAGTCTGCCAAGACGTTCAAGTCCCCCTGGATGAATCTCGTCAACAGGGAGATGCCTCGATTTCTTGACCATATGAGAAGGTCCCTTGCGATCTCGTACAGCGTGAGGGAGTGTGTGCCTCCTTGCTTGGAGATGTACGCCAAAGCTGTGGTGTTGTCTGAGTTGACCTCTACCACTTTGTTTCGAAGAAAGCTTTCGAATTTCATCAAGGCCAAGTGGACTGCTAATAGCTCCTTGCCGTTGATGTGCATGCTCTTCTGACTTGAGGTCCACAGACCCGAGCATTCCCGACCGTCCAGGGTCGCACCCCAACCCAAATCCGACGCGTCTGAGGACAACACGTGGTTTGGGTTCTTGACTGCTAGGGATAGTCCCTCTCTCAGACTGATATTGCTGTCCCACCATTTCAGGCATGCCTTTACTGGTTCGGAGACTGGGATTGATACCGTCTCTAACGTCTTGTCCTTGTTCCAGTGAGAGGCTAGATGGAACTGGAGAGGCCGAAGGTGTAGTCTCCCTAGTGAGACAAACTGCTCCAGGGATGAGAGAGTCCCTACGAGACTCTTCCAACTCCTGACTGAACAAACGTTCTCTTTTCAGCATTAGTTGGACTTTGAGCAGGGCTTGTTCTATTCGGGTGGCAGACGGAAAAGCCCGAAAAACTGGACTGCAAATCTCCATCCCCAAATATAGAATAGTCTGGGATGGGATCAGTTGGGACTTTTCTAGGTTAACCAAAAGTCCCAACTCCTTGGCCAGACCCAACGTCCAATGTAGATCCTGCAGACAGCGATGACTGGACGATGCTCTGAGAAGCCAGTCGTCCAAGTACAGGGAGGCTCGGATTCCCGATAGATGGAGGAATTTTGCCACATTCCTCATGAGCCTCGTAAACACGAGAGGAGCAGGACTGAGGCCAAAGCACAGGGCTCGAAACTGGTACCCCACATTCCTGTAAACAAACCTCAGAAACGGTTGGGAATCCGGGTGTATAGGAATGTGGAAGTATGCATCCTGAAGGTCGAGAGAGACCATCCAGTCGCCTTCCATTAATGCTGTCAAGACAGCTTGGTAGACTTCATCGTGAAGTTTGTCTTGACAATGAACACATTGAGCGCACTTGCCTCTTACGTACTCCTACAGTGAACGTGGCTGCCAGATCATTGGAGCCATCCCTGATAGTCTTGTTCCTGCAGAGAACGTGGCTGTCAGATTATTGGAGCCATCCCTGATAGCCTGTTTATGCATGACATAATTGTACAGCAAAACTTCAAACGCTCGAAAAAACTCCTAACAGGAGATGGTCTAGCTCTGAAGCCGACCATAAAATCTTGGAGCCTCTCATGGCCAGGCGCCAAGGAGAGTCTATGAGGTTTGAGAAGTCTATCTGGGCAGAGGCAGAAACTCCCAAGCCGAGAACTTCTCCCGTGTCATACCAGACTCTCGCTCTATAAGCCAGTTTAAAAGGAGGGAAAGCAAAGGCTGTCTCCCCCAAACTCCTCCTGGTGAAAAACCAGTCGCCTAGCAAACGTAAAGCTCTCTTAGAAGAGCGAGAGAGCACTAGCTTAGAAAACAACGGCTTCAAAGTAGCTAGGCCTAGTGTAAACTCTGACGTTTAGGCGAACGAGGAGCAGCAGTTACAAAAAGATCCGGACAAAGATCCTTAAAAATCAGCATGATTTATTTAAAGTCCATAGAGGGCTGAGCAGCTTTAGGCTCCTCTCCATCTGACAGAGTCCCCAAGGGAATATCAGTAGGAGGGGGATCAGCAACTTCCTCATCTGAAGGAACCTTGTCCGACAATTGCCGAGTCTCAAGCAAGGGAGAGACCTGCCGTGGCGGCAATGCTTGACAAGCAGAGTCCACACGCAAAGGAGCAACAGTAGCAGTCAAGGACGCTATGTCATGTATCTGCTTAAAGGACTGACCAGCAACAACAACAGGTGCGGGAGGACGCTCGACGTCAACTCGAGACTGCCTTGACTGCCTAGACTGAGCAGTCAAAACAACTCTTGACTGCGGTGCTTGACGCTCAACGTCAAAACAAGTCAACTTCGCTGGTTGGCGAACGTCCTGAACGTCAACAATAGCATGCGGCAGCGGCTGAACGTCCACAAGCGGCTGAAAGTCAACACTGGACTGCATCGAGTGAGGCTCTACAAAACGTGACTGACGTGACTTTGTAACGTCAACAGGACGAGCAAAGGTTCGTTTGGGCGGCTGACGGCCAGGATCTCGATCAGCTAAGCGGCGAGGATCATCGTGAACCTGCTCAGCAGAATAGTCCTCCATAAGAGAGGCAAGCTTATTCTGCATGTCTTGCAGTACAACCCATTTAGGATCAACGGGAATGGGTGCGGTAAGAGACGAGGGTAAGGTCTGTGACTGCAAAACCTTGCCTACACTAAGACTCTCGGAGCCTGTGTTACGCTTCTGTTTAGGCGTCGAGCAGTCTTCCGATGACTGCACAGGGTCAGAGCTGTCCCAATGGCTACAACCAGGACGCTGGACCTGTCCTGAAGGGACTGACTTTCGCTTTAAGGGTCTCGAAACCTTGCTCCACGGTTTCTTACGCGATAAGCCTTTGGATGACGAGGAGAAAACCGTCTCGCTCGTCTTATGGTAGGGGCGGTCTTGACGAGACACGCCTGAAACCATAGAGGGAACATCTGTTCGTTGGTTAAAGTCTCTCGAACCCATAAGTCCTACGACATTACTTCTCCCTGGGGCATGGGAGCTTGCAAGAGGTCTCGGACTAGGCGAACGACAGGCACGAACAGACGAACCCTCTGTCGCAACACTGATAACACTTTGCGCAATTATCACTTTATCACTACAATTTTCTGTTTTTGCACTTACTTCACTGAAATTGAATTTTTCAATAATTTCACATTAGGCATGAATAAAAAACTGATTTCTACCTGAAGCACGCAATTCTCCCCTACATCAAAAGGTTATAATTGCGAAATAAGTCGTATAATGTAAGCACATTAATACAAGCAAAAAAACAGTAAACATATATATCGAATAAAACGGAAATATATAAAGATAAAAGGATCAGTGACTGGGGAGGAGACTAAACACTAGTTCATTCAAAACTACGTTTTCAATCTCTCACCGTAAAGTGCCATGGGACGAGAATAAAAACTAAAAACATTTTATCCTTACTCCCCGTACAGAGACTTGGGACGAGAGTAAAAAACTGACTCGAGAACAACGTTACTCGCTTGGGACGAGAATAAAGATCGGAACGTTCTCTCTTCCTCTCTCTCTCTCTGTCTCTCTCTCTCTCCGTCTCTCTCTCTCTCCGTCTCTCTCTCTCTCTCTCTCTCTCTCTTGATTTCACACCGAAGAGAAAAGCCCACTCACCTTTCGTCAATAAACAGGTTATTTGACCAAAGAAAAAAAAACTGAAAGGACTAAGAAATTGAAAATTAACAAGTTCCTTTAAATTAGTATCAAAACATTTCAGTTTGAAAGAAGAATGAACAAAACGTCAAAATCGATTTACTCTTTCTGCAAAGTGAAACCGTGATTCTCTCTTTCTCTATCGTAACGATAGAACGCAAACTGCGTAGCATAAATAAACCAAATGTTAGTTCATCTTTGAAACAGCACGAAGACTATTCAAAGAAAATCTTTCATAAAATATCTAATAAAAAATATTCATTTAATAACTCTTACAGAGCAAATGATTTAAACTTAACGAAAATAAAAGTTGAATGGGCTCAACGTTGTTTAACTTCGGTTTCCAAGTTAGGACCGCCTACTCTCGGACTAGGGGAGGAATAGGTAAGGTCGCATATAAACAAAACATTAAAATGATATTTTAATTATAAAATAAATTTTTGAATATACTTACCCGGTGAATATATAATAGCTGCAACTCTGCGGCTCGACAGACAACATACTCAAAAAACTCGCGAGCGATCGCTATGTAGGTTGCGGGTGTGCCCACCAGCGCCAACTGTCGGCCAGATACCACTCTTGTATGTAAACAAAACCTTCAATTCTTCTCGTCCCGCTGCGTCTCTATTGGGGAGGAAGGGAGGGTCATTTAATTTATATATTCACTGGGTAAGCATATTCAAAAATTTATTTTATAATTAAAATATCATTTTTAAATATTTAACTTAGCCGGTGAATATATAATAGCTGATTCACACCCAAGGAGGTGGGTAGAGACCAGAGTTAATTATGTTTACAGCGTATAAGCTAAGAGTTTTTTCATTTTGACAGTTATCAATATAACAAAAACAAAATAAATAGGTACCTGGTAAGGAAGTTGACTTAGACGATTACTCTGCCTTGTAAGTCTGTCTTCCTCACGGAGCCCAGCGATCCTCTTAGGATGCTGACAGACTCCCAGGAGCTGAAGTATCAAGGGCTGCAACCCATACAACAGGACCTCATCAAACCCCTAATCTGGGCGCTCTCAAGAAATGACTTTGACCACCCGCCAAATCAACTAGGATGCGAAAGGCTTCTTAGCCTTCCGAACAACCCATAAAAACAATATTAAAAACATTTCAAGAGACAGATTAAAAGGATATGGAATTAGGGAAGTGTAGTGGTTGAGCCCTCACCCACTACTGCACTCGCTGCTACGAATGGACCCAGGGTGTAGCAGTCCTCGTAAAGAGTCTGGACATGTTTCAAGTAAAATGACGCGAACACTGACTTGCTTCTCCAAAAGGTCGCGTCCATGATACTTTGCAGAGATCTATTTTGCTTGAAGGCCACGGAAGTTGCTATAGCTCTAATCTCGTGCGTCTTAACCTTAAGCAAAGATCAGTCTTCCTCACTCAAGTGTGAATGAGCTTCTCGTATTAACAATCTGATAAAATATGACAAAGCATTCTTTGACATAGGTAAGGATGGTTTCTTAACCGAACACCATAACGCTTCAGATTTACCTCATAAAGGCTTAGTACGAGCTAAATAGAACTTAAGAGCTCTAACGGGGCATAATACTCTCTCTAATTCGTTGCCTACGATCTCTGATAAGCTAGGAATATCAAAAGATTTAGGCCAAGGACGAGAAGGCAGTTCATTTTTGGCTAGGAAACCAAGTTGAAGAGAACAAGTGGCTTTTTCTGTCGAAAAACCGATGTTCTTGCTGAAGGCATGAAGCTCACTGACTCTTTTAGCCGAGGCCAAGCACACCAGGAAAAGAGTCTTAAGAGTGAGATCCTTCAGGGAGGCTGAATGTAAAGGCTCAAACCTGTCTGACATGAGGAATCTTAGGACCTCGTCTAAATTCCATCCAGGTGTAGCCAAACGACGCTCCTTAGAGGTCTCAAAAGACTTAAGGAGATCTTGTAGATCTTTATTGTTGGAAAGATCTAAGCCTCTATGCCGGAAGACCGAAGCCAACATGCTCCTGTAGCCCTTGATCGTGGGAGCTGAAAGGGAGCGAACTCTTCTCAGGTATAAGAGAAAATCAGCGATTTGGGCTACAGAGGTACTGGACGAGGATACAGATACTGACTTGCACCAGTCTCGGAAGATTTCCCACTTCGATTGGTAAACTCTAATGGTAGAAGCTCTCCTCGCTCTTGCAATCGCACTGCCTGCCTCCTTCGAAAAGCCTCTAGCTCTCGAGAGTCTTTCGATAGTCTGAAGGCAGTCAGACAAAGAGCGTGGAGGCTTTGGTGTACCTTCTTTACGTGTGGCTGACGTAATAGGTCTACTCTTAGAGGAAGACTTCTTGGAAAGTCTACCAGCCATCGAAGTACCTCGGTGAACCATTCTCTCACGGGCCAGAGGGGAGCAACTAAAGTCAACCTTGTCCCTTCGTGAGAGGCGAATTTCTGCAGTACCTTGTTGACAATCTTGAATGGTGGGAATGCGTATAGGTCTAGGTGAGACCAGTCTAGGAGAAAGGCATCTATATGTATTGCTGCTGGGTCTGGGACTGGAGAGCAATAGATTGGAAGCCTCTTGGTCATCGAGGTTGCAAAGAGGTCTATGGTGGGTTGACCCCAAGTCGCCCAAAGCCTCTTGCACACATCCTTGTGGAGGGTCCATTCGGTTGGAATTACCTGACCTTTCCGACTGAGACAATCTGCTAGAACGTTCAAGTCGCCCTGGATAAACCTCGTTACCAGGGAGATGCCTCGATCTCTTGACCAGATGAGCAGGTCCCTTGCTATCTCGTACAGTGTCAGGGAGTGGGTACCTCCTTGTTTGGAAATGTACGCCAAGGCTGTGGTGTTGTCCGAGTTGACCTCCACCACTTTGTCTCGAAGGAGACTCTCGAAGCTCATCAAGGCCAGGTGAACTGCCAAAAGTTCCTTGCCATTGATATGCATGCTCCTCTGACTTGAGGTCCACAGACCTGAACATTCCCGACCGTCCAGTGTCGCACCCCAACCCAAATCCGATGCGTCTGAGAAGAGAACGTGGTTGGGTTTCTGAACTGCTAGGGGAAGTCCCTCTCGTAGACTGATATTGTCTTTCCACCAATTCAGGCAAGTCTTTACTGTTTCGGAAATCGGGATCGAGACCGCCTCTAGCGTCTTGTCCTTTTTCCAGTGAAAAGCTAGATGGAATTGTAGAGGTCGGAGGTGTAGCCTTCCTAGCGATACAAACTGCTCCAGGGATGATAGAGTTCCTACTAGACTCATCCAATTCCTGACTGAGCAACGTTCTCTCTTCAACATCCTTTGGATTACGAGCAGGGCTTGATCTATTCTGGGGGCCGACGGAAAAGCCCGAAAAACTGGACTGCGAATCTCCATCCCTAAATACAGAATAGTTTGGGATGGGATCAGCTGGGACTTTTCCAAGTTGACCAGAAGTCCCAATTCCTTGGTCAGATCTAAAGTCCAATTGAGATCCTTCAGACAGCGATGACTGGACGAGGCTCTGAGAAGCCAGTCGTCCAAATAAAGGGAGGCTCGGATACCTGATAAATGGAGGAATTTTGCCACATTCCTCATAAGCCTCGTAAACACGAGAGGAGCAGGACTTAGGCCAAAGCACAGGGCCCGAAACTGGTACACCACATTGTCGAACACAAATCTCAGAAAAGGTTGGGAATCTGACTGAATGGGGATGTGGAAGTAAGCGTCTCTTAGGTCTAGAGAGACCATCCAGTCTCCCTTTCTGACCGCTGCTAAGACTGACTTCGTGGTCTCCATGGTGAACTTTGTCTTTGTGACAAAGACATTCAGAGCACTGACGTCTAGCACCGGTCTCCAACCTCCTGTCTTCTTCGGTACTAGGAAGAGACGGTTGTAAAACCCCGGTGATTGAAGGTCCGAGACTTTGACCACCGCTCCCTTCTCTAGCAAAAGAGACACTTCTAGTTTCAGGGCTTGTCTCTTTGCTTCCTCTCGGTACCTGGGAGAGAGATCGATGGGGGACCTCTCTAGAGGAGGTTTGCGTACAAATGGGATTTTGTACCCCTCTCTGAGCAACCTCACAGACTGTTGATCTGCGCCTCTCTTCTCCCAGGCTTGCCAGAAGTTCTTGAGTCTGGCACCTACTGCTGTCTGAAGTTGCGGGCAGTCAGACTCTGCCACGCGAGGACTTGGCTCCTTTCCTCTTTCCTCTCTTCCCTTCGGCACGAGTACTTCCCCAGCTGGGGGCTCTGCCACGAAAGGGCGGAATAAACCTGGACGCTGGAGTGTCTATCCTAGGTCTAGCAGACAAGGCAGACGAAGGTGTCCCTTTGCGAGCCGAGGACGCAACCAAGTCATGGGTGTCCTTCTGCACTAGAGACAACGCTATTTCCTTAACTAAAAGTTCAGGAAACAAGAACTTAGACAAAGGGGCAAAGAGTAGCTCAGATCGTTGACAGGGCGTCACTCCTGCTGACAGAAAAGAGCATAGAGACTCTCGTTTCTTTAGGACTCCTGACGTAAACGAGGCGGAGAGCTCATTGGATCCATCGCGGATGGCCTTATCCATGCAGGACATAATGAGTAAGGAGACATCTCTATCGGCTGATGAGATTTTCCTACTCAAGGCTCCCAAACACCAGTCAAGGAAATTGAAAACTTCAAAAGCCCTAAAGATGCCTTTAAGTAGATGGTCCAGGTCTGAGGATGACCAACTAATCTTCGAGCGTCTCATGGCTAGGCGGCGGGGAGAGTCTACAAGACTTGAGAAGTCGCCCTGGGCAGAGGCAGGAACTCCCAAGCCGAGAACTTCTCCCGTGGCATACCAGACGCTCGATCTAGACGAGAGTTTAGATGGGGGGAAGGCAAAGGCCGTCTTCCCTAAACTCCTCTTGGTTTCCAACCAATCGCCTAACAGCCGTAAAGCTCTCTTGGATGAGAGAGAGAGAACGAGTTTTGTAAAGGCTGGCATGGCAGCAGGTACGCCTAAAAAAAACTCAGACGGCGGCGAACGAGGAGCCACAGAGACAAAGTGTTCAGGAAACAACTCTTTAAAAATGAGCATGACTTTTTTAAAGTCCATAGATGGCGGAACTGCTCTAGGCTCATCAATATCTGAAGGATGATCCTCAGGCTGAGGGTCAGCAACGTCCTCATCCGAAAGTTCCTCATCTGACAACTGATGAGAAACAAGCAAAGGGGGTGGCAATGCTTGGCACGCAGCGTCCGCCCGCACTGGTGCATAAGTGGCGGAGCAGGACGCAGCGTCCTGAAACTGCTGAACAGTCTGGGAACTGTCAACAGCAACAGGTGCGTGAGGACGCACAGCGTCCACCCGAGACTGCTTAGACCGCCTGGGTTGTGCAGTCAAAACAACTCTAGGTTGCGGAGGTTGACGCACCGCGTCAAAACAAGTCAACTCTGATGGTTGGCGTACGTCCTGAACGTCACCAGGCGCATCGGCGAGTTGCCTAACGTCCACATGCGGCTGAAAATCCACACGAGACCGCATCGGGTGTGGTACAACCCCAACTGGTTGACATGAGATGGCTACACCAACGTCAACAGGACGCACAACAGAACGCTTGGGTGGCTGACGGCCAGGATCTCCATGAGATAAACGGCTAGGTTCAACGGAAACCTTCTCTGCGTTGTAGTCTTCCATAAGGGACGCAAGCTTAGACTGCATGTCCGGCAGTATAACCCATTTAGGGTCTACGGTAACGGGTGCGGTAACAGACGGGGTTAGCGTCTGAGACGGCACAACTTTGCCTTGCTTAGGCGGCGAGCAGTCATCCGATGACAGCAACGGGTCCGAACTGTCCCAATGACTACATCCAGGACGTTGGACCTGTCCTGAAGGGACCGACTTGTGTTTCAGAGGCCTAGAAACCTTGCTCCATGGTTTCTTGCGTGAAACGCCTTCGGAAGACGAGGTAAAAATGGGCTCTCTCGTCTTATGGTAGGGGCGATCTTGACGAGATACGCCTGATACCATAGAGGGAACGTCTGTTCGCTGATCAAGGCCTCTCGAACCCATAAGTCGTACGACATTGCTTCTCCCCTGGGCTTGGGAGCTTGCAAGAGGTCCCGGACTAGGTGAACGACAGGCACGAACAGACGAACCCTCGGTCGCAACACTGTTAACAACACTTTGCGCACTAATCACTTTCCCACTTTCCGCCGTGGCACTATGGCACTTAAGTTCCTTCACGTCAGCCATGAGTTGATTACGGTCACTTGCTAACGCTTCAGCTCTCTCCCCCAAGGCATGAATAGCACGTAACATGTCTTGCATAGACGGTTCCTGAGTGCTAGAAGGGGGGTTAGGAACAACCACTACAGGGGAAGGATTAGGTTCAGGGGCATGTGGAGAGGAAAAATCTACGGACCTAGATGAACTTCTCCTTACCCTATCTCTCTCTAGTCTGCGTGCATACTTATCATATTCGATCCAATCGAATTCCGAAAGGCCCACGCATTCCTCACACCGATCTCCCAATTGACAGGTTTTACCCCGACAATTGGAACAAACAGTATGAGGGTCGAGAGAAGCCTTTGGAAGACGCCTATTACAGTCCCTAGCATTACACTTTCAAAATCTAGGTACTTGAGAAGGGTCAGCCATTTTGAATTAGTCAAAGAAAATTCCAAAAACAATCCAAGTCATCAACAAATAATCCGATTCAATAAAGAGTTCAAGAGTTTATGTTGAGGAAAAACACCTGTACTGCGAAAGCTCAAACCAAAATAAAGTACTTCACCAAATATGATGGGAAAACTCCAGGTTCTACAGCAAGTATAAGTATGTCTTGTCGTCAACGTCGACAGAGAAGAATTGAAGGTTTTGTTTACATACAAGAGTGGTATCTGGCCAACAGTTGGCGCTGGTGGGCACACCCGCAACCTACATAGCGATCGCTCGCGAGTTTTTTGAGTATGTTGTCTGTCGAGCCGCAGAGTTGCAGCTATTATATATTCACCGGCTAAGTTAAATATTTAAAAATTTATATTGATGTTTAGTATAAATGGAAAGCTAATCGAAGAGGCCTAATAACGGCGGGTGAGATATAAAATATATAGAGGAAAATCTATAATTAACAACAACAATTTCTGGGGCGGCCTGTGACGTCCGGTGAGAAAGGTCCTTCCTTATACCTTTCCTAATATAAATCTTCCAAATATACTAGAGAAAGATAAAAGCATGGAATGCAGAGGTTACAACCCTCGCGCGAACACCTTGTAGGTGTCGTGTATTAAACAAAGGCGTGTGTAAACCACTATTCACAGGTTGTCTTCCATTTAGATAATCCCTTCATCAATGGGGAGGGCCGTGACAGGCCCTAGATAACATGGTTGAACTCCCCAACGACACCTACCACGCGCGCCCTCTAGGACATCCTTCTTTAATTGGACTTGAAGCAAGCATAGTTTTTTTGGGCACAGTGTTTTTTTCGAAGAATTTCTCGTTATTTCAACATGACTGACGTTGTTACTTCACCCTTACCAATGTTAAGTACCATAGTTTGTTTTGGCAGCTTTTGGCAGTACCGGGCATTTGTTCTATTTCCATTATGGTGGTTTTTAGTTTTGGAAGCGATTTTCCTGCCGAGGTATCGGCAGCCATTTTGGGTATGTTCGCTTCGGTAAATTTTCTAGTTAATTTTGCCCATCTGGTACTCTGTCAGATAGGTTATATCACTTACGTTTTATGGCCTTTTATGTTATCATTAATTATTATTAATTTTTACTATGGTATTTATTTGCTTGCAAGTCCAATTTGGACCTACGAAGAATAGCGATTTAAGATAGCGTTTTAAAGCATAGTAACGATTTAAAGCTTAGCAATTTAGTCTGTTAATTTGTACCCTCCTGGAGGGTTCGTTTAGACTATATCCTTGTTTTTTTGTTACGTTGTCGTTATTCTTCGTTATTACTATTACTAAGAAAAGCAATCAACAATTTATAACGTGATAAGATAATTGCTAAAAGCCTAAAACACACTTCCGTATCAAGGGAAGGGTCGGACATTTTGAAAAGTCAAAGAAAGTCCAAAAAAAAAAAATCCAAAGTAATCAACAATTAAATCTATCCAAAAAAGAGTTCAATAGTTTAAGTTGAAGATAAAACACCTGCACTGCGAAAGCTCAAACCAAAAGGAAGTACTTCACCAAGACTGTTGACAGCGAGTAATGGTACGTCTTGTCGATCAGACCGACAGAGAAGAATTGGAGCTGTTTACATGTATATGCGGTATCTGGCCGATAGTTGGCGCTGGTGGGCACACCCGCAACCTTCATAGCGATCGCTCGCGAGTTTTTGTGTTTTTCTGTCGAGCCGCCGGAGGCATCAGCTATTATATATTCACCGGCTAAGTTAAATATTTAAAAAGTTATGTATCAAAGAGAATACAACACTGCAAACTAATGTACAGCTAATAATGATTGAAGGTTTTGAAATGAAACATTACATTACCACTTACAGAATAAATATTGAAGAGCTAATAGTTAATGATTATGAAAACTAAGAAAAAAATTCTCTAAAAGAAAAAGCTAAAGAATATGGATAAGAACCTTAAGGACTGCCTACAGTGTGCTGCACAATGTCTCCTGTACGCATGATTTCCAAAAGGAAAAGCTTCTGTTGCATAATAATTAGGAGTAAAACATACATCTAAAGTAAGTGGTTAGTAATAATTCTCAAATACTATTGTTAAGACTGGCTGGCAAACTACTTCCCTACTACAGGTATTCAAATAAACACATCAATTATGGAATAGTTATGACTTACTTGGGTAAACGTATGAACTGTTTTATAGCTACTGTTTACTTTAATATAATCTAGAATTCTTAACAGGAATTACTTCAATGAGACTAAAATTGTTGTAATAAATATATTAAAATAGATTTACAGGAATATTAACAATTCCTTTATGGATAGAAAATCTGGTAAAAAGAATAAAAAACGTTAGGTTGCATAAATGAAGTAAATCTTTTTATCATAAGGACTCCATTTCTGACAAGCAGTGCAACTGGTCCTCTTCAAGTTCTGTTATTTTCTGGTCTACAGCTCCCAGTCGATTTGTTAGTTCTGAAATCTACAAGGAGAGTATTTCAATCAAGAGTTAGTTCATTCTTATACAGTATGTACAGTGCATTCACATTTCTACAACTAATTTTCTAGATACTATAAATATAATAAGTTTGGTTGAATATCACAGAATGACTGGAGATAAGTATCTCACTTGAAAATGTACAGTACTTTTTCAAACTGTTTACAAAATGTTGTTCAGTATTACACTACAAAACAGCTTTCCATTTAGTCGGCTTATAGAGTTGAGGAAAAATTATTTCCTTTAATCACTGTATAGGATTACTAATTATTGGATGACTGTCAGGTAATAAATGGCTTGAAATAATATTTCCCCACACACTCGGTGCTTAAAACAACACATTATTGGTGTAAACTGTCCCCCACACACTGGTTGCTTAAAACCACACATTATTGGTGTAAACTGATGGCATATAATAAGAGGGTATGTATAAAGAATAAACTAATATAATGAAAATTCATTATAAAAGTATACTAGGCAACATGTTGTACCACAATTACTAGTCATCCTAAAGAAAAACAGAATTCTGATAATAAAATTTCTTATTTCTATGAACCTCCCCTAATGTTCATACTGTTTCTTCTCCAGAAGCTCGATTCAATTGACCTTCACCCATAATTTTCTTTTAGTTTTCCCATTTCCTTCCCTTCATTAAAAATATACACTGAGCATTCTAGCTGTGAAATGGTAACTGACATGCCATTCTTTTTGTCTCATCAGTTTCTTCAGTTGTTGGCTAGTGACAAGGCATACACCCGATTGTTTGGTTTTTACTGCGAATTAAGCTGTCCTCCCTAGATTTTCCAAGTAATTACTGTCCGCAGAAATTGTTTCAGGACATTCATTACCTACATTCCCATGGTGTATCGTGGCAGGAGCAATATTGTGACTTACGTTACATTGTGAAAAGGCGTTTTCCTCATGGTATATCTCATATAATAGTACGTTGGAATGGCTTCCAACCAAGTTAAAAGTACAAAATGCTAAAGGGAACTTGCTGTTACTTTAGAGAAGCCAGAGAAGAAAAGGCTTGTTGATTGTAGTGGGATGACGACAATAATGATATGCTTCCACCTTTAGACGATTCATATAATTAGCCAACTTTCAATAATTGAGCTTTATAAGATCTTTGCATTGCTAGCTTTCTTTGTCAAATGATCAGAGTCCAGTGAACTTTATCTTATAACGGCACTCTGATCCTCCCCGTCTAGTTGCTAACTTAACCTAACTCCCACAGTTACAATTACAGTATTGATCAATTTGGAGGCAATCCATGAGACAAAAAATATTGCAAATCTTAACTGATACCTTGCAAGGTAATCAACAAGTCTCATTGATACTAATTAGAAATTTCAGTTGTACAAAGGCAAAATAGAGTATCGCTTGTGGAAGCAGTAACATTGTTACCAATAATAAGTGCAGCTATCAGATTCCTTCGAAGCAAAGTAAAACAATTATGAAAAATTTTAAGTCCTGCTCAATTAACCTGTATCGTGCTATAACATTCTCTCATTAGTTAACAGACCAATGAGATACCTCATGGAAAGCTAGCAATATGCACCGTGTAATATACAGTATAGTCCTGTATATTCATCTCTGAAATATCGTATCCTTCTTTTGAACAAAATCACTTTGAAATTCTTCTGCACACTTACAGCACAGAAGTAATTACAAAAAAATTAGAAAAAAGAAATTGGCTGATGTCCTGAATACAACTGACTCCAGTTAAAATTACTTGATATAATTAGTTACCTTAAAAACTAGATAAACAACAAAATGTGATTGCACTGTATTCCATTACTAATGAACATGCACAAATAATCTATTGAAAACTTCTACTATCACATCACTTACAACTAAATTCAATAATTTGATTAAAGATTCTTACAATGTAAATCATCTACTACAGTTGCAAACAAGGACTAAGCAAGATTTGTTAGTCATAAACAGAGCAAAATAGAAAACACAACAAATCAATTAATAAAAACTACATGAAAATTACTTTACTACGCTATACCTGATCTGCAGATTAGTATCTGAAAATCCAATTAATTAATCATTCAAAGTTCTAACTTCTGCTTACCTATGCTTGCAACTCATTACCTGGTTTTACTACAATGTTATGTAGGAATACATTACTGTATACATAAGAGGATAAATTCCTATGCAATAAGAATTCATATTTCTCTGGTTAGAGCCTTAGAAATCAATATCACTGATATACTATGCGATTGAAAAAATACTAAACTCTACAAAAAAATTTAAACCTTACTTCCGGCAATGCAGATTGAAATTCACTTAGCCCTCGTATGAATGCAGCAAATTCGTTATGCTTTCTTACAATATCCTGGAGCTGAGAATAAAGGCGTCTGTAGACATGGGACGGAACGTTATCTTTTAACACGGACTGCTGCGCCTCCAACTGTTCTAACTGCACTTCACCTATTTCTAGTTTATAACGCAGCTTTTTAATCAACTTGGCATAAGTGCGAACTTTCTGAAAATGGTAAAGATAGTCTTTAGTGCTTTGAAAAACATTGAAATACATATACTGAGGCTTAAATTTAAACTTCATCAATTATCAAGGGGGAAATACATTTCTTAATATCTACCTAACACTGAAACTTTCCATAAAAATGCTTAAGAAGAGGTACAAAACGATGAAACCAATTATACGATAATACTTGACAATTTATAACTGGACATCAAAAGTTTATTTGCTATTTCCAAAATTTCTCTCCTCACTTGGCTGCTTTCCATGTTGGACCCCTTAGTTATAAGCATTTTATAGTTTATTTGCTATTTCCTTAATTTCTTTCCTCACTTGGCTGCTTATTATTTTTTATTTCCTTAATTTCTTTCCTCCCTTGGCTGCTTTCCATGTTGGACCCCTTGGTTATAAGCTTTTTATAGTTTATTTGCTATTTCCTTAATTTCTCTCCTCCCTTGGCTGCTTTCCGTGTTGGACCCCTTGGTTATAAGCTTTTTATAGTTTATTTGCTATTTCCTTAATTTCTCTCCTCCCTTGGCTGCTTTCCGTGTTGGACCCCTTGGTTATAAGCTTTTTATAGTTTATTTGCTATTTCCTTAATTTCTCTCCTCCCTTGGCTGCTTTCCGTGTTGGACCCCTTGGTTATAAGCTTTTTATAGTTTATTTGCTATTTCCTTAATTTCTCTCCTCCCTTGGCTGCTTTCCGTGTTGGACCCCTTGGTTATAAGCTTTTTATAGTTTATTTGCTATTTCCTTAATTTCTCTCCTCCCTTGGCTGCTTTCCATGTTGGGCCCCTTGGTTATAAGCTTTTTATAGTTTATTTGCTATTTCCTGAATTTCTCTCCTCCCTTGGCTGCTTTCCGTGTTGGACCCCTTGGTTATAAGCTTTTTATAGTTTATTTGCTATTTCCTTAATTTCTCTCCTCCCTTGGCTGCTTTCCATGTTGGACCCCTTGGTTATAAGCTTTTTATAGTTTATTTGCTATTTCCTTAATTTCTCTCCTCCCTTGGCTGCTTTCCATGTTGGACCCCTTGGTTATAAGCTTTTTATAGTTTATTTGCTATTTCCTTAATTTCTCTCCTCCCTTGGCTGCTTTCCATGTTGGACCCCTTGGTTATAAGCTTTTTATAGTTTATTTGCTATTTCCTCAAATTCTTTCCTCACTTGGCTGCTTTCCATGTTGGACCCCCTTAGGCTTGTAGCATAATGCTTTCCCAACCAGGGCTGTACCTTAACGAGCGACAACAACAGCAATAATATAATAATTTTGATAAATGTATAGTATTGACCTTAACCAAACGACAGGGTCATACAGTATTGTGCTCATAAACTCTCATTAGGTTGGCATGATGGATATATTCATAAACAAGAGCAAGATCAAGCAATAGGAAGTTAGATGTCTCAGTGGGAAGGGAGCAAGAGAAGGGGATTCGAAAAAAAAAAAAAAAAGCAATTCTACCATTATAATAATAAGGATTCATATCACGTACAGTAGTTTATCAAAACCACTAAATCTCACTTCACATCCCCTACAGAGCTTTCCGGAGGATTTCATGAGTGAATTGAGAAAAATGATATTTTAATTATAAAATAAATTTTTGAATATACTTACCCGGTGAATATATGATAGCTACAACTCTGCGGCTCGACAGAAAACACACTCAAAAAACTCGAGAGCGATCGCTATGAAGGTTGCGGGTGTGCCCACCAGCGCCAACTGTCGGCCAGATACCACTCTTGCATGTAAACAAAACCTTCAATTCTTCTCGTCCCGCTGTGTCTCTATTGGGGAGGAAGGGAGGGTCATTTAATTTATATATTCACCGGGTAAGTATATTCAAAAATTTATTTTATAATTAAAATATCATTTTTAAATATTCAACTTAACCGGTGAATATATAATAGCTGATTCACACCCAAGGCGGTGGGTAGAGACCAGAGTTAATTAAGTTTACAGCGTATAAGCTAAGAGTTTTTTCATTTTGACAGTTATCAATATAACAAAACCAAAATATATAGGTACCTGGTAAGGAAGTTGACTTGGACGATTACTCTGCCTTGTAAGTCTGTCTTCCTCATGGAGCCCAGCGATCCTCTTAGGATGCTGAAAGACTCCCAGGAGCTGAAGTATCAAGGGCTGCAACCCATACAACAGGACCTCATCAAACCCCTAATCTGGGCGCTCTCAAGAAATGACTTTGACCACCCGCCAAATCAACCAGGATGCGAAAGGCTTCTTAGCCTTCCGAACAACCCATAAAACAATATTAAAAACATTTCAAGAGACAGATTAAAAGGATATTGGAATTAGGGAAGTGTAGTGGTAGAACCCTCACCCACTACTGCACTCGCTGCAACGAATGGACCCAGTGTGTAGCAGTACTCGTAAAGAGTCTGGACATCTTTTAAGTAAAATGACGCGAACACTGACTTGCTTCTCCAAAAAGTCGCGTCCATAATACTTTGCAGATTTATTTTGCTTGAAGGCCACGGAGGTTGCTATATCTCTAACTTCGTGCGTCTTAACCTTAAGCAAACATCGGTCTTTCTCATTCAAGTGAGAATGAGCTTCTCGTATTAAAAAAAAAAAATCTGATAAAATATGACAAAGCATTCTTTGACAGAGGCAATGAAGGTTTCTTAACTGAGCACCATAATGCCTCAGATTTACCTCGTAATGACTTAGTACGAGCTAAATAAAACTTAAGAGCTCTAACAGGACATAATACTCTTTCCAGTTCGTTGCCTACGATCTCTGATAAGCAAGGAATATCAAAAGATTTAGGCCAAGGACGAGAAGGCGGTTCATTTTTGGCCAGGAAACCAAGTTGAAGTGAACAAGTGGCTTTTTTCTGTAGAAAAGCCGATGTTCTTACTGAAGGCATGAAGTTCACTGACCCTTTTAGCCGAAGCCAAGCACACTAGGAAAAGTGTCTTGAGGGTGAGATCCTTCAGGGAGGCTGAATGTAATGGCTCAAACCTGTCTGACATGAGGAACCTTAGGACCACGTCTAAGTTCCATCCAGGAGTTGCCAAACGACGTTCCTTAGAGGTCTCGAAAGACTTAAGGAGATCTTGGAGATCTTTATTGTTGGAAAGATCTAAGCCTCTAAGTCGAAAGACCGAAGCCAACATGCTCCTGTAGCCCTTAATCGTGGGAGCTGAAAGGGAGTGAACCTTTCTCAGATGTAAAAGAAAATCTGCGATTTGGGCTACAGAGGTACTGGACGAGGACACAGATGCTGACTTGCACCAGTCTCGAAAGACTTCCCACTTCGACTGGTATACTCTAATGGTAGAAGCTCTCCTAGCTCTTGCAATCGCACTGGCTGCCTCCTTCGAAAAGCCTCTAGCTCTTGAGAGTCTTTCGATAGTCTGAAGGAAGTCGGACGAAGAGCGGGGAGGCTTTGATGGAAATTCTTTACGTGGGGCTGACGTAACAGATCTACCGTTAGAGGAAGACTTCTTGGAAAGTCTACCAGCCATTGAAGTACCTCGGTGAACCACTCTCTCGCGGGCCAGAGGGTAGCAACCAACGTCAACCTTGTCCCTTCGTGAGAGGCGAACTTCTGCAGTACCTTGTTGACTATCTTGAATGGTGGGAATGCATATAAGTCCAGAAAAGACCAATCCAGTAGAAACGCGTCTATGTAGATTGCTTCTGTATCTACGACTGGAGAGCAATAGATTGGTAACCTTTTGGTCAACGAGGAGGCAAAGAGGTCTATGGTGGGTTGACCCCAAGTAGCCCAAAGACTCTTGCCCACGTCCTTGTGGAGGGTCCATTCCGTGGGTATCACCTGACCCCTCCGACTGAGACAGTCTGCCAAGACGTTCAAGTCCCCCTAGACGAATCTCGTCAACAGGGAGATGCCTCGAATTCTTGACCATAAGAGAAAGTCCTTTGCGATCTCGAGCAGCGTGAAGGAGTGTGTGCCTCCTTGCTTGGAGATGTACGCCAAAGTTGTGGTGTTGTCTGAGTTGCCTCTACCACTAAGTTTCGAAGAAGCTTTCTAATATCATCAAGGCCAAGTGGACTGCTAATAGCTCCTTGCCGTTGATGTGCAAGCTCTTCTGACTTGAGGTCCACAGACCCGAGCATTCCCGACCGTCCAGGGTCGCCCCCCAACCCAAATCCGACGCGTCTGAGGACAACACGTGGTTTGGGTTCTTGACTGCTAGGGATAGTCCCTCTCTCAGACTGATATAGCTGTCCCACCATTTCAGGCATGCCTTTACTGGTTCGGAGACTGGGAATGATACCGTCTCTAATGTCTTGTCCTAGTTCCAGTAAGAGGCTAGATGGAACCGGAGAGGCAGAAGGGGTAGTCTCCCTAGTGAGACAAACTGCTCCAGGGA
Organism: Palaemon carinicauda; assembly: GCF_036898095.1. Classification (NCBI taxonomy): domain Eukaryota; kingdom Metazoa; phylum Arthropoda; class Malacostraca; order Decapoda; family Palaemonidae; genus Palaemon; species Palaemon carinicauda. The sequence continues at coordinate 71,292,603 of NC_090759.1, forward strand.
TGAGAGAGTCCCTACGAGACTGTTCCAACTCCTGACTGAATAAACGTTTTCTTTTCAGCATTAGTTGGACTTCGAGCAGGGCTTGACTGCGAATCTCCATCCCCAAATATAGAATAATCTGGGATGGGATCAGTTGGGACTTTTAGGTTGACCAAAAGTCCCAACTCCCTGGCCAGACTCAGCGTCCAATGTAGATCCTGCAGACAGCGAAGACTGGACGATGCTCTGAGAAGCCAGTCGTCCAAGTACAGGGAGGCTCGGATCCCCGATAGATGGAGGGATTTTGCCACATTCCTCATGAGCCTCGTAAACACGAGAGGCGCAGGACTAAGGCCAAAGCACAGGGCTCGAAACTGGTACCCCACATTCCTGTAAACAAACCTCAGAAACGGTTGGGAATCCGGGTGTATAGGAATGTGGAAGTATGCCTCCTGAAGGTCGAGAGAGACCATCCAGTCGCCTTCCATAAATGCTGTCAAGACAGCCTGTTAGACTTCATCGTGAAGTTTGTGTTGACAATGAACACATTGAGCGCTGGGGAGAGCCTATGAGGTTTGAGAAGTCTATCTGGGCAGAGGCAGGAACTCCCAAGCCGAGAACTTCTCTCGTGTCATATCAGACTCTCGCTCTATAAGCCAGCTTAAAAGTAGGGAAAGCAAAGGCTGTCTCCCCCAAACTCCTCCTGGTGATAAACCAGTCGCCTAGCAAACGTAAAGCTCTCTTAGAAGAGCGAGAGAGCGCTAGCTTATAAAACAACGGCTTTGAAGTAGCTAAGCCTAGTGTAAGCTCTGACTTTAGGCGAACGAGGAGCAGCAGTTACAAAAAGATCCGGACAAAGATCCTTAAAAATCAGCATGATTTATTTAAAGTCCATAGGGGGCTAAGCAGCTTTAGCCTCCTCTCCGTCTGACAGAGTCCTCAAGGGAATATCAGTAGGAGGGGGAACAGCAACTTCCTCATCTGAAGGAACCTTGTCCGACAATAGCCGAGTCTCAAGCAAGGGAGAGACCTACCGTGGTGGCAATGCTTAACAAGCAGAGTCCGCACACACTGGTGCATTAGTAGCGGACCAGGACGCAACGTCATGTAACTGCTTGACAGTCTGTGAACTGTCAACAACAACAGGTGCGTGAGGACGCACAGCGTCCACTCGAGACTGCTTTGACCGCCTAGTCTGAGCACACACACTGGTGCATTAGTAGCGGACCAGGACGCAACGTCATGTAACTGCTTGACAGTCTGTGAACTGTCAACAACAACAGGTGCGTGAGGACGCACAGCGTCCACTCGAGACTGCTTTGACCGCCTAGTCTGAGCAGTCAAAACAACTCTAGAATGCGGAGGTTGACGCTCAGCGTCAAAACAAGTCAACTCCGACTGTTGGCGAACGTCCTGAACGTCAACAGGAGCATCAGCAAGTGGCCTAACGTCCAAATGTGGCTGAAAATCCACACGAGACCGCATCGAGTGTGGTTCTAAACAACCTGACTGACGTGACTTGGCTACGCCAACGTCAACAGGACGCACAAAGGAACGTTAGGGTGGCTGAAGGCCCGGATCTCGATGAGATAAACGGCTAGGCTCAACGGACTTATCGGCAGAATAGTCTTCCATAAGGGAGGCAAGCTTATTCTGCATGTCTTGCCGTACAACCCATTCAGGATCAACGGGAATGGTTGCGGTAAGAGACGAGGGTAACGTCTGTGACTGCAAAACCTTGCCTACAAAAAGACTCTCGGAGTCTGTGTTACGCTTTTGTTTAGGCGGCGAGCAGTCTTCCGATGACTGCATAGGGTCAGAGCTGTCCTAATGGTTAAAACCAGGACGCTGGACCTGTCCTGAAAGGACTGACTTTCGCTTAAAGGGCCTCGAAACCTTGTTCCACGGTTTCTTATGCGAAAAGCCTTCGGATGACGAGGAGAAAATCGTCTCTCTCGCCTTATGGTAGGGGTGATCTTGGTAAGATACACCTGATACCATAGAGGGAACGTCTGTTCGCTGATCAAGGCCTCTCGAACCCATAAGTCGTACCACATTACTTCTCCCCTGGGCTTGGGAGCTTGCAAGAGGTCCCGTACTAGGCGAACGACAGGCACGAACAGACGAACCCTCGGTCGCAACACTGATAACACTTTGCGCAATATCACTTTATCACTACGATTTTCTGTTTTGCACTTAATTCACTGAAATCGAATTTTTTAACAATTCACATTAGGTATGAATAAAACTGATTTCTACCTGAAGCACGCAATTCTACCCTCTATCAAAAGGTTATAATTGCGAAATCAGTCGTATAATGTAAGAACACTAATACCAGCAAAAAACAGTAAACATATTTTAAGATAAAAAAAAAAAATCAGTGGCTGGGGAAGAGACTAAACACTAGTTCATTCAAAACTACGTTTTCAATCTCTCACCGTAAGTGCCTTGGGACGAGAATAAAAACTAAAAACGTTTTATCCTTTCTCCCCGTACAGAGAATAGGGACGAGAGTAACTCGAGAACAACGTTACTCGCTTGGGACGAGATAAAGATCGGAACGTTCTCTCTCCGTCTCTATCTCTCACTCTCTCTCTCTCTTGATTTCGCACCGAAGAGAAGAGCCCACTTACCTTTCGTCAATAAACAGGTTATTTGACCAAAGGAAAAAACTGTAAGGTTTTTCAATTAAAAGTTCCTTTAAAATAGTCTTTAAAACATTTAAGCTTTGAAAGAAAAAAGAACAAAACGTCAGAATCGATTTACTCTTTCTGCAAAGTGAAACCGTGATACTCTCTCTCTCTATCGTAACGATAGAGCGCAAACTGCGTAGCATAAATAAACTAAACGTTAGTTCATCTTTGAAACAGTACGAAGACTATTCAAAGAAAAAACTATCATAAAATATTTACTAAAAATATTTCATTTAATAAGTTTTAAATCATTAGCTCTGTAAAAATTATTTACGATTGCAAAGGGCTCAACGTTGTTTAACTTCGGTTTCCAAGTTAGGACCGCCTACTCTCAGGAAAGGTCGCATATAAACAAATCATTAAAATTTATTTTGATGTTTATTATAAATGGAAAGCTAATCGAAGAGGCCTAATAAAGGCGGTTGAGATACAGTATAAAATATATAGAGGAAAATCTATAATTAATTTATAACGTGATAAGATAATTGCTAAAAGCCTAAAACACACTTCCGTCTAAGGGAAGGGTCGGCCATTTAAAAGTCAAAGAAAGTCCATACTCTCTTTGTCATCAAAAATTAAATCTATCCAAAAACGAGTTCAAGATTTAAGATGAAGATAAAACACCTGCACAGCGAAAGCTCAAACCAAAATGAAGTACTTCACCAAATATGTTGAGAAAACTCCAGGTTCTACAGCGAGTATTGATACGTCTTGTCGTCAACGTCGACAGAGAAGAATTGAAGGTTTTGTTTACATGCAAGAGTGGTATCTGGCCGACAGTTGGCGCTGGTGGGCACACCCGCAACCTTCATAGCGATCGCTCTCGAGTTTTTTTAGTGTGTTTTCTGTCGAGCCGCAGAGTTGCAGCTATTATATATTCACCGGCTAAGTTAAATATTTAAAACTGGAGCATGGTCAACTTAAAAAAAGTTGGATATCTTGGTAAAAAGAGAACAAAATGGATGAATGAAAAACATAGGAAAAAAAGGAAAGCTGCTGAGGACGGGAGGGTTACTGCATATAATCTTCACAAGATGACCCCATAGGAAAAACTTTTAGGAAGTATCTCCTTCAATGAAATAACCTTTAGGTGGTAATCCCATCTGAAAAACTTTGAGGCTGTAGTCCCCTTTCAAAAACCTTTAGGTAGTAGCCCTCTATGAAATAACCTTTAGGCTTTAGTCCCATCTATAAAAGTCTTTAGGTAGTAGCCCCTTATGCTATAACCTTCAAGGCAGTAGTCCCATCTGAAAACCTTCAGGTAGTAGACCTTATGATAAAACCTTTAGGAATGGCCACATATGAAATAACCTATAGGTAATAGTCCGCTATAAAAAACTTTAGGCAATAGCCCCTATGAAAAACCTTTGGGTGGTAGCCACTCCAGGGCAAGGCAACTATACTTTACCTGTTTTAATTGAGTACATTCTTCCAGGTAGCTCTTATTTCTGTCATTGAAGTTTGTCTGCAGAGCTGCTATTCTTGCACGAAGCTGTTCTAGCTCTTCCTGGTGTAAGGCCTGCTGCTCGGCCCTCAGACGTTGCTCGGTATCAATTTCTTTTTTAGAATCTTTTTTAATGGCTTCTTGTTGATCTTCATGATCTGCCACCCTAGAGGGATATCAGGGGAGATTAGCTAAACCAAACATTGAGGGCTCTTTGATACCTAAATGTAACATAGATACAGTGCTGCATTTATGTTATGTTCACACCATTTACAAACCAATACCTTAGTAAAATTCATCTTGCTACCAGATGGGATTTACCAAAGTTGAGACAGTCATCACATTACTGTATACAATATAGGGAATAGTGAAATTTATCTAAAATAGGCCTTCATCAATTATATGGATACTGTACTGTACAAAACTTCCAAATAATACAAGTCAACAACAACAACAAAAAACAAAATGGTAGCTTTTAGCTGTTTCCACAACAGTCAGAAGTTCTTACTTTATCTTTATTAACAGTTAACCAGTATTTTTTGGAAATGCATAACTTATTCATAAATGTAAACATGGACATTCATTTCTAATTCATAGCCACATTAGAGTAATTAACCATAGAAAATTTCATTAATGTGGTACATTTTGCTCTGACCAATCTAAAATGTTGAGTGCCAGTGTAATTATCAAATCAAATTTATATAAAAATATTATTGGTAATTTCTTATCTTATTATCTTGTTCATCATGATGTAGTAGAGCAAGACCACTCATTTACTTTCAAGACCCACACAGTTAGCCAAAAAGAATTTGTTCTTAAATGAGAACTGAAAATTACAACCAGGTAAACTAGGTGTTACCGTATGGACATGAGTCATGGTATGACAATGAAACAATATCCAACAGATTTTGTAGATTTAAGGACAATAGCCTCATAAGAATATTAGGAATTAAATAGCAGGACAGGATTAGAAATGAAACGACAATATAAGAAATATTACTCAAGTGCCATATGTGGATGAGATCATGGTGAGGGGTAGATGAAGATATTTTGGGCATGCTCTTTGCACTCCCCAAGAGATAATAGTTCACCAAACTTTTAACTGATCTCCACTAGGCACTAGAAGAATTGGAAGACCCAGGCCTACGTGGCTGAGGACTATGAAGCATGAAGTAGATGATGATGAATGGATAAGTATAGATTTAAAAGCTCAAGATAGAGACTACTGGCAAAATCTAACCGAGGCCCTTTGCGTCAATAGGCGTAGGAGGAGATGATGAAACTATGTATATTTTTCCTCTAGGTACTATTTGTAAATATGATTAAATTCAAAACTGCATCCAACATATCATCTCTCCTGACTAGAATTTTTTCCATGAATACAATACAATGGATGGGTTAAATCAGATATTGTAAAATGCTCTTGAATAGTAAAAGGTTATCAAAAAACTTCTACAGTCATGAATTGAACAAGGCAATCCTACTACTATAACTGCTATAACAATTAAGTGTGAAGTTTTCCAAGACTATATCAACTTCTTGCAAAACTTCTTAAAAATCAACAGAATGTTACAGATCTTCAGAAATTTTCAAATGGATCCCTACATATGTAAAGTAAGTTCAAATAATGTGAAGTGAAATAATAAAGTGTTCTTACAAAACACTCTATTACAATACTTGTACTGAATATTATCACAGCCTGTTCTTCTACAGACTGTTTAAAAAAAAAATACCACGAGTAATACCTTACTGATAATTACTTAAGCTTAATCTAGAATAACCAAAAGATGAGCATTACTTGTTCTTAAGAAGCTTGATCTGCTGCTGAAGCTCAGCATTTAAGCTCTGCAGTTGTTCAGCTTCGGCACGTTGTAGGTGAAGTTCTTGGCGTAGCAAGGAGCTATCTTCTCGCTCTTTTCGAAGCAATCCCTCTAAATTCTCTAGGGCAACAACACGAGCCTCCAGCACCACCTTCTCTCTCTCCACTTCATGAAGTTTCTCTTGAGTACGTTGTTCCTTGGCCTCCAATTCACTTACTTTAGCATCACTCTTACTTCCATAGTTATTTAACGTAGTTTCAAGGTTCTGAAATTACAATGTACTGTAGTACATTTGACAAGGTGTCATTTTGCATACAAAAATACAGTATACTGTATACATTTTTGTATAGTGTATACTGTATATATACACAGATTTATTTATCTTTACCAACTAAAAGTAAATACTGTACGCACTAATATCTTACTTAGTAACCAGTTTTACATACAAGTGCTATACAGTTGCCAGAAAATCCTTAATATGCTAAACAAAATTAGGGTTAAACCTTAAAAAATAGCAATAATTGTACCACTATTCATTCATATGAGCCTTATCTATTTCTATGAATATCATCTGAAGTTCATGCAGCTACTTACTCAAAGGTAGCGGATTGGAAACATTTAACCTAAAAGTCTCAAAAATGATATTTTAATTATAAAATAAATTTTTGAATATACTTACCCGGTGAATATATAATAGCTGCTGCTCCAGCGGCTCGACAGAAAACACACACAAAAACTCGCGAGCGATCGCTATGAAGGTTGCGGGTGTGCCCACCAGCGCCAACTATCGGCCAGATACCGCATATACATGTAAACAGACCCAATTTTTTCTCATCCCGCTGGGTCTCTATCGGGGAGGAAGGGGGGGCCTTTAATTTATATATTCACCGGGTAAGTATATTCAAAAATTTATTTTATAATTAAAATATCATTTTTAAATATTTAACTTAGCCGGTGAATATATAATAGCTGATTCACACCCATGGTGGTGGGTAGAGACCAGAGTTAATTAAGTTTACAGTGTATATGCTTAGAGTTTTTGACAGTTATATCATAACAAAACCCAAATATATAAAGGTACCTGGTAAGGAAGTTGACTTAGACGATTACTCTGCCTTATCAGTCTGTCTTCCTCACGAAGCCCAGCGATCCTCTTAAGATGCTGAAAGACTTCCAGGAGCTGAAGTATCAAGGGCTGCAACCCATACAACAGGACCTCATCAAACCCCTAATCTGGGCGCTCTCAAGAAATGACTTTGACCACCCGCCAAATCAACCAGGATGCGAAAGGCTTCTTAGCCTTCCGTACAACCCAAAAAACAATATTAAAAACATTTCAAGAGACAGATTAAAAAGGATATTGGAATTAGGGTAATGTAGTGGTAGAACCCTCACCCACTACTGCACTCGCTGCAACGAATGGACCCAATGTGTAGCAGTCCTCGTAAAGAGTCTGGACATCTTTTAAGTAAAATGACGCGAACACTGACTTGCTTCTCCAAAAAGTCGCGTCCATAATACTTTGCAGAGATTTATTTTGCTTGAAGGCCACGGAGGTTGCTATAGCTCTAACTTCGTGCGTCTTAACCTTAAGCAAACATCGGTCTTTCTCATTCAAGTGAGAATGAGCTTCTCGTATTAAAAATCTGATAAAAAATGACAAAGCATTCTTTGACATAGGCAATGATGGTTTCTTAACTGAGCACCAGAATGCCTCAGATTTACCTCGTAATGACTTAGTACGAGCTAAATAGAACTTAAGAGCTCTAACAGGACATAATACTCTTTCCAGTTCGTTGCCTACGATCTCTGATTAGCAAGGAATATCAAAAGATTTAGGCCAAGGACGAGAAGGCAGTTCATTTTTGGCCAGGAAACCAAGTTGAAGTGAACAAGTAGCTTTTTCTGTAGAAAAGCCGATGTTCTTACTGAAGGCATGAAGTTCACTGACCCTTTTAGCCGAAGCCAAGCACACTAGGAAAAGTGTCTTGAGGGTGAGATCCTTCAGGGAGGCTGAATGTAATGGCTCAAACCTGTCTGACAAGAGGAACCTTAGGACCACGTCTAAGTTCCATCTAGGAGTTGCCAAACGACGTTCCTTAGAGGTCTCGAAAGACTTAAGGAGATCTTGGAGATCTTTATTGTTGGAAAGATCTAAGCCTCTATGTCGAAAGACCGAAGCCAACATGCTCCTGTAGCCCTTAATCGTGGGAGCTGAAAGGGAGCGAACCTTTCTCAGATGTAAAAGAAAATCTGCGATTTGGGCTACAGAGGTACTGGACGAGGACACAGATGCTGACTTGCACCAGTCTCGAAAGACTTCCCACTTCGACTGGTATACTCTAATGGTAGAAGCTCTCCTCGCTCTTGCAATCGCACTGGCTGCCTCCTTCGAAAAGCCTCGAGCTCTTGAGAGTCTTTCGATAGTCTGAAGGAAGTCAGACGAAGACCGGGGAGGCTTTGATGGACATTCTTTACGTGGGGCTGACGTAACAGATCTACCCTTAGAGGAAGACTTCTTGGAAAGTCTACCAGCCATTGAAGTACCTCGGTGAACCACTCTCTCGCGGGCCAGAGGGTAGCAACCAACGTCAACCTTGTCCCTTCGTGAGAGGCGAACTTCTGCAGTGCCTTGTTGACTATCTTGAATGGTGGGAATGCATATAAGTCCAGAAGAGACCAATCCAGTAGAAACGCGTCTATGTAGATTGCTTCTGTATCTAGGACTGGAGAGCAATAGATTGGTAACCTTTTGGTCAACGAGGAGGCAAAGAGGTCTATGGTGGGTTGACCCCAAGTAGCCCAAAGACTCTTGCCCACTTCCTTGTGGAGGGTCCATTCCGTGGGTATCACCTGACCCCTCCGACTGAGACAGTCTGCCAAGATGTTCAAGTCCCCCTGGATGAATCTCGTCAACAGGGAGATGCCTCGATTTCTTGACCATAAGAGAAGGTCCCTTGCGATCTCGAGCAGCGTGAAGGAGTGTGTGCCTCCTTGCTTGGAGATGTACGCCAAAGCTGTGGTGTTGTCTGAGTTGACCTCTACCACTTAGTTTCGAAGAAGCTTTCGAATATCATCAAGGCCAAGTGGACTGCTAATAGCTCCTTGCCGTTGATGTGCATGCTCTTCTGACTTGAGGTCCACAGACCCGAGCATTCCTGACCGTCCAGGGTCGCACCCCAACCCAAATCCGACGCGTCTGAGAACAACACGTGGTTTGGGTTCTTGACTGCTAGGGATAGTCCCTCTCTCAGACTGATATTGCTGTCCCACCATTTCAGGCATGCCTTTACTGGTTCGGAGACTGGGAATGATACTGTCTCTAACGTCTTGTCCTAGTTCCAATGAGAGGCTAGATGGAACCGGAGAGGCAGAAGGTGTAGTCTCCCTAGTGAGACAAACTGCTCCAGGGATGAGAGAGTCCCTACGAGACTGTTCCAACTCCTGACTGAACAAACGTTTTCTTTTCAGCATTAGTTGGACTTCGAGCAGGGCTTGTTCTATTCGGTGGCAGACGGAAAAGTCCGAAAAAAACTGGACTGCGAATCTCCATCCCCAAATATAGAATAATCTGGGATGGGATCAATTGGGACTTTTAGGTTGACCAAAAGTCCCAACTCCCTGGCCACACTCAACGTCCAATGTAGATCCTGCAGACAGCGAAGACTGGACGATGCTCTGAGAAGCCAGTCGTCCAAGTACAGGGAGGCTCGGATCCCCGATAGATGGAGGGATTTTGCCACATTCCTCATGAGCCTCGTAAACACGAGAGGAGCAGGACTGAGGCCAAAGCACAGGGCTCGAAACTGGTACCCCACATTCCTGTAAACAAACCTCAGAAACGGTTGGGAATCCGGGTGTATAGGAATGTGGAAGTATGCCTCCTGAAGGTCGAGAGAGACCATCCAGTCGCCTTCCATTAATGCTGTCAAGACAGCCTGGTAGACTTCTTCGTGAAGTTTGTCTTGACAATGAACACATTGAGCGCACTTGCCTCTTACGTACTCCTGCAGTGAACATGGCTGCCAGATCATTGGAGCCATCCCTGAGGGACTTGTTCCTGCAGAGAACGTGGCTGTCAGATCATTGGAGCCATCCCTGAAAGCCTTGTTTATGCATGACATAATGTACAGCAAAACTTCAAACGCTCGAAAAAAAACTCCTAACAGGAGATGGTCTAGCTCTGAAGTCGACCATAAAATCTTGGAGCGTCTCATGGCCAGGCGCCAGGGAGAGTCTATGAGGTTTGAGAAGTCTATCTGGGCAGAGGCAGGAACTCCCAAGCCGAGAACTTCTCCCGTGTCATATCAGACTCTCGCTCTATAAGCCAGCTTAAAAGTAGGGAAAGCAAAGGCTGTCTCCCCCAAACTCCTCCTGGTGATAAACCAGTCGCCTAGCAAACGTAAAGCTCTCTTAGAAGAGCGAGAGAGCACTAGCTTAGAAAACAACGGCTTCGAAGTAGCTAGGCCTAGTGTAAACTCTGACGTTTAGGCGAACGAGGAGCAGCAGTTACAAAATGGTCCGGACAAAGATCCTTAAAAATCAGCATGATTTATTTAAAGTCCAGAGAGGGCTGAGCAGCTTTAGGCTCCTCTCCGTCTGACAGAGTCCTCAAGGGAATATCAGTAGGAGGGGGAACAGCAACTTCCTCATCTGAAGGAACTTTGTCCGACAATAGCCGAGTCTCAAGCAAAGGGAGAGACCTGCCGTGGTGGCAATGCTTGAAAAGCAGAGTCCACACGCACTGGTGCATTAGTAGCGGACCAGGACGCAACGTCATGTACAGTGAACCCTCGTTTATCGCGGTAGATAGGTTCCAGACGCGGCCGCGATAGGTGAAAATCCGCGAAGTAGTAACACCATATTTACCTATTTATTTAACATGTATATTCAGACTTTTAAAACCTTCCCTTGTACGTAGTACTGTTAACAAACTACCCTTTAATGTACAGAACACTTAATGCATGTAATACAGTACCCTAAACTAAAACAGGCACAAATATTAAAGGCGACTTTATATCATGCGTTTCGTAAACACGCCAAAAAGCACGATAAAAAATGGCAACCAATGTTTTGTTTACGTTTATCTCTGATCCTAATGAAGAAACAAACGCATTTACACTTCTGTTTATAGGTTAGTTTTTGCATCAATTATATTGATTATTCAGTAGAGTATGTTGATTTGGTTATTACTAATGTTTTACTTAATTTTTCTTAGGACTTCCAAATGAAATTTTTTTCTTTATGATTCGCCTGAAACGACGGCGTCATAAAGTACGCTCAGTAAACAAACTAAGGAATTTAACCCGCATGATGAAAGTGATAAATAATGATATTACAGTAAAAGCTTTTATAAAATATGTTATTACAAATATTATTTACCGTATCTATATTAAATCATACATACGTAGCAAAGCAGGAAAACAATCTACGAGAGAGAGAGAGAGAGAGAGAGAGAGAGAGAGAGAGAGAGAGAGAGAGAGAGAGAGAGAGAGAGTTGTTTTACATACGTAAATGTAAATTTTAAACAAATACAAAAATACCCCCATTTCATATAAAATAGATTACAAATATTTTTACTTTATCATATTACAGTAGTCTGTATAATACTGTAAAGTTCAGTACAGTATGTTGTTGTTAAAGTCGTGGCGATGAAATTCTCACGAAACAAAAACACGCCATTTGATTACAACAGCTGATTCATTCTCTCTCTCTCTCTCTCTCTCTCTCTCTCTCTCTCTCTCTCTCTCTCTCTCTCTCTCTCTCTCCTCTCTCTCTCTCTCTCTCTCTCTCTCTCTTCGTGTTATACAATACTTACATTTAGATGAAGAAACTAAAATTTGTTTTCTTAGTGTCAATTAAATACGAAATGAAATAATTAGGCCGAGTCTACATCCATTTCAATCATAGCCAAAAATAGGGCATCCGATTTCATCAGCAAACCACTATTTTCTGTGAAATATCATTTTATTCTAGAAAATTGCCACTCTTTAAATAGTTAATTGCACATTAAGAAAGCGTGTACTTTTGTTTTTAATTTCGGGTGTGTTTTAAAAATCGAGTATTGTTGACTTTTTTTTTTTTTACTTTTGGCTGTGATTAGATCAGCTGTCATCTAGCTGCTGCTCTTGAGTGTGTACGAATACACTAACAAAGTATCATTTATACCATTTCTTAACTTATTCAAACCGTCTACAGTATACAGTTGATATTACATAAGCACCAATGTGTTATAACCTATCAAATTTTTTTGTTTATTACATTTAAACCCCCCTCTATCTCTCTCTCTCTCTCTCTCTCTCTCTCCTCTCTACCTCTCTCTCTCTCTCTACCTCTCTCTCTCTCTCTCTACCTCTCTCTCTCTCTCTCTCTCTCTCCTCTCTCTCTCTCTCTCTCTCTCTCTCTCTCTCTCTCTCTCTCTCTCTCTCTCTCTGTGTGGGCTACTTTTCACTACCTCCCATTCCTTACCTCTCTCTATCTCTCTAACAAATGATATCTTTGTTGCTCCTCAAAGTTTCATTTATATTGAAAATCAATCATGATTCAATTTTCCTTACTTTCTCCAATCTCGCACCATCGGTCACATCGCGGTATTTTCGATATTTCCGGAAAATCCGCAATATATGTATAGACATGGGTTGTGAAAAAAATCCGCGAAGTGGTGAATCCGCGATGGTCGAACCGCGAAGTAGCGAGGGTTCACTGTAACTGCTTAACAGTCTGTGAACTGTCAACAACAACAGGTGCGTGAGGACGCTCGGCGTCCACTCGAGACTGTTTTGACTGCCTAGTCTGAGCAGTCAAAACAACTCTAGACTGCGGTGGTTGACGCTCAGCCGTCAAAAACAAGTCAACTCCGATGGTTGGCGAACGTCCTGAACGTCAACAGGAGCATTAGTAAGTGGCCTAACGTCCAAATGCGGCTGAAAATCAACACGAGACCGCATCGAGTGAGGCTCTACATATCGTGACTGACGTGCTTAGCTACGCCAACGTCAACAGGACGCACAAAGGTTCGTTTGGGCGGCTGAAGGCCAGGATCTCGATGAGATAAACGGCTAGGCTCAACGTGAACCTTATCGGCAGAATAGTCCTCCATAAGAGAGGCAAGCTTATTCTGCATGTCTTGCCGTACAACCCATTTAGGATCAACGGGAATGGTTGCGGTGAGAGACGAGGGTAACGTCTGTGACTGCAAAACCTTGCCTACAAAAAGACTCTCGGAGCCTGTGTTACGCTTTTGTTCAGGCGCCGAGCAGTCTTCCGATGAATGCATAGGGTCAGAGCTGTCCTAATAGTTAAAACCAGGACGCTGGACCTGTCCTGAAAGGACTGACTTTCGCTTAAAGGGCCTCGAAACCTTGTTCCACAGTTTCTTATGCGAAAAGCCTTCGGATGACGAGGAGAAAATCGTCTCTCTCGTCTTATGATAGGGGCGATCTTGGTGAGATACGCCTGATACCATAGAGGGAACGTCTGTTCGCTGATCAAGGCCTCTCGAACCCATAAGTCGTACGACATTACTTCTCCCCTGGGCTTGGGAGCTTGCAAGAGGTCTCGGACTAGGCGAACGACAGGCACGAACAGACGAACCCTCGGTCGCAACACTGATAACACTTTGCGCAATATCACTTTATCACTACGATTTTCTGTTTTGCACTTATTTCACTGAAATCGAATTTTTTTTTTTTTAACAATTCACATTAGGTATGAATAAAACTGATTTCTACCTGAAGCACGCAATTCTACCCTCATCAAAAGGTTATAATTGCGAAATCAGTCGTATAATGTAAGCACATTAATACAAGCAAAAAACAGTAAACATATTTTAAGATAAAAAGATCAGTGGCTGGGAAGGAGACTAAACACTAGTTCATTCAAAACTACGTTTTCAATCTCTCACCGTACAGTGCCTTGGGACGAGAATAAAAACTAAAAACGTTTTATCCTTTCTCCCCGTACAGAGACTAGGGACGAGAGTAAAAAGCTGACTTGAGAACAACGTTACTCCCTTGGGACGAGAATAAAGATCGGAACGTTCTCTCTCATCTCTCTCTCTCCGTCTCTATCTCTCTCTCTCTCTCTCTCTCTCTCTCTCTCTCTCTCTTGATTTCGCACCGAAGAGAAGAGCCCACTTACCTTTCGTCAATAAACAGGTTATTTGACCAAAGGAAAAAACTGAAAGGTTTTTTAATTAAAAAGTTCCTTTAAAATAGTATTTAAAACATTTAAGCTTTGAAAGAAGAATGAACAAAACGTCAGAATCGATTTACTCTTTCTGCAAAGTGAAACCGTGATATTCTCTCTCTCTATCGTAACGATAGAGCGCAAACTGCGTAGCATAAATAAACTAAACGTTAGTTCATCTTTGAAACAGTACGAAGACTATTCAAAGAAAATCTTTCATAAAATATTTACTAAAAAAAATTCATTTAATAAGTTTTAAATCATTAGCTCTGTAAAAGTTATTTACGATTGAAAGGGCTCAACGTTGTTTAACTTCGGTTTCCAAGTTAGGACCGCCTACTCTCAGGAAAGGTCGCATATAAACAAATCATTAAAATTTATCTTGATGTTTATTATAAATGGAAAGCTAATCGAAGAGGCCTAATAAAGGCGGTTGAGATATAAAATATATAGAGGAAAATCTATAATTAATTTATAATGTGATAAGATAAATGCTAAAAGCCTAAAACACACTTCCGTACTAAGGGAAAGGTCGGCCATTTAGAAGTCAAAGAAAGTCCAAAAAAAACAATCCAAAGTCATCAAAAATTAAATCTATCCAAAAACGAGTTCAAGATTTAAGTTGAAGATAAAACACCTGCACTGCGAAAGCTCAAACCAAAAGGAAGTACTTCACCAAATATGTTGAGAAAACTCCAGGTTATACAGCGAGTATTGATACGTCTTGTCGTTAAGGCCGACGGAGAAAAAATTGGGTCTGTTTACATGTATATGCGGTATCTGGCCGATAGTTGGCGCTGGTGGGCACACCCGCAACCTTCATAGCGATCGCTCGCGAGTTTTTGTGTGTGTTTTCTGTCAAGCCGCTGGAGCAGCAGCTATTATATATTCACCGGCTAAGTTAAATATCTAAAATGTCCTATTTCCTTTCTCTTCCATAGTCTTGCCAATCTAATCCCCTACTGCCTATGCCAACGAGTAACACTAGGGGACGATAGCTTCAGTGTACTTAACTGCTAATGATAGTGTTAGATATATCGTCCTCAGTGCAAATACAGTTTGTATTTTCACTGAGTGTCAATTAGCTTTAGCCTAATTGGTGATGCCTTCTTCTGGATTTTATATAAGTTTTTAAGTATACTTAGTTCAATTAGAGTGTTAGCCAAAGTTTGTGGCACAATATTTAGTTACTGCAAATGCTATAGTATATTATCCATCACACAAAAGAGGAATGGAAATAACAGTCATACTTTTCTTCTCTTTTGCCAGTGTAATAAGTGAATACTAGCGAATACTTTTTTAAAATTATTTTTCATCTTTACCAGCTAATGGTTTTCTTGGTCAACAATTCAGGATAATAATTCATCAATGAATTTCTCTTTGAGTGAAAACAAAATTATATCTACAACAGTATAAACTTCCAGTGCATAGTTGTTCTATAAGTTTTTTTTTAGAGGGAGATCTGTTATTTGGTATTTTTAACACAACACTTTCCCTTTAAGTTAGAAGAGTTTTTTCAAACTGTACATGGGTATAACAAAATTTCAGGTTAAATACTATCTAGGAAAGTTTGGAAAATATTATACTTGGCAACACTAACTCTTATTATCAATTATACAGTAGTAAGAAAAAGATGGTGTTAAACCAACTTCAAACTTCCCCACATATTCATGTAATTTTTCAATCGTTTCTACGTGAGGATATATTCCTCGTCAGTTTTCAAGGAATAAAAAATTCTCATCAGTAAAGGTAATAGAGAAGGGTCAAGAAAGTTCTGAAGAGAATCCACACAAAAACTGACATGAAGCTACCGATTGTAACAACATAAAAAATGACAAATTCGAAGATAATTTGTATTTTTCCTAACCATACAAACCTTAGCTATTTACAAAGGGTTATTACTTTTAGCGTAGCTGAAATGGCGAGCCATTAGAATTTAACGAGGGTGTATTACCCCCGCGCTAGTTAGCGGGGGGGTAGGGGAGTGGTAGCTAGCTACCCCTCCTCCCCCTCACACACAGGTGAATACTCACTTTCACTTAGAGGTAGGACTTGTCTTGGGGGACAGGGCTGGCGGGCAAATATGTGTAAATAGCTAAGGTTTGTATGGTTAGGAAAAATACAAATTATCTTCGAATTTGTCATTTGTTCCGTAACCGAAATACAAACCACGCTATTTACAAAGGGTGACTTATCCCTTAGGAAGGGTGGAAAGTCCCCAGCCATACTGGCTTTGGCTTTACCCGGGGACTCAGAATCCGAGTGAGTCGCACTCGAGAAAAGGAGTCCCTGCACCTCACAAGTTCCTTGCACCGCAAGGAACCATGTGGCCTACGTAAGCTTGTGTGTGAAGGAAGAAGTGTGACCCGTCTTAGGCAGTTGACCTGGAGTTCCAGAAGGAACTCTGGGTTAGGACGTTCCCAATACCACCTCGTCAGGGTATGGGGGACGCGACAGTATTGACTCAATACTCGGAACACAAGGAAGCATGGTTTACCTGCAGAGGTTCGAGGTCAGCTATGCAGAGACCAGGATGCTGCTTCCCCGTAGAGGGGATGATGAAGAAAGAAGTAAGGGCCAGACATACTTCTTTCGTTCATGCAGACTAAAACCTGATAACAATGCCCTCAACCTTCTGCTACCTGTCCAAAAAGGAGCCTGAGGTTAGACCAGCTGTTGTGTAGCCACCACAGAGCGATAGAAAACGTATCGAGACTCCTGTGGGTCACGCCCTGCAGGAAGCGGGCTGCGAAGGTCATCAGACGCTTCCAGACTCCAGCTTGTAGCACCTGCGTCACAGAGTAGTATTACTCGAAGGCGAGGGACGTTGCGATGTATCCAACATCGTGCTGTAGGGCGACGTGACGGGGGAGGGTCTGAAGACAGGTCGAGATGAATGTCCTTGAGTCCGGGCTGAAGAGGTATACTGGTGACTCTCCCCCCATGTCCTCCTTGTGTTCCCAAATCGGCTGCAACTGAGGCCAAACTGCAGCTGTTCCCAGCGCTAACCTCTCGATTCCTGTACTGGCAAGAAAGAGAAGGTCTTGGGACATCAGACACAGAATGGAGACTCAAAATCTTGAATGAATCGGACCGAAGGGTCGGGACCCTCAGATTCTGAGTCTAGCCAACAACTCAGGAGCGAGCCTGAATGTTGCCTTCCCCTCTTCCTTAGAAAGGGGGGGGAGTAGTAAGAGACCAAGAAGATTGCTTACACACTGGCCGTGGCCAGAGTGAGCAGAAGACCCAAGGCGGAGTACAATCCGAGGCCTGTCGTAAAAGGGTCTTGAGAAGATCTCTTAAAGGACTAAAAGTCCGAGCCATGCTCCAAGTTGGAGGTCTTCCTCCGACTAGGGCAGGGACGATCGTAGCTTCGCATGAGCGAGGATAGATCCAGCGGGCAGGAAAAAGTTATTCCTTTAAGCCTGAAGGTCAGGGAAAGGCTGAGCGACAGGCTTCATTGCCAAGAGCGGAAAGGAGTTTCCTCCCGCCGAAAGGCAATAAGACCGTTATTGCTGGAGAAAAGGCCTCACGGGAAGAGGTATATCTCCCACGGCACCAACCACCTTAGACTCTTCACTTTGCCTGGGAGACCCCTGTGGATGACTATCGCAGATGACGCGACCTCCGTACCGCGACTGTAGCGGGTTGTCTTTTCTAGAGGAGGAAGCGTAGTGTCTCCAGGCATGAAGCCGAAGCGACGCCCCGGTTCGGGAGAGATGTCGCAGTGTGGTTGCTTGAGTAGTCTGCGCCGTGGGAGAAGCTCTCCCGGGAGTTCCGTCAGGGGAAGCAGAGGGTCCAGAAACCGTTCTGCGCATAGTCCCAGTGGAGCTCTCCCATTGAAAGGTTGACAGACAACCTGGTTTTGTTGAGACCCATTGTCCGCAGACAAAAAGGAGGGAAGACGCAGGCGTCGAAGTTGTCCCACCATCACCGGAATGCATCTTGCCAGAGTCTCGGGGTCTGAGACTGTGGGGGAAAACTAGCGGAAGCTTGAGGTTCCAAGCTGTCGCGATCAGGTCCCCCAGACCAGCACTTGCTGGTTACCCAAGGTCAAAGACCCCTAGGTACACTCTCTCTATGAGGCTCTGCTCGGATAGTCTGAGAGAAACATTCCCCTGCCTGGAATGAGAGAGCCGATGGTGGAATTGAGAGAATCTCAATCATCCCGGTATCTCTACTGCAAGATGTGAAGGTGCGAAAATGCGTCCCCTGCTGGTTAGCATGAAGTCGACACGCAACGGGGCGACTTGGCAGGAGCGGTAGGATCTGAAGAGGGGCCAGACTAAGGCCCTTAAGTCTGCCTGAATGATGGAGAGGTATCCTTCAGGTCTTGACCATAGGCCTGGACCGGAACATGCCCCCCCCCCCCTTTCCTTTGACGAGTCCGAGAACCGCATCAAGAATGTGGGGAAAGGACGAGAATATCCACTACCATCAGGAGGCTCCATAGGTCAACACCCATTGCAGGTTTAATAGTTCCGCTGGTCCCATAGGCCCAGGGAGTCCGGTTAAACATTGCCTGAAGCCACCGGAACTTGGATCGCCCCACATGGAACTTATCCTGAGGCGACCGTTCGGACTATAAACGGGTCAATGAGGAAAGAAGAACTAGGAAACGTTCCAAGGTAGGGCTCAAAACTCTGCTTGACTGAGAACAGGTACTGCGACTCTCCTCAGTCTTGCCACAGTCAACCGAAAGGAAGGCTCGGAGGATGTGGTAACAGAATCTGGCGTCCCCCAGGTGGTCACCCATCCAAGTACCGACGTTGCTTAACCTCGCTGGACGGACGAGAAGCGGGGTTTCCAACGTGGTAAGGCGGTTGACTCAATATCATGACCAGATACTCCAGATGTTGAGGCAGAGGAAGAGAAGGCTCCAAGCAAAATACCATGAGCCCACACTCATGGTCAGCATTCGGAAGCTTTTCCCGGCGCTGAAGAAGGTCGAAACCCGAGCCTACCGGAGTTGACCAGCCCTCCAAACAGCAGAGGAGGCGGAAGTCTGCACCTGAGCGGCCAAGAGGAAGGCAGGGAGAGTTCTCTGGGGAAACAAACCTGCTATGCCACGGCGGGATAGCCACACTGCATCATAAGCAGGAATACTTGCAGTTTAGGCTGAATTCGACGAGCACCCTGGAAGATGGATGGAATGGAAACTGAAAGTACCCGTCCTTCCGATCCAGGGTTAAAGGAGTCCTGTCGCCTCGTTACCAGTCTGATCGATTCTGCTGGTCTACGCTGGCCGAAGTTTGTTCGACAAACTTGATCAGGGCTGAGAGGTCGACTATGGACATCCCCTCTCAGATCCTTCCTTACAAGAAAGGATCGACTGAGGGGGCCGGGGGTGAAGCCGTCGATGATCCTAAGGAAGACCTTCGCCTAAGGTATGGATCATTCTGCCCAACCGGGCAACTCTGCTGATGCTATGGCATAGAGGTTCAGAGACACTGAATTCGCTGACAGAGACGGCAGGCGCGATATCCTTGGCTACTCACAGAGATTGTGCGGGAATGGGCATCGGGAAGCTGTCATTCGGATGAGTAACCTTAAGCATCCTCCCAGCGAAAAAACCTGCAATCCTAGAGTTCGTGAACTCCTTTAAGGACTATGCCCCCCAGGGGGAGTCTCCCGTGCCATCTGTTCCTGACAGGAGGAAACTGCAATTGGACACCTTGTCCCAGTTGTCGTAGCCGATAACTTAGGCCGACGTGGTTGAAAGAAAAGGGAGCTGGAGCCCTGCAGAGTCTGGAAGAAAGCGCCATGGAGGAGTGAAACCGGAAGTCGATTTACTCCGCACAGCAGATGTTTAAGTCTCTGTCCTTGGGCAAAGACAAAACTCTTCTCAAGGATGGAAGGGTGTCTGAGGTCGTTGACCTCCACAGATGAGACACTCGAAGGAAGCCTTCAGTCAGTGCGTCCAGATGGTACAACATCGAGCTTGTCCGCAAGTAGATACTTAACGACGAAAGGCCAAGGTGCCTGAGCTCGAGAGGAGGAAAGTACCCTTGATCTTCCTGTAGCTTCCTTGAACCAAACCTCGGGCCGTAACCGAGGAGGGAAAGAACCTGGTAAGCTCCCAGAGGAAGAGGTAAGCAGTCACCCCTTGTCCGATGGAGAAATCTTCAACGGAAAGCCCCCCCGCCAAAAATCCTTCCAGGGCGGGAGAAGGAGAGAGTACTCGAGCAGGAGAGGGGACCCTCGAGACCGACCACTTGGGAACCAACTTCGCCCTGGGGAAAGTCACCACGAAGTCCACTCCTCTCTTTCTCTTCAGCGTAGGAGAGACAGCCGCTGGTTTGTTACCCTGGCCGGTGAGTGCTGGTTTCATAACCCTCATTAACGCCCGTGCCAGCGGATCAAACCATGTCTGCTGCTCCAAGGACACAGAGTCCGAAATCCTCGCTAAGGTGAAAGGGATCGGGCGATCCTTTGGAGAGGACACGACGGTTCCTGCCTGAAAAGAAGGTGGGAAGAATGCTGTACTGACCTGTCTTCGTCCTGCACTACCAACCTGTGCTTGGATGGAGGTGATCCCGAGTGCCGCCTAGGAGCACGCGTCCCTGCTGCTACCACCGGCTGTGGAATTCGCCGCGAACTATGGTCGCGCGAGGGCGAACGGTCGCGCAAAGGCGAATGGTCGCGCGGGCGCACAGGCGAGTGGTCGCGCGGGCGCACAGGCGAGCGGTCGCGAGGGCGCGCAGGCGAGCGATCGCGCGGGCGCGCAGGCGAGCGATCGCGCGGGCGCGCAGGCGAGCGATCGCGCGGGCGCGCAAGCGAGCGATCGCGCGGGCGAATGGGCGTGACGGCGAGGGATCGTGCTGCCGCGTAGGTGAAGAAGATCGCTGGCGGTAAGCGATGGCGAACAGCATGTGTAGGTGAATGATCGCGTGATAGGGTGCGATGGTGATCAGCATCCGCAAGAGGGCGAGCGTTCAGGGTTGTGCGATGAGGAGCAGCATGCGTAAGCGGGCAATCGTGCAGGGTTGTGCGATGGCGAGCAGCATGCGCAGGTGAATGATCGCGTGAAAGGGTGCGATGGTGATCAGCATCTGCAGGAGGGCGATCGTTCAGGGTGGTGCGATGAGGAGCAGCATGCGTAAGCGGGCAATCGTTCAGGGTTGTGCGATGGCGAGCAGCATGCGCAGGTGAATGATCGCGTGAAAGGGTGCGATGGTGATCAGCATCTGCAGGAGGGCGATCGTTCAGGGTGGTGCGATGAGGAGCAGCATGCGTAAGCGGGCAATCGTTCAGGGTTGTGCGATGGCGAGCAGCATGCGCAGGTGAATGATCGCGTGAAAGGGTGCGATGGTGATCAGCATCTGCAGGAGGGCGATCGTTCAGGGTGGTGCGATGAGGAGCAGCATGCGTAAGCGGGCAATCGTTCAGGGTTGTGCGATGGCGAGCAGCATGCGCAGGTAAATGATCGCGTGAAAGGGTGCGATGGTGATCAGCATCCGCAGTTGAGGGTCGCGCGATGGCGATCAGCATCCGCAGTTGAGGGTCGCGCGATGGCGATCAGCATCCGCAGTTGAGGGTCGCGCGATGGCGATCAGCATCCGCAGTTGAGGGTCGCGCGATGGCGATCAGCATCCGCAGTTGAGGGTCGCGCGATGGCGATCAGCATCCGCAGTTGAGGGTCGCGCGATGGCGATCAGCATCCGCAGTTGAGGGTCGCGCGATGGCGATCAGCATCCGCAGTTGAGGGTCGCGCGATGGCGATCAGCATCCGCAGTTGAGGGTCGCGCGATGGCGATCAGCATCCGCAGTTGAGGGTCGCGCGATGGCGATCAGCATCCGCAGTTGAGGGTCGCGCGATGGCGATCAGCATCCGCAGTTGAGCTAGTAGCTGGCGAACCATGTTCCTTCAGAAGTGTTGGAGAACGTTGGCGTGCCAGCTGTAACACACGTGGGCGATCCGGAGATCGCTGGCGAGCTGATGATCGCTGACGAGCTGACGATCGCTGGCGAGCTGATGATCGCTGACGAGCTGATGATCGCTGACGAGCTGATGATCGCTGACGAGCAGAAGGCTACGCGTGGAAGCCTGCGCAAAGAAGAAGAGTCCTTGACCCCGACCTGAACCGAAGTTCTAGATCGCGAGGGCGAACGTGGGCGCACAGGGCACGTAACAGGAACCGCAGGGAAGATCATCTTGAAAGCGCTGACGAACAGGAGAGCGCTGACGAACAGAAGGGCGCGCAGGGAAACCCTGACACGCAAGGGAAGAACCCCCGTGGGGGCAACCCTTTGCCCCGAAGGGATCGTTGTCCGCCGGGAGACTGATGTCCGTCGGAAGACCGCTGTCCGTCGGGAAGACCGTTGTCCGTCGGGAAGACCGTTGCCCGTCGGAAGACGAGATTAGACTGCTGTCCATCTGCACCAAGACGGAAGATCGAGAAAAAGAAGTTGTAGGCTGCAAACGGAGATTCAAAAAGGCGCCTCAAGCACCCTTATAGGGAGATGAGAGGCCCTTACGACGAGGCGGACGGAGGGCCTTACGGCGAGGGAGGCCAACAGCAACAGCAACAGAAGAAACCTCCGAAGAGGAGTCTCTATGAGTGTACTCTCTCGCGAACGAAAGAGAAACACTTCGTGGAAGAGACTGGTCAGCCAGTGACCTAAAAGGGGCAATCCTCCGAAGAGGAGCTCCTGCAGTTGCCCAGCCCCTTGAGCGAAACTGCAGGTGCGACCGCTCAGCACCAAGAGCATAGTCGCACGAAATAAAGGCAAGAGAAGAACCCCCCAAAAGAGGAAAAGCTCAAGCCTGGACAGGAAAAAACTTCCCTCGGAAGAAAAGTTATCCGCCCAAGGAGGCAAGCCTCCTGACTGTTCTAAAATGAACTGGAGAGCTGTCCGTCGACACGGGAGTACTACCAGTAGAAGGAGACACGCCCCTGACGACAATACAAGGGGGGAGGCAGCAACAGCCGAATCCCCAGGACTCAACCAGACAGCTCACACCGTTGCTATATTACAGAAACGAACTAGATCGGTAACTGTAAAAAAATAAAACAAATAATATTAGTACACATTCATTCCCCCGGGAAGGCTCCGAAGAGGAATCCCGAGGAAAAGGAACAAGAATTACACAACAGGCACGTGCCCTCACAACCACTTACACTTGCGGAAGGAGAGCTGTAACCAAAACAGAATTATAACAATTATAATTATGTAACTATGTAATTTAAAAATGAATGAACACTAAAGAAAAAACGAAAACCCCGAAAGGAATCGTTCTACAAGCTGAAAAATTAACAACTACAATTAGATTCATAAACTAATTGAGACAAAATGTACGGCGTAGCAACCCCACCCACACGGGAAGGAAGCTACAAGGGCGTAGTAAAACATAGTAAAAGGGTGAACGACCTCAAGAGAGAGAGAGAGAGAAAGACCGAAGTCAAACTCGATCGCAACCCATAAAATTAGGCCGTGGTGGCCTAACTGCCGAGGCCTCCACGTAGATATCGTACACTACACACACACATCTGAAAAGGAAACTTACTTATTTCTATACTCAAATATATATACAAACATGAAAACATGTTTACATATATATTGAGTAAAAGAAAAGTAAGCGATTAAGTAAAGACAAAACAGACAATGGCTGCCAAGCGAGGACCAAGACAGAGACGTCTGTCACAGTCCGAGCCAAAAGTGAAAGTGAGTATTCACCTGTGTGTGAGGGGGAGGAGGGGTAGCTAGCTACCACTCCCCTACCCCCCCGCTAACTAGCGCGGGGGTAATACACCCTCGTTAAATTCTAATGGCTCGCCATTTCAGCTACGCTAAAAGTAATAACCCTTTGTAAATAGCGTGGTTTGTATTTCGGTTACGGAACAACTGAAAGTTAAACTGAGTAAAGTAATGCTAACACTGCTGAGGCCAGGTCATATAAATCTGACTTCACATAAAAGTAGCACATACGATCCATTAAACTATATTGAAAACCCAGCAAACTCTTTTGATGATATACAAACCTTAATGCGTTCTTGCAGAGCTGCATTCTGTTTTATAAGTTGTTGAGAATTACAAAGCACAGACTGTTTTTCTTCAGCTAACCTCTTCTCCATCTCCAACTCCTTAGCACTGGCTCGTTCCTTGAATCGAACTAGGACTGATTTTTCCTCTTCCAGCATGGTCATCAGTTCTGAAAAAAATATATCAGAACAGGGCATAAAAGGTAACGATTACAAGGACAT
Organism: Palaemon carinicauda; assembly: GCF_036898095.1. Lineage (NCBI taxonomy): Eukaryota > Metazoa > Arthropoda > Malacostraca > Decapoda > Palaemonidae > Palaemon > Palaemon carinicauda. The sequence continues at coordinate 71,316,931 of NC_090759.1, forward strand.
ACATCAGGCAAACACACCAAAACAATGTTATTTTTGCTTTGGACTGACACTAATTTTCCTTCATAAATCAAATAAATTCTCAACAGGAGTTGATTCTTTAATACTGCAGATAATTTGTAGCTCTCGGCAGAAGGAAAAACACGGTAAAATGTCTTACCTATATTTTGAAGAGAATGTACAGTTGAACACCAGTTCCTGACTCACCTTGCTCCAAAGAAGTGCACCCTGTCCCACAATTACTTTGCGACAAGTAACCAAACAGATAGTTTAGGGAGAGATGGCCGAGGCGGTGGGCTGGGCTAAAAACAGGAACTCCCAATGTAGTAAGGGGTTTGCTGGGTGCACTTTCTCAGAGTGAGGTGTACCAGGAATTCCTATGACCAGCTGTACATTATATGATGTTGATTTGAAGATTAGTTGAACATACAGTTATACTACAAAACCACAGTATCACACAGTACTGTACTAATTAGAAGATTTGTGTATTCTAAAATTTTCTTAAATAAAAGGTGAAAAGTTAAGCATTTTTAAGCTATTTCAAGTCAATTCACGGGGTAATTTACCTACTTAACATCCATTACTAATATATTACTTGTGTGGTACTTTATAAATACTACACTTTATATAAAATTGACCTTTTCTAAACTGATACATATATTGGTTCTAACAATAGAGAGAGAGAGAGAGAGAGAGAGAGAGAGAGAGAGAGAGAGAGAGAGAGAGAGAGAGAGAGATACTTACTGTACCTTTGATTCTGTTGGCACCTGCAGAAGTTTCTTGTTCTAACTTTTGGCGAAGCTGAGAAGCTTCGGCCTGGGCCGATGTTAGCTGGATCTTACACTGCTGCTCCACTTCCGATATACGACTCTATAAGGTGAAATAATTCTAATGAGAAACATTACAATGAGCTTTATTAACAGAATAAACACCCCTATGCTACATTGCCAAATTTTTTTAGACTTGGCCAGCTCTGTGAAAGTTAAGCTAGACTCATTGGGCTGGTGAATCTCCTCCCTTTTAATAAAATCATAAATCTCTCCTCATTAACCCTTTTACCCCCAAAGGACGTACTGGTACGTTTCACAAAAGCCACCCCTTTACCCCCATGGACGTACCGGTACGTCCTTGCAAAAAAATGCTATAAAAAATTTTTTTTTCATATTTTTGATAATTTTTTGAGAAAATTCAGGCATTTTCCAAGAGAAGGAGACCAACCTGACCTCTCTATGACAAAAATTAAGGCTGTTAGAGCAATTTAAAAAAAAATATACAGCAAAATTTGCTGGGAAAAAAATAACCCCTTGGGGGTTAAGGGTTGGAAATTTCCAAATAGCCTGGGAGTAAAAGGGTTAAAGCAACTTATGTGTACCTGTATGTTTACATTGATGTGGATTATCATCATTAATAGATTGTTCTGCTGCAGCCATTATTTGTAGTGAAACATGTTTAAAAGAGGTTCTTCCTATCGATAATTGTAAAGCAGTTAACCAAGCCATGAGAACTGGCAATGATAAAGCCAGCTCTTGAAGAAGGACATCTGGTGAGAGAGAAAGGAATTTGTAACATAGCCAACGAGTTGCCTCTCTTGACTCTGACAGGGCTAACCAGAAGAAAAAAATTGACATTTGAGTAGGATAAAGTGTAGATGTGGATTAACCAGGTGAGCGGAGTAAAAGATAAAAAAGCAATGCAACTCTGACCAAAATAATAAGATGAAGAACCTTAATTACTGTACAGTACTACCAGGAAAGACCAGCACAAGGCATTATCACTCAACAGAAACAGCATTTGAGTGTCTGGTAACCATTATCAAGCTTGTCAGGAATATAATCTAACTACTGTAATCTAATAGCAGTCCATCATATCCTATAATAGCTTTTAAAAAGAAGAAAGATTGAATACAAATACAGAATGTACCTTGTCCTAGAAAACTGTGTATTTGAGTGGATGATAAATGTATATGAACTCACCATAAGCCTTTCCTGGATAGAAACTGACTGACTGATGTAGAGATAAGAGTAAGAAAATATGACAAATTCGAAGATAATTTGTATTTTTCCTAACCATACAAACCTTAGCTATTTACAAAGGGTTATTACTTTTAGCGTAGCTGAAATGGCGAGCCATTAGAATTTAACGAGGGTGTATTACCCCCGCGCTAGTTAGCGGGGGGGTAGGGGAGTGGTAGCTAGCTACCCCTCCTCCCCCTCACACACAGGTGAATACTCACTTTCACTTAGAGGTAGGACTTGTCTTGGGGGACAGGGCTGGCGGGCAAATATGTATAAATAGCTAAGGTTTGTATGGTTAGGAAAAATACAAATTATCTTCGAATTTGTCATTTGTTCCGTAACCGAAATACAAACCACGCTATTTACAAAGGGTGACTTATCCCTTAGGAAGGGTGGAAAGTCCCCAGCCATACTGGCTTTGGCTTTACCCGGGGACTCAGAATCCGAGTGAGTCGCACTCGAGAAAAGGAGTCCCTGCACCTCACAAGTTCCTTGCACCGCAAGGAACCATGTGGCCTACGTAAGCTTGTGTGTGAAGGAAGAAGTGTGACCCGTCTTAGGCAGTTGACCTGGAGTTCCAGAAGGAACTCTGGGTTAGGACGTTCCCAATACCACCTCGTCAGGGTATGGGGGACGCGACAGTATTGACTCAATACTCGGAACACAAGGAAGCATGGTTTACCTGCAGAGGTTCGAGGTCAGCTATGCAGAGACCAGGATGCTGCTTCCCCGTAGAGGGGATGATGAAGAAAGAAGTAAGGGCCAGACATACTTCTTTCGTTCATGCAGACTAAAACCTGATAACAATGCCCTCAACCTTCTGCTACCTGTCCAAAAAGGAGCCTGAGGTTAGACCAGCTGTTGTGTAGCCACCACAGAGCGATAGAAAACGTATCGAGACTCCTGTGGGTCACGCCCTGCAGGAAGCGGGCTGCGAAGGTCATCAGACGCTTCCAGACTCCAGCTTGTAGCACCTGCGTCACAGAGTAGTATTACTCGAAGGCGAGGGACGTTGCGATGTATCCAACATCGTGCTGTAGGGCGACGTGACGGGGGAGGGTCTGAAGACAGGTCGAGATGAATGTCCTTGAGTCCGGGCTGAAGAGGTATACTGGTGACTCTCCCCCCATGTTCTCCTTGTGTTCCCAAATCGGCTGCAACTGAGGCCAAACTGCAGCTGTTCCCAGCGCTAACCTCTCGATTCCTGTACTGGCAAGAAAGAGAAGGTCTTGGGACATCAGACACAGAATGGAGACTCAAAATCTTGAATGAATCGGACCGAAGGGTCGGGACCCTCAGATTCTGAGTCTAGCCAACAACTCAGGAGCGAGCCTGAATGTTGCCTTCCCCTCTTCCTTAGAAAGGGGGGGAGTAGTAAGAGACCAAGAAGATTGCTTACACACTGGCCGTGGCCAGAGTGAGCAGAAGACCCAAGGCGGAATACTATCCGAGGCCTGTCGTAAAAGGGTCTTGAGAAGATCTCTTAAAGGACTAAAAGTCCGAGCCATGCTCCAAGTTGGAGGTCTTCCTCCGACTAGGGCAGGGACGATCGTAGCTTCGCATGAGCGAGGATAGATCCAGCGGGCAGGAAAAAGTTATTCCTTTAAGCCTGAAGGTCAGGGAAAGGCTGAGCGACAGGCTTCATTGCCAAGAGCGGAAAGGAGTTTCCTCCCGCCGAAAGGCAATAAGACCGTTATTGCTGGAGAAGAGGCCTCACGGGAAGAGGTATATCTCCCACGGCACCAACCACCTTAGACTCTTCACTTTGCCTGGGAGACCCCTGTGGATGACTATCGCAGATGACGCGACCTCCGTACCGCGACTGTAGCGGGTTGTCTCTTCTAGAGGAGGAGGCGTAGTGTCTCCAGGCATGAAGCCGAAGCGACGCCCCGGTTCGGGAGAGATGTCGCAGTGTGGTTGCTTGAGTAGTCTGCGCCGTGGGAGAAGCTCTCCCGGGAGTTCCGTCAGGGGAAGCAGAGGGTCCAGAAACCGTTCTGCGCATAGTCCCAGTGGAGCTCTCCCATTGAAAGGTTGACAGACAACCTGGTTTTGTTGAGACCCATTGTCCGCAGACAAAAAGGAGGGAAGACGCAGGCGTCGAAGTTGTCCCACCATCACCGGAATGCATCTTGCCAGAGTCTCGGGGTCTGAGACTGGGGGGAAAACTAGCGGAAGCTTGAGGTTCCAAGCTGTCGCGATCAAGTCCCCCAGACCAGCACTTGCTGGTTACCCAAGGTCAAAGACCCCTAGGTACACTCTCTCTATGAGGCTCTGCTCGGATAGTCTGAGAGAAACATTCCCCTGCCTGGAATGAGAGAGCCGATGGTGGAATTGAGAGAATCTCAATCATCCCGGTATCTCAACTGCAAGATGTGAAGGTGTGAAAATGCGTCCCCTGCTGGTTAGCATGAAGTCGACACGCAACGGGGCGACTTGGCAGGAGCGGTAGGATCTGAAGAGGGGCCAGACTAAGGCCCTTAAGCCTGCCTGAATGATGGAGAGGTATCCTTCAGGTCTTGACCATAGGCCTGGACCGGAACATGCCCCCCCCCCCCTTTCCTTTGACGAGTCCGAGAACCGCATCAAGAATGTGGGGAAAGGACGAGAATATCCACTACCATCAAGAGGCTCCATAGGTCAACACCCATTGCAGGTTTAATAGTTCCGCTGGTCCCATAGGGCCAGGGAGTCCGGTTAAACATTGCCTGAAGCCACCGGAACTTGGATCGCCCCACATGGAACTTATCCTGAGGCGACCGTTCGGACTATAAACGGGTCAATGAGGAAAGAAGAACTAGGAAACGTTCCAAGGTAGGGCTGAAAACTCTGCTTGACTGAGAACAGGTACTGCGACTCTCCTCAGTCTTGCCACAGTCAACCGAAAGGAAGGCTCGGAGGATGTGGTAACAGAATCTGGCGTCCCCAGGTGGTCACCCATCCAAGTACCGACGTTGCTTAACCTCGCTGGACGGACGAGAAGCGGGGTTTCCAACGTGGTAAGGTGGTTGACTCAATATCATGGCCAGATACTCCAGATGTTGAGGCAGAGGAAGAGAAGGCTCCAAGGAAAATACCATGAGCCCACACTCATGGTCAGCATTCGGAAGCTTTTCCCGGCGCTGAAGAAGGTCGAAACCCGAGCCTACCGGAGTTGACCAGCCCTCCAAACAGCAGAGGAGGCGGAAGTCTGCACCTGAGCGGCCAAGAGGAAGGCAGGGAGAGTTCTCTGGGGAAACAAACCTGCTATGCCACGGCGGGATAGCCACACTGCATCATAAGCAGGAATACTTGCAGTTTAGGCTGAATTCGACGAGCACCCTGGAAGATGGATGGAATGGAAACTGAAAGTACCCGTCCTTCCGATCCAGGGTTAAAGGAGTCCTGTCGCCTCGTTACCAGTCTGATCGATTCTGCTGGTCTACGCTGGCCGAAGTTTGTTCGACAAACTTGATCAGGGCTGAGAGGTCGACTATGGACATCCCCTCTCAGATCCTTCCTTACAAGAAAGGATTGACTGAGGGGGCCGGGGGTGAAGCCGTCGATGATCCTAAGGAAGACCTTCGCCTAAGGTATGGATCATTCTGCCCAACCGGGCAACTCTGCTGATGCTATGGCATAGAGGTTCAGAGACACTGAATTCGCTGACAGAGACGGCAGGCGCGATATCCTTGGCTACTCACAGAGATTGTGCGGGAATGGGCATCGGGAAGCTGTCATTCGGATGAGTAACCTTAAGCATCCTCCCAGCGAAAAAACCTGCAATCCTAGAGTTCGTGAACTCCTTTTAGGACTATGCCCCCCCGGGGGAGTCTCCCGTGCCATCTGTTCCTGACAGGAGGAAACTGCAATTGGACACCTTGTCCCAGTTGTCGTAGCCGATAACTTAGGCCGACGTGGTTGAAAGAAAAGGGAGCTGGAGCCCTGCAGAGTCTGGAAGAAAGCGCCTTGGAGGAGTGAAACCGGAAGTCGATTTACTCCGCACAGCAGATGTTTAAGTCTCTGTCCTTGGGCAAAGACAAAACTCTTCTCAAGGATGGAAGGGTGTCTGAGGTCGTTGACCTCCACAGATGAGACACCCGAAGGAAGCCTTCAGTCAGTGCGTCCAGATGGTACAACATCGAGCTTGTCCGCAAGTAGATACTTAACGACGAAAGGCCAAGGTGCCTGAGCTCGAGAGGAGGAAAGTACCCTTGATCTTCCTGTAGCTTCCTTGAACCAAACCTCGGGCCGTAACCGAGGAGGGAAAGAACCTGGTAAGCTCCCAGAGGAAGAGGTAAGCAGTCACCCCTTGTCCGATGGAGAAATCTTCGACGGAAAGACCCCCCGCCAAAAATCCTTCCAGGGCGGGAGAAGGAGAGAGTACTCGTGCAGGAGAGGGGACCCTCGAGACCGACCTCTTGGGAACCAACTTCGCCCTGGGGGAAGTCACCACGAAGTCCACTCCTCTCTTTCTCTTCAGCGTAGGAGAGACAGCCGCTGGTTTGTTACCCTGGCCGGTGAGTGCTGGTTTCATAACCCTCATTAACGCCCGTGCCAGCGGATCAAACCATGTCTGCTGCTCCAAGGACACAGAGTCCGAAATCCTCGCTAAGGTGAAAGGGATCGGGCGATCCTTTGGAGAGGACACGACGGTTCCTGCCTGAAAAGAAGGTGGGAAGAATGCTGTACTGACCTGTCTTCGTCCTGCACTACCAACCTGTGCTTGGATGGAGGTGATCCCGAGTGCCGCCTAGGAGCACGCGTCCCTGCTGCTACCACCGGCTGTGGAATTCGCCGCGAACTATGGTCGCGCGAGGGCGAACGGTCGCGCAAAGGCGAATGGTCGCGCGGGCGCACAGGCGAGTGGTCGCGCGGGCGCGCAGGCGAGCGGTCGCGAGGGCGCGCAGGCGAGCGATCGCGCGGGCGCGCAGGCGAGCGATCGCACGGGCGCGCAGGCGAGCGATCGCGCGGGCGCGCAGGCGAGCGATCGCACGGGCGCGCAGGCGAGCGATCGCGCGGGCGCGCAGGCGAGCGATCGCGTGGGCGCGCAGGCGAATGGGCGTGACGGCGAGGGATCGTGCTGCCGCGTAGGTGAAGAAGATCGCTGGCGGTAAGCGATGGCGAGCAGCATGTGTAGGTGAATGATCGCGTGATAGGGTGCGATGGTGATCAGCATCCGCAAGAGGCCGATCGTTCAGGGTTGTGCGATGATGAGCAGCATGCGTAAGCGGGCAATCGTTCAGGGTTGTGCGATGGCGAGCAGCATGCGCAGGTGAATGATCGCGTGAAAGGGTGCGATGGTGATCAGCATCCGCAAGAGGGCGAGCGTTCAGGGTTGTGCGATGAGGAGCAGCATGCGTAAGCGGGCAATCGTTCAGGGTTGTGCGATGGCGAGCAGCATGCGCAGGTAAATGATTGCGTGAAAGGGTGCGATGGTGATCAGCATCCGCAAGAGGGCGATCGTTCAGGGTTGTGCGATGAGGAGCAGCATGCGTAAGCGGGCAATCGTTCAGGGTTGTGCGATGGCGAGCAGCATGCGCAGGTGAATGATCGCGTGAAAGGGTGCGATGGTGATCAGCATCTGCAGGAGGGCGATCGTTCAGGGTGGTGCGATGAGGAGCAGCATGCGTAAGCGGGCAATCGTTCAGGGTTGTGCGATGGCGAGCAGCATGCGCAGGTGAATGATCGCGTGAAAGGGTGCGATGGCGATCAGCATCCGCAGTTGAGGGTCGCGCGATGGCGATCAGCATCCGCAGTTGAGGGTCGCGCGATGGCGATCAGCATCCGCAGTTGAGGGTCGCGCGATGGCGATCAGCATCCGCAGTTGAGGGTCGCGCGATGGCGATCAGCATCCGCAGTTGAGGGTCGCGCGATGGCGATCAGCATCCGCAGTTGAGGGTCGCGCGATGGCGATCAGCATCCGCAGTCGAGGGTCGCGCGATGGCGATCAGCATCCGCAGTTGAGGGTCACGCGATGGCGATCAGCATCCGCAGTTGAGGGTCGCGCGATGGCGATCAGCATCCGCAGTTGAGCTAGTAGCTGGCGAACCATGTTCCTTCATAAGTGTTGGAGAACGTTGGCGTGCCAGCTGTAACACACGTGGGCGATCCGGAGATCGCTGGCGAGCTGATGATCGCTGACGAGCTGACGATCGCTGGCGAGCTGATGATCGCTGACGAGCTGATGATCGCTGACGAGCTGATGATCGCTGACGAGCAGAAGGCTACGCGTGGAAGCCTGCGCAAAGAAGAGTCCTTGACCCCGACCTGAACCGAAGTTCTAGATCGCGAGGGCGAACGTGGGCGCACAGGGCACGTAACAGGAACCGCAGGGAAGATCATCTTGAAAGCGCTGACGAACAGGAGAGCGCTGACGAACAGAAGGGCGCGCAGGGAAACCCTGACACGCAAGGGAAGAACCCCCGTGGGGGCAACCCTTTGCCCCGAAGGGATCGTTGTCCGCCAGGAGACTGATGTCCGTCGGTGACCTAAAAGGAGCAATCCTCCGAAGAGGAGCTCCTGCAGTTGCCCAGCCCCTTGAGCGAAACTGCAGGTGCGACCGCTCAGCACCAAGAGCATAGTCGCACGAAAAAAAGGCAAGAGAAGAACCCCCCAAAAGAGGAAAAGCTCAAGCCTGGACAGGAAAAAACTTCCCTCGGAAGGAAAGTTATCCGCCCAAGGAGGCAAGCCTCCTGACTGTTCTAAAATGAACTGGAGAGCTGTCCGTCGACACGGGAGTACTACCAGTAGAAGGAGACACGCCCCTGACGACAATACAAGGGGGGAGGCAGCAACAGCCGAATCCCCAGGACTCAACCAGACAGCTCACACCGTTGCTATATTACAGAAACGAACTAGATCGGTAACTGTAAAAAAAAATAAAACAAATAATATTAGTACACATTCATTCCCCCGGGAAGGCTCCGAAGAGGAATCCCGAGGAAAAGGAACAAGAATTACACAACAGGCACGTGCCCTCACAACCACTTACACTCGCGGAAGGAGAGCTGTAACCAAAACAGAATTATAACTAATTATAATTATGTAACTATGTAATTATGTAATTTAAAAATGAATGAACACTAAAGAAAAAAACGAAAACCCCGAAAGGAATCGTTCTACAAGCTGAAAAATAACAACTACAATTAGATTCATAAACTAATTGAGACAAAATGTACGGCGTAGCAACCCCACCCACACGGGAAGGAAGCTACAAGGGCGTAGTAAAACATAGTAAAAGGGTGAACGACCTCAAGAGAGAGAGAGAGAGAAAGACCGAAGTCAAACTCGATCGCAACCCATAAAATTAGGCCGTGGTGGCCTAACTGCCGAGGCCTCCACGTAGATATCGTACACTACACACACACATCTGAAAAGGAAACTTACTTATTTCTATACTCAAATATATATACAAACATGAAAACATGTTTACATATATATTGAGTAAAAGAAAAGTAAGCGATTAAGTAAAGACAAAACAGACAATGGCTGCCAAGCGAGGACCAAGACAGAGACGTCTGTCACAGTCCGAGCCAAAAGTGAAAGTGAGTATTCACCTGTGTGTGAGGGGGAGGAGGGTAGCTAGCTACCACTCCCCTACCCCCCCGCTAACTAGCGCGGGGGTAATACACCCTCGTTAAATTCTAATGGCTCGCCATTTCAGCTACGCTAAAAGTAATAACCCTTTGTAAATAGCGTGGTTTGTATTTCGGTTACGGAACAAAATAAAGAAATTACCTTGATTAACTGCTGTTGGTGCCTTTCAGAATTGAGAGTTGTAGTGATTTCTCTCACAGTTACTCTTTCTTTGTCAAGATCCCCTGTTACCTTCTCCAAATTTTCTTTCAAACGATTATTTTCTTCCTGCAGGCGTACAAATACAATACAATGTTAATAATTTCATGGCATTCTTGTTTACTAAATAATTGTTTTATCCATTATATTTGAACATCTCTATTTCTATTTGCAATATATTTTAAAGGAAAGCTAATCAGTTTATGGTATCCAGAAATATTTTGTAGTGTCAAAATTCTTGCCTGAAATTCTGAAGTAAAAATAAATAAATTACTCCACTTCATTAATGAACCTCAGTAACAAGATATAGCAGTACGTTGAGCTACAAGTTTATTTTGATCTGGGAACAAGTTCACAACTTAAAATACTTGTTTGTATTCTAAAAGATTTTTTCCCATAAGAAAGAAAGGAAATTCACCTGCATTCCACACAGCCATAATTACACATATACTCTCATTTCTATAGGTTTTGTAATGGTAATCATTGTACAAATTATATACCCTAATACATACATACATATACCAAGGCACTTCCCCCAATTTTGGGGGGTAGCCGACATCAACATATGAAACAAAACAAAAAAGGGGACCTCTACTCTCTACGTTCCTCCAGCCTAACAAGGGACTCAACCTAGTTCAGCTGGTACTGCTAGGGTGCCACAGCCCACCCTCCCACATTATCCAACACATATGAAGCTTCATAATGCTGAATCCCCTACTGCTGCTACCTCCGCGATCATCTAAGGCATCGGAGGCAGCAGCAGGGCCTACCGGAACTGCGTCACAATCGCTCGCCATTCATTCCTATTTCTAGCACGCTCTCTTGCCTCTCTCACATCTATCCTCCTATCACCCAGAGCTTTCTTCACTCCATCCATCCACCCACCCAAATATACCCTAATGTCAGAAATTAATCAAAATGAATCATTCACAATAAAAAAATATACATAAAGGGTAATTGACAATTCAATTCACCCTTTATCTTTGAAGAAAGTCGTGGATGGTGTGATTGGAATGAGAATGCCCCTTCATGAGAACTTTGGGTGAAATATCAGTTCTCGCACTTAAAATGCCACACTATCACTAACTGAATCACTTGATTCATGCCTTCTGGACTCTTTTTACACTCTTACGCTCAGTTTTGACAAGGAACTTATCTAGAGACAATTGCACTTGCCTTTTCTTTAAAATTTAATGAAAATTAGACAATGCATTATCGGTAAACAGATTCGTTGCTCACCCTCCCAAAACCTTATCTGAGTGATGTGTTTCTGCAAAATTTTGCATAGTTTCCCACATTATTAACATCTCCATAAATTTACCAGAAGCAATAGGTTTGTCACACTGTCCCCCCTCCTACTCTTCCTCAAATGAAATTTCCTCCACATTCTCTTGATGCTTTTTCATAAGTAATGTTTTCGGTATTCGTATCACCTGCTAAATACTTTTCATTAATACATATAGTCTAAGCAGAAACATTTCAATATTAAGTGGGGATTGTTTCGTCAATGTCAGTATCCATTACGCAACATCAATTGATTTGATAGCTTCTTTTTTGTTCAGAATTGTAATAATACCAATTGTGGATGTCATAGTACAATTGTATAGTTTTGGCAGTCGACCACATGCATACCTTGTTCAAGTTTTGAGATAATATGTTATTTTCATTAGTAAAATAAATTTTTGAATATACTTACCCGATAATCATGTAGCTGTCAACTCCGTTGCCCGACAGAAATCTAAGGAGGGATACGCCAGCTATCACAATACTAGAAGGGGGTGTACTTACCAGCGCCACCTGTGGCCAGGTACTCAAGTACTTCTTGTTGACACCTCCTCAATTATTCCTCGGTCCCACTGGTTCTCTATGGGGAGGAAGGGAGGGTCAATTAAATCATGATTATCGGGTAAGTATATTCAAAAATTTATTTTACTAATGAAAATAACATTTTTCAATATTAAACTTACCCGATAATCATGTAGCTGATTCACACCCAGGGGGGTGGGTGAAAACCAGTGTACAAGATTAAAGGATAGCTAAGTATCCCAAATTTCATATAACAGTTATCTCAAATAACAATGAAATAATAAGTACCTGGTAAGGAAGTCGAATTGAACCGTTACTCTGCCTCTTTTTTAAGTTCGTCTTCCTTACTGAGCGCAGCGTTCCTCTTGGAGGCTGAATCAACCCAAAGGTGCTAAAGTATATAGGGTTGCAACCCCTACTAAAGGACCTCTACACAACCTCTAACCTAGGCGCTTCTCAAGAATGAATTGACCACCCGCCAAATCAAAAGGATGCGGAAGGCTTCTTAGCCTACCGTAACAACCATAAAAACAACAATAAAAGCATTCAAGAGAAAGGTTAAAAAAGGTTATGGGATTAAGGGAATGTAGTGGCTGAGCCCTCACCTACTACTGCACTCGCTGCTACGAATGGTCCCAGGGTGTAGCAGTTCTCGTAAAGAGACTGGACATCTTTCAGATAAAATGATGCAAACACTGACTTGCTCCTCCAATAGGTTGCATCCATTATGCTCTGCAGAGAACGGTTTTTATTAAAGGCCATCGAAGTAGCTACGGCTCTTACTTCGTGGGTCCTTACCTTCAGCAATGCAAGGTCTTCCTCCTTTAAGTGAGAATGTGCTTCTCTGATCAGAAGCCTTATATAATACGAAAGCCCATTCTTGGACATGGGTCTCGAGGGTTTCCTGATAGCACATCATAAGGCTTCTGACTGTCCTCGGAGAGGTTTAGACCTCTTGAGATAATATTTGAGAGCTCTGACAGGGCAAAGAACTCTCTCTAGTTCGTTACCTACCAAGTTGGAGAGGCTAGGTATCTCGAACGATTTAGGCCAAGGACGTGAAGGAAGCTCGTTCTTTGCTAGGAATCCAAGCTGAAAAGAACATGTTGCAGATTCGGTTGTGAAACCAATGTTCTTGCTGAAGGCATGAACCTCACTGACTCTCTTAGCCGTTGCAAGGCAAACGAGAAAAAGAGTCTTGAGGGTAAGGTCCTTGAATGAAGCTGACTGGAGAGGTTCGAACCTAGATGTCATAAGGAACCTTAAGACTACGTCTAGATTCCAGCCTGGAGTGGAAAGACGACGATCTTTAGACGTCTCAAAAGACTTAAGAATGTCTTGAAGGTCCTTGTTGGAAGACAGGTCCAAACCCCTGTGGCGGAGAACTGAGGCCAACATACTCCTATATCCTTTAATCGTAGGAGCTGAAAGGGATCTCTCATTCCTAAGATGAAGAAGGAAGTCAGCTATTTGGATCACAGAGGTATTGGTAGAGGATATCGAATTGGCTCTACACCAGCTTCGGAAGACCTCCCACTTAGACTGGTAGACTCTACGAGTGGAAACCCTTCTTGCTCTGGCAATCGCACTGGCTGCCTCCTTCGAAAAGCCTCGAGCTCTAGCGAATCTTTCGACAGTCTGAAGGCAGTCAGCCGAAGAGCGTGGAGGTTTGGGTGCAACCTGTCTACGTGAGGTTGACGTAGAAGGTCCACTCTTAGAGGTAGAGTCCTGGGGAAGTCTACTAGCCATTGTAGTACCTCTGTGAACCATTCTCTTGCAGGCCAAAGGGGAGCAACCAGCGTCAGCCGTGTCCCTTCGTGCGAGACGAATTTCTGCAGAACCTTGTTTATTATCTTGAACGGAGGGAATGCGTACAGGTCGAGATGGGACCAGTTCAGAAGAAAGGCATCCACATGAACTGCTGCAGGGTCTGGAACAGGAGAACAATACAGAGGAAGTCTCTTGGTTATGGAGGTGGCAAACAGATCTATGGTAGGTTGACCCCACAAGGTCCAAAGTCTGTTGCACACACTCTTGTGGAGGGTCCATTCCGTGGGAATGACCTGATTCCTTCTGCTTAGGCGATCTGCTGACACATTCATATCGCCCTGGATGAACCTCGTGACTAGAGTGAGGTTTAGACTTCTTGACCAAATGAGGAGGTCCCTTGCGATCTCGTAAAGGCTCCTCGAATGGGTCCCTCCTTGCTTGGAGATGTAAGCCAAGGCTGTGGTGTTGTCCGAGTTCACCTCCACCACTTTGCCTAGCAGGAGGGACTTGAAGTTCAACAGGGCTAGATGAACTGCCAGCAGCTCCTTGCAGTTGATGTGGAGAGATCGTTGTTCCTCGTTCCACATTCCTGAGCATTCCCGTCCGTCCAAGGTTGCACCCCAGCCCGAGTCCGATGCATCTGAGAAGAGATGAAGATTGGGGGTCTGAATGGCCAAGGATAGACCCTCTTTGAGAAGGAGGTTGTGCTTCCACCACAGGAGAGTGGTCTTCATCTCTTGGTTGATAGGGATAGAGACTGCTTCTAGAGTCGAACTCTTGTCCCAATGAGCTGCCAGGTGGAATTGAAGAGGGCGGAGGTGGAGTCTCCCTAGCTCGACAAACAGGGCCAGTGACGAGAGAGTCCCTGTGAGACTCATCCACTGTCTCACTGAGCAACTGCTCCTCTTCAGCATGCTCAAGATGCACTCTAGGGCTTGGCTTATCCTGGGGGCCGATGGAAAAGCCCGAAAACTCTGACTCTGAATCTCCATTCCCAGATACACGATGGACTGTGAGGGAATGAGTTGAGATTTTTCCAAATTGACTAATAGACCTAGGTCTCTGATTAAGTCTAAAGTCCAATGAAGATTCTCCAGACAACGACGACTCGAGGAGGCTCTCAACAGCCAGTCGTCTAGGTAGAGGGAGGCTCTGATGCTTGACAAGTGAAGGAATTTGGCTACATTCCTCATCAGAAGGGTAAAGACCATAGGAGCTGTGCTTAGGCCAAAACACAGGGCTTGGAATTGATAGACGACCTTTCCGAAAACGAATCTTAGGAAAGGTTGGGAGTCTGGATGAATCGGAACGTGAAAGTATGCGTCTTTCAAGTCCAAAGATACCATCCAGTCCTCCTGTCTGACCGCTGCTAAGACCGACTTGGTCGTCTCCATCGTGAACGTCAGCTTGGTGACATACTCGTTGAGAGCGCTGACGTCCAGCACCGGTCTCCAGCACCGGTCTTCTTGGCCACAAGAAAGAGACGGTTGTAGAAGCCCGGGGATTGATGGTCCCGGACTATAACCACTGCCTTCTTCTGCACAAGAAGCGACACCTCCTGGTGCAATGCTAGCCTCTTGTCCTCCTCTTTGTAGTTGGGAGAGAGGTTGATGGGCGATGTGGTCAGAGGTGGTTGAAGGCAGAATGGAATCCTGTAACCGAACCTCAACCAACTGACAGACTGTGCGTCTGCACCTCTCTTCTCCCAAGCTCGCCAGAAGGTCTTGAGTCTGGCTCCTACTGTTGTCTGGAGAAGCGGAGAGTCAGTTCTTTCCTTTGGATGACCTGGATCCTTTCCTGGACTTGCCTTTGTAAGAGTCTGGACGAGAGCTTCCTCGGCTGGGGGCTCTACCACGAAAGGGCGGTATGAACCTAGTAGCAGGGGTATCAGCCACTGGGGAGCGGTAAGTCTTAGGGACAGAGGTGGCAGCCTTAGACTTACGAGCCGAAGAAGCTACAAGATCGTGCGTATCCTTCTGTATCAGGGCAGCAGACAAGTCCTTAATGAGCTCTTCGGGAAAAAGAAACTTCGAGAGCGGAGCAAAAAGAAGTTGTGACCGTTGGCAAGGTGTAATGCTGGCGGAAAGGAACACAGCTGTTCCCTTTTCTTCAACACCCCTGATACAAACAAGGACGCTAGCTCGCCCGATCCATCTCTGATGGCCTTATCCATGCAGGACATTAACAGCATGGCAGAATCTTTGTCCGCAGGAGAGGTTTTCTTGCTGAGGGCCCCCAGGCACCAGTCGAGAAAATTGAACATTTCAAACGCTCTAAACATCCCTTTCAGCAAGTGATCCAGGTCTGAGAAGGTCCAACACACCTTCGAGCGCCTCATAGCAGTCCTTCGAGGCGAGTCTACCAGACTTGAGAAGTCAGCCTGGGCAGAGGCAGGTACTCCCAAGCCTGGTGCTTCCCCTGTGGCATACCAAACGCTCGCTTTCGAAGTGAGCTTCGTTGGAGGGAACATGAAGGAAGTCTTGCCAAGATGTTGTTTAGACTGCAGCCACTCCCCTAAGATCCTAAAAGCCCTCTTGGAGGATCTAGCTAGGACAAGCTTGGTATAGGAAGACTTAGCTTGTTGTACGCCCAGGTGGAGAGCGGGGAATAGCAGAGACAAAATGGTCTGGATAAACCTCCCTGAGAAGAGCCAAGACCTTGCGAAAATCAAGAGACTGTGGAGAAAGCTTGGATTCGTCCACGTCTGATGAGGGATCAAGGTGTGCCTCCTCATCATCCGAAACCTCATCCCCAGAATGAGGCGAAGAGATTGGATACGAATGCTGAACCGCAGAGTCAGAACGAGCAGGAACAATAACCGTGGTGGACGGAGGCGGAGCAGTAAGTTCCTGTTCCTGTGGAATGAGCGGAGCGTGATGAGGCCGAGGCTGCGCAGAACAAGGTAAAGTTCTCGCAAGCAGAGGTTTCTGAGGCGCAAGATCAGGGTGCAAGGGTTGAGCTCGCTGCAGCAGCTGAGGAGACTGACTCATGGGCGGAAGAGGTTGTTGTACCTCAACCGAGAGTTGCACCACCGGTGGAGCAGCCAGGGGAGGCGGAGGAAGAGTGGAGTAATCCTCTTGATCCCAAACAGAAGGTTGCCTTAAAGAAGGCTGAGGCTGAACAACACTGGGAACAGCGAACTCCGAATGTGGCTCAACATCGTACGCCTGGCAGATGGTGCTGCGACTAGGTGGAGCGAGCGCAGGCGGGTTGAGCACAGGCTGAGCGGGAGCAGGCGGAAGGAGTGCAGGCGGAGGCGGAGGCGCAACACTCTCAGCCCGACACTCACGCATCAGGTCCGAAAGCTGAGCTTGCATGGACTGAAGCAAAGTCCACTTGGGATCAGCAGAGACGGCAGCAGACTGAGGTAAAGCCTTAACAGTCGCGCTCTGTTGTGGCAGAACCTTACTCCTCTTGGGCGGAGTACAGTCGACAGATGACTGAGGCGAGTCGGAGCTGAGCCAATGACTGCAACCTGGCTGAGCATTCGCGGACTGGACTCTGCGTTTAAGCGGTCTCGAGACCTGAGACCAACGTTTCTTCCCAGAAGGTTGATCAGCGGACGAGCGGAAGACGGGCTCAATCGTCTGCAAGTGGGAGTGACGGTCTTTGGAAGACACGCCCGCAACCACTGAGGATAATTCTGTGCGCCTAACAAGGCCTGCCGAACCCTTATGCCCTTCGACATTGCTTCTCCCCTGGGCTTGGGAGCTTGCAAGAGGTCCCGGACTGGGAGGACGACTGGCTCGCACAGAAAAATCCTCACGCACCACACTGGCACTAACACTAGCACAAGGCACTGCACCGACACTAGCACTCGTCACAGCACTGGCACTAACTCCACCCACTGCACTCTTGACCTTCAGCTCTTTCACTTCGGCCATCAGAGACTTATGGTCACTTACCACTGACTCTACCTTATCGCCTAAAGCCTGAATAGCACGTAAAACCACTGACATATCAGGCGGAGGGCACACAGTAGGATCGGGGGTAGCCACTACAGGGGTAGGAACAGGAAGGGGATCATGAGATGAGGAAAATAAAGAAGAGTGAGAAGAACTCCTCCTAACTCTACCTCTCTCTAACTTAGTAGAATACTTTAAAAGACGGACAAAATCCAATTCCGAAAGTCCGGCGCATTCCTCACATCGATTTTCTAACTGACAGGGACCGTCCCTACAGTCAGAACAAGCGGTGCGAGGATCTACCGAGGCCTTCGGAATACGCCTATTGCAAGACCTACATCGTCTATGGGAGGGGGCTTGCGAAATGTCAGACATTTTGTATTCAAGAGTAGTCAAAGGGAGATCCAAAAAACAAGCAAAAATTTGTTAACCGTTAATCTGAACTAAATAAAAGCTATCTAGCTAATATCAGAAGGTTTCCAGTAATGCGACAGCCGTTAATCTGAGAGAATACTTCACCAAATATCCGTGAATAAACTCGAAGACCATAAGCGTATCCCAGAACGTCTAGCCGGAGGCACGACAGAGGAATAATTGAGGAGGTGTCAACAAGAAGTACTTGAGTACCTGGCCACAGGTGGCGCTGGTAAGTACACCCCCTTCTAGTATTGTGATAGCTGGCGTATCCCTCCTTAGATTTCTGTCGGGCAACGGAGTTGACAGCTACATGATTATCGGGTAAGTTTAATATTGAAAATTACTTTTACAGTAATCATCTATCTTCTCCTTCTTACCGTCTTTCTAGATCTTCTTGGGGAGTCATTGTCAACTGTTAAATTTACAATGCAATGCAAAATGTTTTATGATGAACAACAGTGGTCACAATTCGACAAAAAACATGGTCACAACAAATATTAGTTCCAAAGACACTCGCAGGAGATAATGCTTTTATAAGTGCTGCTTGGCGAATGGAAGAGTCTGAGGCTCTGATCAAGAGGGGGAAAGGAGTTGCAAGTTAAAGCTGGAAAAAATAGGGCAAAAATCATTGTGTGGATGGTGCATGAACACCATGCGACCGAGTTCTGCGCTATAATCTTGTTAGCAATTGCCCACTAAAAATGCCCATATGGAGAAAGAATTTTGCTTGCAAACCACAATAGTTGTAACCTAATAGGATTTGTAAGCTCATATTTAAAGTTACTCATAACCCAGGGTACTACTGTAATTTCATTCTATTGAACACTATGAAGAAAATGAAGGGCAAGCAAATTAAACAAACATATCAATTTCTAGATCAGAGATTTCCTAACATAATTACAAACACTAATAACATTAATTCCTTAAAAAAATACACTAACCTTAAGTGACTGAAGAGATGTTTGACTTGCAAGCATCCTTTGCTGCCAGAGTTCTTCTAATAGGGATTTATCTTTTGCTGACTTTTCAACTGCCTTATTAGCAGAATCTAACTCTTCTTCAGCAATCTGGAATTTAATACAGCCCAGTTAATAGGCCTTAGACTAAAGGTAATTAAAAGAATGGCTGGAATATTTCCTATTGAATACAGTTACAGGAACTAGCAACAAGGTTATTAGTCATGCTTCTTAACCCTTTGGCGCTTATACCCTTACAAACATCGGGGTGAGGTACAGCGCATGTGGCCTTCATCGAAAAATGACGTTGGTAAACAAGTGTCTTAGACTAAAGGTAATTGAAAGAATGGCTGGAATATATCCTATTAAATACAGTACAGGAACTATCAAGGTGGTTCTTAACACTTTGGCGCTTATACCCTTACAAACGTCGGGGTGAGGTACAGAGCATGTGACCTTCACCGAAAAATGACGTTGGCAAACAAGTGCCTTAGACTATAGGTAATTGAAACTAGCATGCGCTGCTACTACCTGTTTTCTTTTAAGCTCCCCATGTCCCTCCACCATCTGCCATCTCTGGTGTGAGTTTTGTTTTCCTTGAGTGACTTGGGTGCTTAACCGAATTTCCCCCGAAAATTAGTTAAGTATGACGTGGCAATTCGCGTCATCGGATCAATTATGGCAAAAAATATTTTCATGCGTCATTGCATCATCGGATCACCAGAGGGTTAAAAAGGATGAAATGCAAGTAAAGGCAAATTAAAAAAAAATTACCAAACATATTAGTATTTTCGTCATAAAAATAAGTCTGATTTTTTATCATTTTACTGCTGAGATAAGAGAAGTTATGAGATCTTTTATACTACTATTAGGATAAGCTCAGGTACAACATAGGAAAACATCATACTCTAAAATTACAATATAACATAGGACACTGTACTACTGTACTCCCAAATAAAAAATACCTTACATACAAATGTAATTCAGCATAGCATAGCATAGATAAAATTCAAGTCCTTTATTTTTCTTCTAAAGGAGTATTTTGTGTAATGAGAAATTTCATACCGTGAGTTGCTGTTGGAGATGTAAATTAATTTGCTGAAGCTGTCTGTTTTCATCCATGTACTTCTCCTGAACCTCTTTAAGCTGAACTTCAATTTCTCCTCGTTTTTTTTCTACATCTCGTATCTGTTTTGAAAAAAAAAAAAAAATCAATGAAGTCTGAAATCCATTTTTCATGAGATTATGAACTTTCACATACTAAAAATTATCTTTGGAAAAGTATTGGAAAAGTATTTATTGTTTCTTGTTGTTGTCGGCTACCCCCCAAAATTGGGGGAAGTGCCTTTGGTATATGTATGTATGTACATACCCATCCAAACATTGTATGTAATAATGTACACGCAAACCCGCAGTGCTTTTCATGTACTGAAGCAGACACTTAGAATATACAGTAAGTTATATATTCTTCAGGTTGCATATTTCTGTCAATAACTTTGGCGATTTCTGATTGGCTTTAAAGCCATTATCTAAAGCAAAGCATACAAACTGATTCTATACTTTTATATACCCAAAAATATTTTCTAATTACTTTCCTTTGCATATGAACAAAGACATAACCATCGTCAACTTACAGTAATCACCAAGAAAGCTTCATGTTTTTTCTCTTACTAATCGATTGTAAGATTTACTACTGTAATATAACAGCACAATCATCCACTCTTCTACAATGTGGTATTCATACATATTTCCAAAACTCCGTGTTTATAAAAAAAAAGGTCCGATCACTGGATTCATAAATGTCACCTGCGAAGATAGACCTGTGCTTATGCCTGTTGTGTAATAGTGGCCGGATTCATAAATGTCACCTCCGAAGATAGAACTGTGCTTATGCCTGTTGTGTAATAGTGGTCGGATTCATTAATGTCACCTCCGAAGATAGAACTGTGCTTATGCCTGTTGTGTAATAGTGGTCGGATTCATTAATGTCACCTCCGAAGATAGAACTGTGCTTATGCCTGTTGTGTAATAGTGGCCGGATTCATAAATGTCACCTCCGAAGATAGAACTGTGCTTATGCCTGTTGTGTAATAGTGGCCGGATTCATAAATGTCACCTCCGAAGATAGAACTGTGCTTATGCCTGTTGTGTAATAGTGGTCGGATTCATACAAGTCACCTGCGAAGATAGAACTGTGCTTATGCCTGGTGTGTAATAGTGGTCGAGTTCATAAATGTCACCTGCGAAGATAGAACTGTGCTTATGCCTGTTGTGTAATAGAGGTCGAGTTCATAAATGTCACCTGCGAAGATAGAACTGTGCTTATGCCTGTTGTGTAATAGTGGTCGAGTTCATAAATGTCACCTGCGAAGATAGAACTGTGCTTATGCCTGTTGTGTAATAGTGGTCGGATTCATAAATGTCACCTGCGAAGATAGAACTGTGCTTATGCCTGTTGTGTAATAGTGGTCGGATTCATAAATGTCACCTCCGAAGATAGAACTGTGCTTATGCCTGTTGTGTAATAGTGGCCGGATTCATTAATGTCACCTGCGAGGATAGAACAAAAATTAAAAAAACAATAGCCATGCCATAAATGTTAAGGATGTTGACACAAGAAAAGAGGCCTGCTAGCGTAATCTCTCCATTATAGGTAGCAGGTTGGCCAGGGCACCACCCACCTGTTGAGAAATTACCGCTAGAGTTACCAAACAATTTTTCTTCATAGTATAGATTAACTACTGCACTATAATTATTCAGTGGCTGCTTTCCTCTTGGTAAGGGTAGAAGAGACACTTTAGCTATGGTGAGTGTCTCTTCCAGGCAAAGGACACTCCAAAATCACACCATTGTCCTCTAGTCTTAGGTAGTGCCATAGCCTCTATACCATGGTCTTCCACTGTCTTGGGTTAGAGTTCGCTTGCTTGAGGGTACACCATTCTATCTTATTTTTTCTTCCCCATGTGTTTTTGAAATGTTATTTTCACTAGTAAAATAAATTTTTGAATATACTTACCCGATAATCATGTAGCTGTCAACTCCGTTGCCCGACAGAATTCTACGGAAGGGATACGCCAGCGATCGCTATACAAGAGGGGGGTGTACTCACAAGCGCCACCTGTGGCCAGGTACTGCAGTACTTCTTGTTGACACCACCTCAATTTTTCCTCGGTCCACTGGTTCTATGGGGAGGAAGGGTGGGTCAATTAAATCATGATTATCGGGTAAGTATATTCAAAAATTTATTTTACTAATGAAAATAACATTTTTCAATATTAATCTTACCCGATAATCATGTAGCTGATTCACACCCAGGGAGGTGGGTGAAAACCAGTGTACATGTATATCAAGAAGCTAAGTATCCCGTATTTCATATTATCAGTTATTCAAAATAACAATGAAATTAAAAGGACCTGGTAAGGAAGTCGACTTGAGCCATTACTCTGCCTTAAATAAGTTCGTCTTCCTTACTGAGCGCAGCGTTCCTCTTAGGAGGCTGAACAACTCTAAGGTGCTGAAGTATCAAGGGCTGCAACCCATACTAAAGGACCTCATCACAACCTTTAACCTCGGCGCTTCTCAAGAAAGAATTGACCACCCACCAAATCAACAAGGATGTGGAAGGCTTCTTAGCCGACCGTACAACCCATAAAAAGTATTCAAGAGAAAGGTTAAAAGGTTATGGGATTATGGGAATGTAGTGGCTGAGCCCTCGCCTACTACTGCATTCGTTGCTACGAATGGTCCCAGGGTGTAGCAGTACTCGTAAAGAGACTGGACATCTTTGAGATAGAATGATGCGAACACTGACTTGCTTCTCCAATAGGTTGCATCCATAACACTCTGCAGAGAACGGTTCTGTTTGAAGGCCACTGAAGTAGCCACAGCTCCCACTTCATGTGTCCTTACCTTCAGCAAAGCAAGGTCTTCTTCCTTCAGATGAGAATGTGCTTCCCTAATCAGAAGCCTGAATAGTAAGAAACTGAGTTCTTAGACCTTGGAAAAGAAGGTTTCTTGATAGCACACCATAAGGCTTCTGATTGTCCTCGTAAAGGTTAAGACCTTTTTAGATAGTACCTAAGAGCTCTAACTGGGCAAAGTACTCTCTCCAGTTCATTCCCCACCAAGTTGGACAGGCTTGGGATCTCGAACGACTTAGGCCAAGGACGTGAAGGAAGCTCGTTTAGCAAAAACCGAGCTGCAAGGAACATGTAGCCGTTTCAGATGTGAAAACAATGATCCTGCTGAAGGCGTGGATCTCACTTACTCTTTTAGCTGTTGTCAAGCACACGAGGAAAAGAGTTTTTAATGTGAGTTCCTAAAAAGAGGCTGATTGGAGAGGTTCAAATCTTGATGACATAAGGAACCTTAGGACCACGTCTAGATTCCAGCCTGGAGTGGACAACCGACGTTCCTTTGAGGTCTCAAAAGACCTAGGGAGGTCCTGTAGATCTTTGTTGGTGGAAAGATCCAAGCCTCTGTGGCGGAAAACCGCTGCCAACATACTTCTGTAACCCTTGATCGTAGGAGCTGAAAGGGATCTTACTTTCCTTAGATGTAACAGGAAGTCAGCAATCTGGGTTACAGTGGTACTGGTTGAGGAAACTGCATTGGTCTTGTACCAGCTACGGAAGACTTCCCCTTGAGACTGATAGATTCTGAGAGTGGATGTTCTCCTTGCTCTGGCAATCGCTCTGGCTGCCTCCTTCGAAAAGCCTCTAGCTCTTGAGAGTCTTTCGAAAGTCTGAAGGCAGTCAGACGAAGAGCGTGGAGGTTTGGGTGTACCTTCTTTACGTGAGGTTGACGTAGAAGGTTCACTCCTAGAGGAAGAGTCCTGGGAATGTCGACCAGCCATTGCAGTAACTCTATGAACCATTCTCTCGCGGGCCAGAGCGGAGCCAACCAACGTCAGCCGTGTCCCTTTGCGAGAGGAGAACTTCTGAAGTACCCTGTTGACAATCTTGAACGGCGGGAATGCATACAGGTCGAGATGGGACCAATCCAGCAGAAAAGCATCCACGTGAACTGCTGCTGGGTCTGGAATCGGAGAACAATACAACAGGAGTCTCTAGGTTATCGAGGTAGCGAACAGATCTATGGTTGGCTGACCCCACAGGGCCCAAAGTCTGCTGCAAACATTCTTGTGAAGGGTCCACTCTGTGGGGATGACCTGACCCTTCCGGCTGAGGCGATCTGCCATGACATTCATACCGCCCTGAATGAACCTCGTTACCAGCGTGAGCTTTCGATCTTTTGACCAGATGAGGAGGTCCCTTGCGATCTAGAACAACTTCCACGAAAGAGTCCCTCCCTGCTTGAAGATGTAAGCCAGGGCTGTGGTGTTGTCAGAGTCCACCTCCACCACCTTGTTAAGCTGGAGGGACTTGAAGTTTATCAAGGCCAGAAGAACCGCCAACAACTCCTTGCAATTGATGTGAAGTGTCCTTTGCTCCTGATTCCATGTTCCCGAGCATTCCTGTCCGTCCAAAGTCGCACCCCAGCCCGTGTCTGATGTGTCCGAGAGGAGACGGCGGTCGGGTTTCCGAACAGCCAAAGGTAGACTTCCTTGAGAAGAAAGCTGTTCTTACACCACGCGAGAGAAGACCTCCTCTCTTCGGAAACAGGAACTGAGACCGTCTCTAGCGTCATGTCCTTTATCCAGTGAGCAGCTAGATGATACTGAAGGGGGGGAGGTGGAGTCTCCCTAACACGATGAACAGGGCCAGCGATGAAAGTGTCCCTGTTAGACTCATCCACTACCTGACTGAGCATCGGTTCCTTCTCAGCATGCTCTGGATGCACTCTAGGGCTTGGAAGATCCTTGGGGCCGACGGAAAAGCCCGAAAAGCTCGACTCTGAAGATCCATACCCAGGTAGACAATGGTCTGGGATGGGACGAGTTGAGACTCCTCAAAATTGACTAGGAGGCCCAGTTCCTTGGTCAGATCCATAGTCCATCTGAGAATCTCCAGACAGCGACGACTTG
Organism: Palaemon carinicauda; assembly: GCF_036898095.1. Classification (NCBI taxonomy): domain Eukaryota; kingdom Metazoa; phylum Arthropoda; class Malacostraca; order Decapoda; family Palaemonidae; genus Palaemon; species Palaemon carinicauda. The sequence continues at coordinate 71,341,556 of NC_090759.1, forward strand.
TGGGAGCTCTTAAAAGCCAGTCGTCTGACGGAGCCGGACACAAGATCATGGTACTGCTGCACAGTCTGTGAACTGTCAACCATGGGGAAGCGAGGAAGTACAGTGACAACCCGAAGCTGTCTAGACTGTCTGGGTCGTACAGACAACTCCTTATCGGGTTGCTGAGGTTGCCGCACTGCGTCACAACAAGTCACTTCTGCTGGTTGTTGAACGTCTTCCCAGTGACACACTGACTCCGTAAACAAAAAATCTTCTAACAAGGACTAAGCTTGGACTGCATGTCTTGCAACACAGCTCAAGGTCTATGGGAGCAGGTGTGGTAACAGACGGGGTAAGCGACTGAAGTGGAACCATTACCTTCCCTGGAAGCATGTTACGCTTAAATAAAAGTCCATAGGAGGCTACGCAGCTAAAGGCTCCTCTCCAAATGACAGAGTCCTCAAGGGAATATCAGAAGGAGGGAGAAAAGCACTTTCTCATCTACAGGGACCATATCCGAGAAAAGCTAAGTTCTCTCAGTGAGGGTTTCACTGGTGCAAAAGCAGCAGACTAGAAGGCAACGTTATGAAACTGCTTGACAGTCTAGTGAGTTGGCAACAACCAAAGATGTGTGACTGAGAAGCATGCGGTAAGGTATGCAGAGCATGCTGTATGCAGAGCATGCTGTATGCAGAGCATGCTGTATGTAGAGCATGCTGTAAGGTAAGCAGAGCATGTTGCATGGCGTGTAACATTTCTCAGAAATTCCATGACCAGTGCTAGATAGAGTAATATCGCATTACTGTCCATTGAAAGTGCACGTGCCGAGGGAATTGATTTAGACTGCTTTGTTGATGAATTTGATAGCCGGCATGATAATCGTAGAATTAAGCTGCACTAAATATACGTACTATAATCTACTTCACCTCAGGAAAGGGAAACTCGCCCTGTTGGCAACACTGCATTACTTCATGCATGCTTGCATGGGGTTTTAATATCAACATAATATTTACATTACATTCATAACTCAAGATTCATTTTTGTTTTGAAGATATTTTTGCCATATTTTGCGATTTTGTTAAAAATATATTGCAAGGAAAAAAAATATATTTTTTTTTTTTTTTTTAAGTAATACGAATAACCTCCATTATCATAATGTTTGTGTAGGCATACATGTATATGATTACAAATGCAAGTTATGAAAGTAATGAGGTGTTATTATTGTCATTTGTTATTTCAAAGTTGAATGGGAAGAGGCTCAAGTTGAGGAGAGAGTGGCAGATGCATGCGTTGAGGTGGCTGACTCATAGCATGAGGTTCCTGCCTCAAGAGTTGCGCTTGCCTCAAGGGTTGAGGTGGCTGCGCAGAGAGAGGCTCTTGACTCACGAGTTGAGGTTCTTGAGGTGTGAGCTGCGAGAGTTGAGGTAGCGGCTGCGCAGAACGCAGTTCCTGTCTCACGAGTTGAGGTTCCTGAGGAGCTAGCCTCAAGAGTTGAGGCTCTCGCCTTGAGGAAAGTTGAGGTAGCAGCTGCGAGAGCTGAGGTGGCTGCCTCAAGGATGGAAGAGGTTGTCGTACCTCAAGAGGTTGTTGCCTCGAAGATGGTCTAACTGCAAGAAAATCTTGCCTCAAGGCATAAGACTCCTGCTCCCATTGTTGAGGTTGCCTTAAGGAAGGTTGAGGTTGCTGCACAACGCTGGTAACTGGCAACTCCGAACGCGGTAAGGTAGCTTGAGGAACCTCAACTTCGTACGCCTGGCAGACTGGACTGCGGTGAGGCGGAGCAGGAGGAGGTGTAACCTTCTCAGCCTGAAACTCACGCATTAAGACCGCAAGCTGCGACTGCATGGACTGCAGCAAAGTCATCTTGGGATCAACAGACGATAAGGTCTGTTGAGGCAAAGCCTTAACAGAAGATGAGGTCTGTTGAGGCATCGCCTTACCTCTCTTAGGAGGTGTGCAGTCACCTGATGACTGCGGAGAGTCAGAGCTAACCCAATGACTGCATCCGGGTTGTTGAACTCTAGAGGACTGGACTTTACGTTTAAGAGGTCTTGAGACCTGAGTCCAGCGTTTTCTCCCCGAAAGTTCTTCTGCAGACGAGCAAAATAAGGGCTCAATCGTCTGCGGGTGGGAGTGACGGTCTCTGTAAGACACGCCCGCAACCACCGAGGATACTTCTGTGCGCCGATCAAGGCCTGCCGAACCCTTTTGCCCTTCGACATTGCTTCTCCCCTGGGCTTGGGAGCTTGCAAGAGGTCCCGGACTGGGAGGACGACTGGCACGCACAGAAGTACCCTCACGCACAACACTGACACACTTTGCGCTAATCACTTATCACTTTTGATTTTCTGTTTGCACTTATTTCACTGAACTCGAAACTTTAAGTGGTTTGTACCTGAAACACGCAATTCTATCCTTCCTTAAAAGTTAGTAATTGCGAAAACAGAATTACAATGTAACAGAAAAATCTAATGAAAGATAAATAATTCAGTGGCTGGAAAGAGACTAAACACTAGATCAAATAAACTACGTTTAAAATCTCTCACCGCATAAAGCTTGAGAACAAGAATAAAACTCTAGAAACGTTTACCTTCTTCCCCTAAAGAGACTAGGGAGAAGAGCAAAAACGATAACAACGTTACTCGCTTGAACGAAACGTTTATCCAGCTCTCTCTCCCTCCGTCTCTATCTCTCTCTCTCTCTCTCTCTCTTGACTTAGAACCTGAGAGAAGAGCCCAATCATATATATCGTTAAAACATATTATTGTTAAAGGAAAAAAACTGAAATATTTCCCAAATAAAAAGTTCCTTTATCAGAATTAAAACCATTAAGCTAAGAAAGAATGAACAAAACGCTAGAAACGGTTACTCTTACTGCAACGTGACACCGTGAAAATTCTCTCTCTATCGTAACGATAGAGCGCAAGTTGAACGTTCTGAACGTCAACAACTGCAGAGACAAAACAAAACGTTAGTTCAACTTTGAAAACAGTACAAGACTATCAAAGAAATTCTTTCAAAAACAATAAAATAGCAAAATATGTTAACAGGTAAAACCGAAATGACGGGCTCAATGTTAATTAACTTCGGTACCAAGAAAAGACCGCCTACTATTAGGAAAGGTCGAATATAAACAAATATAAAAATTAATTTTAATAAGTTTATAATAAAAGGAAGTTAATCGAAGAGGCCTATAAAAGGCGGAGAGATATAAAATAAATCTATAACTTTTGTTAAGCAAAATTAAGAAAGAGAGTCTATACTCTCTTAGACACCAACACTTCCGTCTAAGGGAAGGGTCGGCCATTTAAAAGTGAAAGAGAGTTTATACTCTCTTCGTCACCATAATTAATCAAATTAATTCCAAAAGCTAGCTAAGCTAATGATAAAACTTCCTGAATAGCGAAAGCTAAACTCTAGAGCAAATACATCACCAAATCGTGAGCAAAAAACTCCAGAATCAACAGCGTATCCATGTAGGTCTAGCCGGAGGCACGACAGAGGAAAAATTGAGGTGGTGTCAACAAGAAGTACTGCAGTACCTGGCCACAGGTGGCGCTTGTGAGTACACCCCCCTCTTGTATAGCGATCGCTGGCGTATCCCTTCCGTAGAATTCTGTCGGGCAACGGAGTTGACAGCTACATGATTATCGGGTAAGATTAATATTGAAAAATAGTGTGTTGGACAGGCTTAATAAAAGGGCCATGGATACCTGGTTGTTTATCAAAAGGTTGTTTTTTCCTTATCAGTTTCTTCTGCTTTTCAAAACAATCCTTACTGTCCTCCCTTCAGTTGAAGTGTTAAAGTGGATATCCTGGAGGGTATTTAGCTTTACATGGTGTATCGGCTCCACCATGTTGACCAGTTTTTCAAACTTTTTTTCTTTATAGTCTATGAGATTTATCAACCTGTTTATTTATATTTCTGTATATATTGATTTTGTTATCATTATTGTTAAATTAGCTTTTAAGTATAATGTATCTTTTTTATTCCCATTAATTCTTATGATGTCTGGAGACATCGAGCAAAATCCTGGACCAGTACATACCAGACTTTGTCAGTGTCGTCTACCGTATTGCTACATTCGTGGTCTACATGCAAATATTCAGGACCTTACAGTTGCATCCAGACAGTATGATATCCTTTTATGCTAAGAAACTTTGGTTCTTAATATGTGACATTCATCTGAGCTCCTTATAACTGGATTTAAGAATCCATTAATTTTGAAACGGGATGCCATTCCTAGGGCCAGGGGAATGGTGATGTATATTAGGACTGAGTACCCTGCTTTTCATAAGGCCTGCATTGACATTCAGGTAATAAAAGTTTATGGCAGGCATAACAACTTTTATTTGTGTTCGATCTATCAGAATCCAGGCAAGCATGATTCCATCTTCGACTGTCTTCTTACCATTATAGCTAAGATACAAAATGATGATAGATTGGCGTGTAAGCGGGGTAGCCGGCTACCTCCCAACCCCCTTATTAACTAGCGGTTGGGTGATTATACCTTGCTAAAAATCTTATAGCTAGATTTCCAGCTTTGCTGAAAGTATAATCCCCATACAGTAAATGGCGAGGATTTGTATTAGCGTCGGAACAAATCTGTTTTAATGTTGTTACTGTTCTCACAATATTTTATTCTAATTGTTCATAGCTTCTCATAAAGCTTACAGTCTTTATTTCCTTATTTCCTTTCCTCACTGGGATATTTTTTCCTGTTGGAGCCTTTGGGCTTATAACATACTGCTTTTCAAACTAGGGTTGTAGCTTAGCTACTACAACTACTACTACTACTACTACTACTACTACTACTAATAATAATAATAATAATAATAATAATTAACATATTGCACTACAACATACTTTGCAAGACCTGTCACAACATGGCCCAGAACTTGATAGGTGTAACAGTATGTCAAACAGACGCCATTCATTGCAAATTATTTTCACATTACATTAACATAATGATAACAATAATGAGTGCATTTCCTAAAATGGTGAAGTCTGAAAGCTCTGTAACAACAATATGTAGTCAGAGAAAAAGGGCTTAGCTCAGTCAGTATAATAGTAAATGATGAGTCAACACTCTCATGATATCAGAGCCTCTCTATACTCGGCTTAGAGCTTTTGCTCTGAGAAAGTATGCTTCAACTGAAAAGGAATATAATTTAACCATATAAGAAACCACTTCTGGTACAACTCAGGAACATAAGTGGTGGGCTAACCTTAAATCTGCACTCTTTAGTGAAGATGCAACAGCTCCCATTTTACTTCAACCAGATGGCTCTGTCACTCTGTCCAAATGATAAGGCCACCCTTTGGGCTGATGTGTTTGACAGTAAGCAGAGTAATGATAAACTTGATTTTCCTCATTCCTGTTTTCCTACGGCTAAACTAACTATTTTAGCTTTTTGTTCTTGTGAAAATAAAGCTCTTTTGATAGACCTTGATGCCTATGGAAGCGTAGACCTAAATGGTATTTTTCCTTTGATTTTTATAGACAGCAGATTTCTTAGCTCCAGATTTATCTGGTATTTTGTGCAAGTTAGCAAGAAGAGGAGCTTTTAGCACTTGTTGGAGAATTGGTAATGTTACTCCATTACTGTATATAAATGTGTTTGCATTAGCTCAAGTCCATCTGATTACCGCCCAATTTCCATAACTCCCATATTATCTTAAGTTTTATAATGTCTTTTGACAAAATGTCTAAATAGGTTTGCTGAAGGTAATCATCTGTTCCTTAGGTTGCAATGTGGCTTTTGTAAAGGCCTTGGAACATGTGATGCCCTTCTTACAATTTCCAATACCTTACAGAAATCCCTTGATTGTGGTCAGGAAGATAGTAGGATTCACCTTGATTTTAGTGCTGCCTTTGACCTTGTTGAGTATGAGGCCCTTGTTTTTATACTCAACAGTTGGAAATGGGTGGGTCTTTTCTTAGCATCATTATTGAATTTCTAAGTAATAGATCGCAAAGAGTTGTTGCTGATGAGCACCATAGTGAATATAGGAATGTGATATCTGGTGTTCCTCAGGGTAGTGTTCTTGACCTATTACTTTTCATACTGTATACACATGACATGTGGTTTGGTCAAGAAAACCAGCTTGTTGCATATGCAGATGATGCTACATTCTTTGCATCAATTCCATCCCCTGAATATAGATCTGGGGTTGCTGAGTTCCTTAATAAAGATCTAGCTAAAAATAGTGCATGGTGCAAATTATGGTGCATGAAGATGAATCCTAACAAAACTCAAAGTATAATTGTAAGTAGGTCGAGGACAGTTGCTCCTCAACATCCGGATCTCAGCATTGATAATGTTTCTTTAACTTTGTATGACTCTTTTAATATTTTAGGTGTGATTCTTGACAACAAATTTACTTCAATTTGAGAAATTCTTTTAAGATTTTCAGTGATCAATCTATTCTGAAGAAGTGTTTTAATTCTTTCATTCTACCTTGTTACAAGTATTGTTCTTGTCTGTTCTTCTTCTGCTGATTCTCATCTTAATTTGTAGAACAGACACTTTCAGTCCATTAAATTTCTTATTCCTGATCTGGATAAAAACCTCTTGTACCGTCGTTCAATTATTTTGTTGTGCATGTTGCATAAGATTTTTCCTAATTCTGACCATCCCTCACATTCAGATCTTCTGGGACAGTACCACCTGTTCGTAATACTAAGTATGCAGTTAATTCTAATATTCTGGCCTTCTCCATCATGAGGCTCTATACTAAACAATACTATATAAGTTTTATTCCAGCTATGAGTAGGTTGTAGAATGATCTTCCTTAACGAGTAGTTGAATCGGTAGAACTTCAAAAGTTCAAACTTCAGCAAACATTTTATATTGAACAGGCTGACATGTCTCTTTTAATAGTTTATATATGAAAGATGTTTTAATGTTGTTACTGTTCTTAAAATGTTATTTTCATTAGTAAAATAAATTTTTGAATATACTTACCCGATGATCATGTAGCTGTCAACTCTGTTGCCCGACAGAAAAAACCTAAGGTCGGGATACGCCAGCGATCGCTATACAGGTGGGGGTGTACAACAACAGCGCCATCTGTCGAGTAAGTACTCAGGTACTTCTTGTCAACAAGAACCAATTTTCTCCTCGGTCCACTGGGTCTCTATGGGGAGGAAGGGAGGGTCCTTAAATTCATGATCATCGGGTAAGTATATTCAAAAATTTATTTTACTAATGAAAAATGTTGTTTTTATTAATAAAACAAATTTTTTAATATACTTACCCGATAATCATGTAGCTGTCAACTCCGTTGCCCGACAGAATTCTATGGAGGGATACGCCAGCTATCACAATACTAGAAGGGGGTGTACTTACCAGCGCCACCTGTGGCCAGGTACTCAATCATTTGTTGTTGACACCTCCTCAATTATTCCTCGGTCCACTGGTTCTCTCTGGGGAGGAAAGGGAGGGTCGATTAAATCATGATTATCGGGTAAGTATATTCAAAAATTTGTTTTATTAATAAAAACAACATTTTTCAATATTAAACTTACCCGATAATCATGTAGCTGATTCACACCCAGGGAGGTGGGTGAAAACCAGTGTACATGATTAAAGGATAGCTAAGTATCCCATATTTCATATAACAGTTATCTCAAATAACAATGAAATAATAAGTACCTGGTAAGGAAGTCGAATAGAACCGTTACTCTGCCTTTTATTTAAAGTTCGTCTTCCTTACTGAGCGCAGCGTTCCTCTTGGAGGCTGAATCAACCCAAAGGTGCCAAAGTACAAGGGGTTGCAACCCTACTAAGGGACCTCTACCAAACCTTTAACCCAGGCGCTTCTCAAGAATGAATAGACCACCCGCCAAATCCAAGGATGCGGAAGGCTTCTTAGCCTACCGTAACAACCATAAAAACAACAATAAAAGTATTCAAGAGAAAGGTTAAAAAGGTTATGGGATTATGGGAATGTAGTGGCTGAGCCCTCACCTACTACTGCACTCGCTGCTACGAATGGTCCCAGGGTGTAGCAGTTCTCGTAAAGAGACTGGACATCTTTCAGATAAAATGATGCAAACACTGACTTGCTCCTCCAATAGGTTGCATCCATAATGCTCTGCAGAGAACGGTTTTTATTAAAGGCCAACGAAGTAGCTACAGCTCTTACTTCGTGGGTCCTTACCTTCAGCAATGCAAGGTCTTCCTCCTTTAAGAGAGAATGTGCTTCTCTGATCAGAAGCCTTATATAGTACGAAAGCCCATTCTTGGACATGGGTCTCGAGGGTTTTTTGATGGCACACCATAAGGCTTCTGACTGTCCTCGAATAGGTTTAGACCTCTTCAGATAATATTTGAGAGCTCTGACAGGGCAAAGAACTCTCTCTAGTTCGTTACCTACCATGTTGGAGAGGCTAGGTATTTCGAACGATCTAGGCCAAGGACGTGAAGGAAGCTCGTTCTTTGCTAGGAATCCAAGCTGAAAAGAACATGTAGCTGATTCGGTTGTGAAACCAATGTTCTTGCTGAAGGCATGAACCTCACTGACTCTCTTAGCTGTTGCAAGGCAAACGAGAAAAGCAGTCTTGAGGGTAAGATCCTTGAAGGAAGCTGACTGGAGAGGTTCGAACCTAGATGTCATAAGGAACCTTAAGACTACGTCCAGATTCCAGCCTGGAGTGGAAAGACGACGTTCTTTAGACGTCTCAAAAGACTTGAGAATGTCTTGAAGGTCCTTGTTGGAAGACAGGTCCAAACCCCTGTGGCGGAGGACTGAGGCCAACATGCTCCTATACCCTTTAATCGTAGATGTTGAAAGGGATCTCTCATTCCTAAGATGAAGAAGGAAGTCAGCTATTTGGATCACAGAGGAATTGGTAGAGGAAATTGAATTGGCTCTACACCAGCTTCGGAAGACCTCCCACTTAGACTGGTAGACTCTACGAGTGGATATTCTTCTAGCTCTGGCAATCGCACTGGCTGCCTCCTTCGAAAAGCCTCTAGCTCTAGCGAATCTTTCGACAGTCTGAAGGCAGTCAGTCGAAGAGCGTGGAGGTTTGGGTGCAACCTGTCTACGTGTGGTTGACGTAGAAGGTCCACTCTTAGAGGTAGAGTCCTGGGGAAGTCGACTAGCCATTGACGTACCTCTGTGTACCATTCTCTTGCAGGCCAAAGGGGAGCAACCAGCGTCAGCCGTGTCCCTTCGTGCGAGACGAATTTCTGCAGAACTTTGTTTATAATCTTGAACGGAGGGAATGCGTACAGGTCGAGATGGGACCAGTTCAGAAGAAAAGCATCTACATGAACCGCTGCAGGGTCTGGAACAGGGGAACAATAAAGCGGAAGTCTCTTGGTGATGGAGGTGGCAAACAGGTCTATGGTAGGTTGACCCCACAACATCCAAAGTCTGTTGCACACACTCTTGTGGAGGGTCCATTCCGTGGGAATGACCTGATTCCTTCTGCTGAGGCGATCCGCTGAAACATTCATATCGCCCTGGATGAACCTCGTGACCAGTGTGAGGTTTAGACCTCTTGACCAAAAGAGGAGGTCCCTTGCGATCTCGTAAAGGCTCCTCGAATGGGTCCCTCCTTGCTTGGAGATGTAAGCCAAGGCTGTGGTGTTGTCTGAATTCACCTCCACCACTTTGCCTAGCAGGAGGGACTTGAAGTTCAACAGGGCAAGATGGACTGCTAACAGTTCCTTGCAGTTGATGTGGAGTAATCCCTGTTCCTTGTTCCATACTCCTGAGCATTCCCGTCCGTCCAAGGTCGCACCCCAGCCCGAGTCCGATGCATCCGAGAAGAGATGAAGATGGGGGGTCTGGATGGCCAATGATAGACCCTCCTTGAGAAGAAGATTGTGCTTCCACCACCGGAGAGTGGTCTTCATCTCTTGGTTGATAGGGATAGAGACTGCTTTTAGAGTCGAGCCCTTGTCCCAATGAGCTGCAAGATGGAATTGAAGAGGGCGGAGGTGGAGTCTCCCTAGCTCGACAAACAGGGCCAGAGATGAGAGGGTCCCTGTGAGACTCATCCACTGTCTCACTGAGCAATTGCTCCTCTTCAGCATGCTCATGATGCACTGTAGGGCTTGGTTTATCCTGGGGGCCGATGGAAAAGCCCGAAAATCCCGACTCTGAATCTCCATTCCCAGGTACACAATGGATTGGGAGGGAATGAGTTGAGATTTCTCTATATTGACTAATAGACCTAGGTCTCTGATTAGATCTAAAGTCCAAGAGAGGTTCTCCAGACAACGACGACTCGTGGAGGCTCTCAACAGCCAGTCGTCTAGGTAGAGGGAGGCTCTGATGTTCGATAAGTGCAGGAATTTCGCTACATTCCTCATCAGATGAGTAAAGACCATAGGAGCTGTGCTTAGGCCAAAACACAGGGCTTGGAACTGATAGACAACCTTTCCGAAAACGAATCTCAGGAAAGGTTGGGAGTCTGGATGAATGGGAACGTGAAAGTATGCATCTTTCAAGTCCAACGAGACCATCCAGTCCTCCTGTCTGACCGCTGCTAAGACCGACTTGGTCGTCTCCATTGTGAACGTCTGCTTGGTGACATACTCGTTGAGAGAGCTGACGTCCAGCACCGGTCTCCAACCTCCTGTCTTTTTGGCCACAAGAAAGAGACGGTTGTAGAAGCCCGGGGATTGATGGTCCCGGACTATAACCACTGCCTTCTTCTGCACAAGTAGCGACACCTCCTGTTGCAATGCTAGCCTCTTGTCCTCTTCTTTGTAGTTGGGAGAGAGGTTGATGGGCGATGTGGTCAGAGGCGGTTTGAGGCAGAATGGAATCCTGTAACCGTACCTCAGCCAACTGACAGACTGTGCGTCTGCACCTCTCTTCTCCCAGGCTTGCCAGAAGATCTTGAGCCTGGCTCCTACTGTTGTCTGGAGAATCTGAGAGTCAGTGCTTTCCCTTAGATGTCCTGGGTCCTTTCTTAGACTTGCCCCTGTGAGAGTCTGGACGGGAGCTTCCTCGGCTGGGGGCTCTACCACGAAAGGGCGGTATGAACCTAGTGGCCGGGGTATCAGCCACTGGAGAGCGATAAGTCTTGGGGACAGAGGTGGTAACCTTAGACTTACGAGCCGATGAAGCTACAAGATCGTGCGTGTCCTTCTGTATCAGGGCAGCCGACAAGTCCTTAACTAGCTCCTCGGGAAAGAGGAACTTTGAGAGTGGAGCAAAAAGGAGCTGTGACCGCTGGCACGGTGTAATGCTGGCTGAGAGGAAGGTACAAAGTTGTTCCCTTTTCTTCAACACCCCTGATACAAATAACGACGCTAGCTCACCCGATCCATCCCTGATAGCCTTATCCATGCAGGACATAATTAACATGGCAGAGTCTTTGTCCGCAGGAGATGTTTTCTTGCTAAGGGCTCCCAGGCACCAGTCGAGAAAGTTGAACATTTCGAAAGCTCTGAACAACCCTTTCAGAAGATGATCCAGGTCTGAGAAGGTCCAACAAACCTTCGAGCGTCTCATCGCAGTCCTCCTAGGCGAGTCCACCAGACTTGAGAAGTCAGCCTGGGCAGAGGCAGGAACTCCCAAGCCTGGTGCTTCCCCTGTGGCATACCAAACGCAACCTTTCGATGCGAGCTTCGTTGGAGGGAACATGAAGGAAGTCTTGCCCAGGTGTTGTTTAGACTGAAGCCACTCCCCTAAGGTCCTTAAGGCCCTCTTGGAGGATCTAGCTAGGACAAGCTTAGTATAGCTCGACTTAGCTTGTTGCACGCCTAGCGAAAACTCAGATGGAGGAGAGCGGGGAACAGCAGAGACGAAGTGGTCAGGGTAAAGCTCCCTGAGTAGAGCCAAGACCTTTCTAAAATCAACAGACAATGGAGAAAGCTTAGACTCCTCCACGTCTGATGAGGGATCAAGATGTGCCTCCTCATCATCCGACACTTCATCAGCAGAAGGTAGCGAAGCAAAAGGACCAGAATGCTGAACCGCAGAGTCAGAACGGGTAGGAACAACAACAGAGGTTTCCTCAACTTGAGGGAAAACCTGAGGTTCAGACTGCATAGGCTGAACAACAGTCGGAGCAGAAGGCAGGTGCAAGGGTGAAGGAGGTTGACTCCTAGCAAGAGTTGCACCCAAGGATTGCACCAGCTGAGCGGAGGACGGAGGCGGTGTAGTCCGTTCCTGTTCCTGAGAGATGAGTGGAGCATGAGAAGGTTGAGGCTGCGCAGAACAAGGTAAAGTTCTAGCAAGCTGAGGCTCCTGAGGCGCAAGTGCATGGTGTAGATGAGCTTGCTTAGATGAGGGTTGAACTCGGTGCAGCGCTGGTTGAGCAGACAGACTCACGGAGGGGAGAGGTTGTTGTACCCCAACCGAGAGTTGCACCACTGGTGGAGCAGCAAGGGGAGGAGGAGGAAGAGTGTAACTCTCCTGATCCCAAAGCAAGGGTTGCCTTAAAGAAGGCTGAGGCTGAACAACACTGTGAACAGCAAACTCCGAAAGTGGTTCAACATCGTACGCCTGGCAGATGGTGCTGCGACCAGGCGGAGCAGGTGCAGGCTGGGCGAGCACAGGCGGAGCAGGTGCAGGCTGGGCGAGCACAGGTGCAGCGAGAACAGGTGGAGGGAGTGCAGGAGGTGCAACACTCTCAGCCCGACACTCACGCATCAAGTCCGAAAGCTGAACTTGCATGGACTGAAGCAGGGTCCACTTGGGGTCGGCAGAAACGATAACAGACTGAGGTAAAGTCACAGTCGGGGTCTGTATAGGCAGAACCTTACTCCTCTTGGGCGGAGTACAGTCGACCGATGACAGAGGCGAGTCGGAGCTGAGCCAATGACTGCAACCTGGCTGAGCACTCGCTGACTGAACTCTACGTTTAAGCGGTCTCGAGACCTGAGACCAACGTTTCTTCCCTGCATGAAGATCAGCGGACGAGAAGACGGGCTCAATCGTCTGCAGGTGGGAGTGACGGTCTAAGGAAGACACGCCCGCAACCACCGAGGATAATTCTGTGCGCCTAACAAGGCCTGTCGAACCCTTAAGCCCTTCGACATTGCTTCTCCCCTGGGCATGGGAGCTTGCAAGAGGTCCCGGACTGGGAGGACGACTGGCTCGCACAGAAAAATCCTCACGCACCACACTGGCACCACTAGCACTTGGCACTGCACAGACACTAGCACTCGTCACAGCACTGGCACTATTTCCACCCACTGCACTCTTGACCTTCAGTTCTTTAACCTCGGCCATCAGAGACTTATGGTCACTTACCACTGATTCTACTTTATCTCCTAAAGCCTGAATAGCACGCAAAACAGTTGACATATCAGGCGGAGGGCACACAGTAGGTTCGGGGGTAGCCACTACAGGGGTAGGAAAAGGTAGGGGATCATGAGGTGAGGAAAACATAGAAGAGTGAGAAGAACTTCTCCTAGCTCTAGTTCTCTCTAACTTGGATGAATATTTTAAAAGACGTACAAAATCCAATTCCGAAAGTCCGGCGCACTCCTCACACCGATTTTCTAATAGACAGGGCCTGTCCCTACAGTCAGAACAAGCGGTGTGAGGATCTACCGAGACCTTCGGAATACGCCTATTGCAAGACCTACATCGTCTATGGGAGGGAGCTTGCGAAACGTCAGACATCTTGTTTCAAAGAGTAAGTCAAAGGGTGATCCAAAAACAAGCAAAAATTCATTAACCGTTAATCAGAGTTTATATAAAAGCTAACTAGCTAATATAAAAAGGATTCCAGTATGCGACAGCCGTTAATCTAAGAGAATACTTCACCAAATATCCATGAATAAACTCGAAGACCATGAGCGTATCCCAGAACGTCTAGCCGGAAGCACGACAGAGGAATAATTGAGGAGGTGTCAACAACAAATGATTGAGTACCTGGCCACAGGTGGCGCTGGTAAGTACACCCCCTTCTAGTATTGTGATAGCTGGCGTATCCCTCCATAGAATTCTGTCGGGCAACGGAGTTGACAGCTACATGATTATCGGGTAAGTTTAATATTGAAAATAACATTTTTCAATATTAATCTTACCCGATGATCATGTAGCTGATTCACACCCAGGGGGGTGGGTAGAGACCAGCATACATGTTAACATAGAAGCTAAGTATCCCGTATTTCATTTTAGCAGTTATTCAAAATAGCAAACATAAAATAAATAAGTACCTGGTAAGGAAGTCGACTTGAACCATTACTCTGCCTTTTTAAGTACGTCTTCCTTACTGAGCCTAGCGATCCTCTTAGGATGCTGAGCGACTCCTAGGTGCTGAAGTATGAAGGGCTGCAACCCATACTAAAGGACCTCATCACAACCTCTAATCTAGGCGCTTCTCAAGAAAGAATTTGACCACCCGCCAAATCAACCAGGATGCGAAAGGCTTCTTAGCCTTCCGTACAACCCAAAAACAACAATAAAAAGCATTTCAAGAGAAAGATTAAAAAAGGTTATGGGATTATGGGAATGTAGTGGTTGAGCCCTCACCTACTACTGCACTCGCTGCTACGAATGGTCCCAGGGTGTAGCAGTTCTCGTAAAGAGACTGGACATCTTTAAGGTAAAATGATGCGAACACTGACATGCTTCTCCAATAGGTTGCATCCATTACACTCTGCAGAGAACGGTTCTGTTTGAAGGCCACTGAAGTAGCGACAGCTCTAACTTCATGTGTCCTTACCTTCAGCAAAGCAAGGTCTTCCTCCTTCAGATGAGAATGGGCCTCTCTAATCAAAAGCCTGATGTAATAAGAAACTGCGTTCTTAGACATCGGTAAAGCAGGTTTCTTAATAGAACACCATAAAGCTTCTGATTGTCCTCATAATGGCTTTGTACGTCTTAAATAGTACTTAAGAGCTCTTACAGGGCATAGTACTCTCTCTTGTTCGTTTCCAACCAAGTTGGACAGGCTTGGGATCTCGAACGACTTGGGCCAAGGACGAGAAGGAAGCTCGTTTTTAGCTAAAAAACCAAGCTGTAAGGAACATGTAGCCGTTTCAGATGTAAAACCTATGTTCCTGCTGAAGGCGTGAATCTCACTGACTCTTTTAGCTGTTGCTAAGCAAACGAGGAAAAGAGTCTTTAAAGTGAGATCTTTAAAAGAGGCTGATTGAAGCAGTTCGAACCTTGCTGACATCAGGAACCTTAAAACCACGTCTAGGTTCCAGCCTGGTGTGGCTAACCGACGCTCCTTTGAGGTCTCAAAAGACCTAAGGAGGTCCTGTAGATCTCTGTTGGTGGAAAGATCTAAGCCTCTGTGTCGGAAGACTGCTGCCAACATGCTTCTGTAACCCTTGATCGTAGGAGCTGATAGGGATCTTACATTCCTTAGATGTAAAAGGAAATCAGCTATCTGCGTTACAGAGGTACTGGTTGAGGAAACTGAATTTGCCTTGCACCAGCTTCGGAAGACTTCCCATTTTGACTGGTAGACCTCGAGAGTGGATGTCCTCCTTGCTCTGGCAATCGCTCTGGCTGCCTCCTTCGAAAAGCCTCTAGCTCTTGAGAGTCTTTCGATAGTCTGAAGGCAGTCAGACGAAGAGCGTGGAGGCTTGGGTGTACCTTCTTTACGTGCGGCTGACGCAGAAGGTCCACTCTTAGAGGAAGAGTCCTGGGAACGTCCACTAGCCATTGCAGTACCTCGGTGAACCATTCTCTCGCGGGCCAGAGGGGAGCAACCAACGTCAACCGTGTCCCTTCGTGAGAGGCGAACTTCTGCAGTACCTTGTTGACAATCTTGAACGGAGGGAACGCATACAGGTCTAGATGGGACCAATCCAGAAGAAAGGCATCTACGTGAACTGCTGCTGGGTCCGGAATCGGTGAGCAATAATTTGGGAGCCTCTTGGTCATCGAGGTAGCGAACAGATCTATGGTGGGCTGACCCCACAGGGCCCATAGTCTGTTGCAAACATTCTTGTGAAGGGTCCACTCTGTGGGGATGACCTGACCCTTCCGGCTGAGGCGGTCTGCCATGACATTCATGTCGCCTTGAATGAACCTCGTTACCAGCGATATCTTTCGATCTCTTGACCAAGTGAGGAGGTCCCTTGCGATCTCGAACAACTTCCTCGAACGAGTCCCTCCTTGCTTGGAGATGTACGCCAAGGCTGTAGTGTTGTCGGAGTTCACCTCCACCACCTTGCCTAGCAGGAGGGACTTGAAGTTTCTCAAGGCCAGATGAACTGCCAAGAGCTCCTTGCAGTTGATGTGGAGTGTTCTTTGATCTGGATTCCATGTGCCCGAGCATTCCCGTCCGTCCAGTGTCGCACCCCAGCCCGTGTCCGATGCGTCCGAGAAGAGAAGGTGGTCTGGTATCTGAACAGCTAACGGAAGACCTTCCTTGAGAAGAATGCTGTTCTTCCACCACGTCAGCGCAGACTTCATCTCCTCGGATATAGGAACTGAGACCGCTTCTAGCGTCATGTCCTTTCTCCAGTGAGCAGCAAGATGATACTGAAGGGGGCGGAGGTGGAGTCTCCCTAACGCGATGAACTGGGCCAGCGATGACAGCGTCCCTGTTAGACTCATCCACTGCCTGACTTAACATCGGTTCCTTCTCAGCATGCTCTGGATGCATTCTTGGGCTTGACTGATTCTGGGGGCCGATGGAAAAGCCCGAAAAGCTCGACTCTGAATCTCCATACCGAGATAGACAATGGTTTGGGATGGGACGAGTTGGGACTTCTCTATATTGACCAGGAGGCCCAATTCGTTGGTCAGATCCATAGTCTAATTGAGATTCTCCAGACAGCGACGACTTGACGCAGCTCTTAAAAGCCAGTCGTCCAAATAGAGGGAGGCTCTGATGTCTGCCAAATGCAGGAATTTGGCAATATTGCTCATCAGTTTGGTAAACACAAGAGGAGCCGTGCTTAGGCCAAAGCACAGGGCTTGGAACTGGTAAACGACCTTTCCAAAGATGAACCTTAGGAAAGGTTGGGAGTCTGGATGGACGGGGACGTGAAAGTACGCGTCTTTCAGGTCCAACGAGACCATCCAGTCTTCCTTCCTGACCGCTGCAAGCACCGACTTTGTCGTCTCCATGGTGAACGTCTGCTTGGTGACAAAAGCATTGAGAGCACTGACGTCCAGCACCAGTCTCCACCCTCCTGTCTTCTTCGCTACCAGGAAGAGACGGTTGTAGAAGCCCGGGGATTGATGGTCCCGGACTATGACTACCGCTCCCTTTTGTAGCAAAAGAGACACCTCTTGCTGTAAAGCTAGCCTCTTGTCCTTCTCCTTGTAGTTGGGAGAGAGGTTGATGGGAGTAGTTGCTAGAGGGGGATTGCGCCAGAACGGAATCCTGTACCCCTCTCTTAGCAACTTCACAGACTGAGCGTCTGCACCTCTGCTCTCCCAAGCCTGCCAGTAGTTCTTGAGCCTGGCTCCCACTGCTGTCTGGAGAGGTAGACAGTCAGACTCTGCCTTTTGAGGACTTGGAACCCTTCTTCCTTTTGCCACGTTGCCTGTCGGCACGGGTACCTCCTCTGCTGGAGGTTCTGCCACGAAAGGGCGGGATGAACCTAGACGCTGGTGTGTCCATCCTAGGTCTAGGCATGGAAGGTAAAGCTGTAACTTTACGTGCGGAAGACGCCACCAGGTCATGGGTATCCTTCTGGATCAACGAGGCAGCAATCCCCTTGATCAGCTCTTCCGGAAAGAGACACTTGGAAAGCGGAGCAAACATCAACTCCGACTTCTGGCATGGTGTGATCCCCGCAGACAAGAAGGAGCAAAGGTGATCTCGCTTCTTAAGCACTCCGGACACGTACGAAGCCGTAAGCTCGCCAGACCCATCCCGAATGGCTTTGTCCATGCTTGACATGATAAGCATGGCAGAGTCCTTATCCGAAGGGGAGGTCTTTCTGCTTAACGCTCCCAAACACCAGTCCAGGAAGTTGAAGATCTCAAAAGCACGAAAAACTCCCTTCAACAGATGGTCCATGTCTGAAAAGGTCCAGCAAATCTTGGAACGTCTCATAGCCAGCCTGCGGGGAGAGTCAACCAGACTTGAGAAGTCGCCCTGGGCAGAGGCAGGAACTCCCAAGCCGGGTTCCTCTCCCGTGGCATACCAGACGCTAGATTTGGAAGCAAGCTTGGTAGGTGGAAAGATGAAAGCAGTCTTCCCCAGTTGCTTCTTGGACTGCAACCACTCTCCCAGTACCCTCAAAGCTCTCTTGGATGAGCGCGCGAGTACGAGTTTCGTAAAGGCAGGAGCTGCTGACTGCATGCCTAAAGCGAACTCAGAGGGAGGTGAGCGTGGGGTTGCAGACACAAACTGGTCTGGATATAACTCCCTAAACAGGGCAAGGACTTTCCTAAAGTCTAAGGAGGGAGGCGAAGACTTGGGTTCTTCTATGTCGGAGTGCGGATCGTCCAAGTGCGCAGCTTCGTCGTCATCAGATACTCCTTCATCCGAAAGCTGAGGAGGAAGTGGCAAAGGCGGAGCAGACAGCTGAACGGCTGAATCCGGCAGCACGGGTGCATGCGTAGCTGCACTGGATCCAACATCATGCCGCTGCTGGTCAGACTGAGCGCTGGCAACAACAAAAGCAGAGTGTTGGTGCGTGGGAGGGACTGCCGTGGGTTGCGGAGACTGCCGCATTGCGTCATAACACGGCAGCTGAACAGCACCTTCCCACTGCTGATGCGGTAACTCACGCATGTCAACGGAGGGTGCCGCATGTCGGCTAACGTCAACATGCGTCTGGCAGGGTCGACTGCGCATCGGTGGTGGAGCTCTCAAAGGCGGAGTGTGGGAGCAGGCAGCCGCAGTATCCGCTGAGCGCACAACCGTGGCAGGTTGTAGGTTAACAGGTGCAGTGTCAACCTTCTCAGCCCGATACTCCTGCATGAAGGAAGCAAGCTGAGACTGCATAGTCTGCAGCATAGACCATTTAGGGTCTACCGTGGTTGGTGCGGCAACAGACGGAGTGATTGTCTGCTGCGGAACCACTCTACCTCTCTTGGGAGGTGTGCAGTCTTCGGAAGACTGCGGCGAGTCCGAACTGACCCAGTGGCTACACCTGGGCCGTTGGACTCGCTCGGAAGGGACCTTGCGCTTGAGAGGTCGTGAGACCTTGGTCCAACGTTTCTTCCTAGAAACTTCTTCCACAGACTAGGAATGAATGGGCTCACTCGTCTGTTTGTGGATGGGACGATCTCTGCAAGATGCGTCCGCAACCACTGAGGGTACATCCGTACGCTGATCAAGGCCTGTCGAACCCTTTGGTCCTTCGACATTGCTTCTCCCCTGGGCTTGGGAGCTTGCAAGAGGTCCCGGACTGGGAGGACGACTGGCACGAACAGATGCACCCTCATGCGTAACACTGACACTGACACTTTTCACCGCACTTGCACTCACTACACTTCCCACTGCACTTTTCTCTTTCAACTCTTTGACATCGGCCAAAAGTTGATTCCGGTCATTAGCTAATGACTCCACTCTGTCACCAAGAGCCTGAATGGCACGCATCATGTCCGCCATAGAGGGTTGAGCACTAGTAGCAGGGTCGGGAGTCACCACTACAGGGGAAGGAATAGGTTGAGGGGAATGGGGAGAGGAAAAATCAAACGAGCGAGAAGAACTCCTCCTGATCCTATCCTTCTCTAGCCTACGTGCATATTTAAGGAATTCATTAAAATCAAATTCCGAAAGCCCAGCGCATTCCTCACATCGATCTTCCAATTGACAGGATTTACCCCTACAATTGGAACAAACGGTGTGAGGATCAATAGAGGCCTTCGGAAGACGCCTAGAACAGTCCCTAGCGCTACACTGCCTGTACTTAGGGACTTGAGAATGGTCAGACATCTTGAATTAGCCAAGGGGGGAATCCAAAATCTAACAAAGTCGTCAACGATAAAGCCAAAACTAATCAAAAAAGCTTGATAAGTTAAAGATAGTAACTCCTGAACAGCGAAAGCTAATATCTAGAGCGAATACATCACCAAAAAGCGTGAAATCAACTCCAGAAACAACAGCGTATCCAAGTAGGTCTTGCCGGTGGCACGACAGAGGAAAAATTGGTTCTTGTTGACAAGAAGTACCTGAGTACCTACTCGACAGATGGCGCTGTTGTTGTACACCCCCACCTGTATAGCGATCGCTGGCGTATCCCGACCTTAGGTTTTTTCTGTCGGGCAACAGAGTTGACAGCTACAGTACATGATCATCGGGTAAGATTAATATTGAAAAATATTTTATTCTATTTGTTTATTTCCTTTCCTCTCAGGGCTATTCTTCCCTGTTGGAGCCCTTGGGCTTATAGCATCCTCCTTTTCCAGCTAAAGTTGTAGGTTAGCTAGTAATAATAATAATAATAATAATAATAATAATAATAATAATAATAATAGGCTAATGGATTATTCTTAATCAATCTTACATCTAAACATTAATAATGTGAGTTTCAAGTATCACAAGTACAACGAATTATAGTACTGCACTGTATAATAATTTACGAAGGTAGAAAGTAACAAGCAAGCCATCCTACTTGACCATCCTGCAATCTTGTATACACTTTGCTCTTATAAGATACAGTATATCCTTCAGCAACTGAATGGTATGATATGTTTCACAGATTGCCTGATTTTCAGTACTATATAACAGAGTGGCTTTTCTGTAATTCTTAAATCAAATGTACAGCATACTATACAATTATGTATGGTTATTATTGAACGGAATATGAGAACATACATCTTCAAATAAATGAAATAATTAAGATCACCATAGCAGTTACATAAATTTATAGAAAAAATTAATTACAATTCTTTGGGAATAATTTCACACTAAATTCAACTACAATAACAGATGTCTTACTTACCTGAGATTGATACTTGAATTTCAGCTCATTTATTTCCCTTGCATGCCTCTCTAAGGCTGCTGATAACTCTGTTTTAACTAATGCATTCTCATAACGGTAGGTGGTTAAAGACCTTTGTAATGTGATATCAGCTTCGTGAAATCTTGAGTTACCAACATTATGTGAAGGCCCTGTCTCAGCCAAAGCCTGATCATCACTGCTGTCTGTACTGCTCATCTGAAATGGAATGCTAAGAATTAACTCAAGACTTTATACAACCAAGTTAAAATGAAATGGTAAAAAATTTGTAAGTATTTGATATTTTTCCCAACTATACAAGCCTGAATTCTTTAACAGGTGTAGCATTTTAGCAAAGCTGTTACTCAGCTGTTAAAATTCATAACAAGGCGATTGTACTTACTCCCAGGTGGCGAGTAAGCTCCGCCCACCCGACAGGCCAATGGGAAGCCACATTAACATTCAAATTTGCGGGGTAGTTAAGGCGAGTGAAACTTAAAGGACTCTGGTTTGTACAGTTATGAAAAATATAAATTCATTTAAAAATTTGTGATTTCCTACACAAATAAAAATCTTCATCCATTCATAGGACACTTATCCTAAGGAGGTAAGAAGTTCCTATAACAACACTGGCTGATTCAATTCCTGGGATATCAAGGCTCTTGGAGTTGTAAAAAGAATTAAATGACAACTCCTGACAACCTCCTAACGACCTGAAAAAAAAGGTATCTCGGGAGTCAGGCTAGGTTCCCACTAAGAAAATGGTACAAGGTCATGGAAGAATCTATATCCTTATTTTGAATTATTATTATTATTATTACTACTTGAGATACAACCTAAGTTGGGGAAAGCAGGATGCAATAAGCCCAAAGGCTCCAAGAGGGAAAAATAGCCCAATGAGAAAAGGAAACAAGGAAATAATCAAACTACAATGAAGATCCCTTCACTCAATTGTCGGTTGTAGGGTACGCTCATCTTATGGTTTGGTATAGCCAGAAGGAAATGGTATTCCTGGATATCTTTTTCTTTTATCCTATAGGTGTTGAGGAAAAGTCTCTGATGCTGTGGTCTGAAGCTCTGATGCCTCTAAGGTAGTGCTGAAGAGGACTCACTGGACAGAGAAACAAATCATCATGATGTCTCGACGCCTCTCTCTGGGAAGAGATGGAGAAGGACTCTAACCTGGAGTCATGGATGGCTGGATTTTGGGTTTTAGCTACTAACTCTGTAACGAAGTAAGGGGAAGTCGAACAAAGTCTCAGGAGACTGAATTATTATGATTATTCTTTACATGTGAAAACTTCTTCTCAGTAGCAGAGTGCAAAGTCAAAGAAACAGGGCTCAAACTATTAGAGTAAGCAATAATTCTTAGATGTCAGGGAAAGATTTAGGAAGGGCAAAGCCTTCTTCTGGTCAAGTAAGACCTGGTGACATGTGTTAGATTAAGATAAGTTGCATAATTCCATACCAAAATTAGGAAGGGTTAGGGAATTCCATGGGACAGTGGCGATCTCAGCATCTTATGTTACATTTACTTGGGTTTGGTTTGTGTTCTTGCAATCATCAGTGCCTCATTTTGTAGGTAAGGATGCAGGCCAAATTGAACCTGCTCGTGTATAATACTGTAGTTAGGTTAACTCAGATTGTAAGCTGTCCCTAAAATACCCTCACCATACTGTCATGACTTTAATCATTTCTATCCTTAGCAATTTTATTGATCTTGCTTATGACCCACAAGCTAGATATTTTCCTGGCATCTCTCTTATTTCTATTTAGTATTAGCTATTTTACTATCTCCTACTTGTTCAACTTTGCTTTAATCTTATCAAAACCAGATTTTCTTATAAAAGACCAAAATATTTCTTAGTATCCTCTCTAGCAATTGACAGTACATATACTATACCAAATATTACAGTATCTAAAACGGCTGAAAATGGAACGTGAAAATGGAAAGTCCATATTGTGAAATTTTTTTAACGCTTAAAAATGTTATTTTTATTAGTAAAATAAATTTTTGAATATACTTACCCGATAATCATGTAGCTGTCAACTCCGTTGCCCGACAGAATTCTATGGAGGGATACGCCAGCTATCACAATACTAGAAGGGGGTGTACTTACCAGCGCCACCTGTGGCCAGGTACTCAAGTACTTCTTGTTGACACCTCCTCAATTATTCCTCGGTCCACTGGTTCTCTCTGGGGAGGAAGGGAGGGTCGATTAAATCATGATTATCGGGTAAGTATATTCAAAAATTTATTTTACTAATAAAAATAACATTTTTCAATATTAAACTTACCCGATAATCATGTAGCTGATTCACACCCAGGGAGGTGGGTGAAAACCAGTGTACAAGATTAAAGGATAGCTAAGTATCCCATATTTCATATAACAGTTATCTCAAATAACAATGAAATAATAAGTACCTGGTAAGGAAGTCGAATAGAACCGTTACTCTGCCTCTTTATTTAAAGTTCGTCTTCCTTACTGAGCGCAGCGTTCCTCTTGGAGGCTGAATCAACCCAAAGGTGCCAAAGTACACGGGGTTGCAACCCCTACTAAAGGACCTCTACCAAACCTTTAACCCAGGCGCTTCTCAAGAATGAATAGACCACCCGCCAAATCCAAGGATGCGGAAGGCTTCTTAGCCTACCGTAACAACCATAAAAACAACAATAAAAGTATTCAAGAGAAAGGTTAAAAAAAAAAGGTTATGGGATTAAGGGAATGTAGTGGCTGAGCCCTCACCTACTACTGCACTCGCTGCTACGAATGGTCCCAGGGTGTAGCAGTTCTCGTAAAGAGACTGGACATCTTTCAGATAAAATGATGCAAACACTGACTTGCTCCTCCAATAGGTTGCATCCATTATGCTTTGCAGAGAACGGTTTTTATTAAAGGCCATCGAAGTAGCTACGGCTCTTACTTCGTGGGTCCTTACCTTCAGCAATGCAAGGTCTTCCTCCTTTAAGTGAGAATGTGCTTCTCTGATCAGAAGCCTTATATAATACGAAAGCCCATTCTTGGACATGGGTCTCGAGGGTTTCTTGATGGCACACCATAAGGCTTCTGACTGTCCTCGAAAAGGTTTAGACCTCTTAAGATAATATTTGAGAGCTCTGACAGGGCAAAGAACTCTCTCTAGTTCGTTACCTACCATGTTGGAGAGGCTAGGTATTTCGAACGATCTAGGCCAAGGACGTGAAGGAAGCTCGTTCTTTGCTAGGAATCCAAGCTGAAAAGAACATGTTGCAGATTCGGTTGTGAAACCAATGTTCTTGCTGAAGGCATGAACCTCACTGACTCTCTTAGCTGTTGCAAGGCAAACGAGAAAAAGAGTCTTGAGGGTAAGGTCCTTGAAGGAAGCTGACTGGAGAGGTTCGAACCTAGATGACATAAGGAACCTTAAGACTACGTCTAGATTCCAGCCTGGAGTGGAAAGACGACGTTCTTTAGACGTCTCAAAAGACTTAAGAATGTCTTGAAGGTCCTTGTTGGAAGACAGGTCCAAACCTCTGTGGCGGAGAACTGAAGCCAACATACTCCTATATCCTTTAATCGTAGGTGCTGAAAGGGATCTCTCATTCCTAAGATGTAGAAGGAAGTCAGCTATTTGGGTCACAGAGGTATTGGTAGAGGATATTGAATTGGCTCTACACCAGCTTCGGAAGACCTCCCACTTAGACTGGTAGACTCTACGAGTGGAAACCCTTCTTGCTCTGGCAATCGCACTGGCTGCCTCCTTCGAAAAGCCTCTAGCTCTAGCGAATCTTTCGACAGTCTGAAGGCAGTCAGCCGAAGAGCGTGGAGGTTTGGGTGCAACCTGTCTACGTGAGGTTGACGTAGAAGGTCCACTCTTAGAGGTAGAGTCCTGGGGAAGTCGACTAGCCATTGAAGTACCTCTGTGAACCATTCTCTTGCAGGCCAAAGGGGAGCAACCAGCGTCAGCCGTGTCCCTTCGTGCGAGACGAATTTCTGCAGAACTTTGTTTATTATCTTGAACGGTGGGAATGCGTACAGGTCGAGATGGGACCAGTTCAGTAGAAAAGCATCCACATGAACTGCTGCAGGGTCTGGAACAGGGGAACAATACAGCGGAAGTCTCTTGGTTATGGAGGTGGCAAACAGATCTATGGTAGGTTGACCCCACAAGGTCCAAAGTCTGTTGCACACACTCTTGTGGAGGGTCCATTCCGTGGGAATGACCTGATTCCTTCTGCTTAGGCGATCTGCTGAGACGTTCATATCGCCCTGAATGAACCTCGTGACCAGAGTGAGGTTTAGACCTCTTGACCAAATGAGGAGGTCCCTTGAGATCTCGTATAGGCTCCTCGAATGGGTCCCTCCTTGCTTGGAGATGTAAGCCAAGGCTGTGGTATTGTCTGAGTTCACCTCCACCACTTTGCCTAGCAGGAGGGACTTGAAGTTCAACAGGGCTAGATGAACTGCTAGCAGCTCCTTGCAGTTGATGTGGAGCAATCCTTGTTCCTCGTTCCACGTTCCCGAGCATTCCCGTCCGTCCAAGGTTGCACCCCAGCCCGAGTCCGATGCATCTGAGAAGAGATGAAGATTGGGGGTCTGAATGGCCAATGATAGACCCTCCTTGAGAAGGAGGTTGTGCTTCCACCACAGGAGAGTGGTCTTCATCTCTTGGTTGATAGGGATAGAGACTGCTTCTAGAGTCGAACCCTTGTCCCAATGAGCTGCAAGATGGAATTGAAGAGGGCGGAGGTGGAGTCTCCCTAGCTCGACAAACAGGGCCAGTGATGAGAGGGTCCCTGTGAGACTCATCCACTGTCTCACTGAGCAACTGCTCCTCTTCAGCATGCTCATGATGCACTCTAGGGCCTGGCTTATCCTGGGGGCCGATGGAAAAGCCCGAAAATCCTGACTCCGAATCTCCATTCCCAGGTACACAATGGATTGGGAGGGAATGAGTTGAGACTTCTCTATATTGACTAATAGACCTAGGTCTCTGATTAAGTCTAAAGTCCAATTGAGATTCTCCAGACAACGACGACTCGTGGAGGCTCTCAACAGCCAGTCGTCTAGGTAGAGGGAGGCTCTGATGTTCGACAAGTGTAGGAATTTTGCTACATTCCTCATCAGATGAGTAAAGACCATAGGAGCTGTGCTTAGGCCAAAACACAGGGCTTGGAATTGATAGACAACCTTTCCGAAAACGAATCTCAGGAAAGGTTGGGAGTCTGGATGAATAGGAACGTGAAAGTATGCATCTTTCAAGTCCAACGAGACCATCCAGTCCTCCTGTCTGACCGCTGCTAAGACCGACTTGGTCGTCTCCATCGTGAACGTCTGCTTGGTGACATACTCGTTGAGAGCGCTGACGTCCAGCACCGGTCTCCAAACTCCTGTCTTCTTGGCCACAAGAAAGAGACGGTTGTAGAAGCCCGGGGATTGATGGTCCCGGACTATAACCACTGCCTTCTTCTGCACAAGTAGCGACACCTCCTGGTGCAATGCTAGCCTCTTGTCCTCCTCTTTGTAGTTGGGAGAGAGGTTGATGGGCGATGTGGTCAGAGGTGGTTTGAGGCAGAATGGAATCCTGTAACCGTTCCTCAGCCAACTGACAGACTGGGCGTCTGCACCTCTCTTCTCCCAGGCTCGCCAGAAGATCTTGAGTCTGGCTCCTACTGTTGTCTGGAGATGCGGAGAGTCAGTTTTTTCCTTTAGATGTCCTGGATCCTTTCCTAGACTTGCTCCTGTGAGAGTCTGGACGGGAGCTTCCTCGGCTGGGGGCTCTACCACGAAAGGGCGGTATGAACCTCGTAGCAGGGGTATCAGCCACTGGGGAGCGATAAGTCTTGGGGACTGAGGTAGCAACCTTAGACT
Organism: Palaemon carinicauda; assembly: GCF_036898095.1. Lineage (NCBI taxonomy): Eukaryota > Metazoa > Arthropoda > Malacostraca > Decapoda > Palaemonidae > Palaemon > Palaemon carinicauda. The sequence goes on from NC_090759.1 coordinate 71,368,180, forward strand.
TACGAGCCGATGAGGCTACAAGATCGTGTGTATCCTTTTGAATCAGGGCAGCAGACAAGTCCTTAACCAGCTCTTCGGGAAAGAGGAACTTCGAGAGCGGAGCAAAAAGGAGTTGTGACCGTTGGCAAGGTGTAAAGCTGGCGGAAAGGAAGGTACACAGTTGTTCCCTTTTCTTCAACACCCCTGATACAAACATCGACGCTAGCTCACCCGATCCATCTCTAATGGCCTTATCCATGCAGGACATTAATAGCATGGCAGAATCTTTGTCCGCAGGAGAGGTTTTCTTGCTGAGGGCCCCCAGGCACCAGTCGAGAAAGTTGAACATTTCAAATGCTCTAAACATCCCTTTCAGTAAGTGATCCAGGTCTGAGAAGGTCCAACAAACCTTCGAGCGCCTCATAGCAGTTCTCCGAGGCGAGTCTACCAGACTTGAGAAGTCAGCCTGGGCAGAGGCAGGTACTCCCAAGCCTGGTGCTTCCCCTGTGGAATACCAAACGCTCGCTTTCGAAGTGAGCTTCGTTGGAGGGAACATGAAGGAAGTCTTGCCAAGGTGTTGTTTAGACTGCAGCCACTCCCCTAAGATCCTTAATGCCCTCTTAGAGGATCTAGCTAGGACAAGCTTAGTATAGGTGGACTTAGCTTGTTGTACGCCCAGCGAAAACTCAGATGGCGGAGAGCGGGGAATAGCAGAGACAAAGTGGTCTGGGTAAATCTCTCTGAGTAGAGCCAAGACCTTACGAAAATCAATAGACTGTGGAGAAAGCTTGGATTCGTCCACGTCTGATGAGGGATCAAGGTGTGCCTCCTCATCATCCGACACCTCATCACCAGAGTGTAGCGAAGAGATCGGACAAGAATGCTGAACCGCAGAGTCAGAACGGGTAGGAACAATAACAGAGGGTTTCCTCTTCAAGAAACTGTTGAGGGAAAACCTGAGGCTCAGACTGCAAAGGGTGAACAACAGACGAAGCAGAAGGAAGGCGCATGGGTGGAGGAGGTTGACTCCTAGCATGAGAGGTTGAACCCAAGGATTGCGCTTGCTGAGCGGTGGACGGAGGCGGAGTAGCAAGTTCCTGTTCCTGTGATATGAGCGGAGCATGATGAGGTTGAGGCTGCGCAGAACAAGGTAAAGTTCTCGCAAGCTGAGGCTCCTGAGGCGCAAGTCCAGGGTGTAGAGGAGCTTGCCTTGAGGAGGGTTGAGCTCGCTGCAGCGAGAGCTGAGGAGACTGACTCATGGACGGGAGAGGTTGTTGTACCTCAACCGAGAGTTGCACCACTGGTGGAGCAGCAAGGGGAGGCGGAGGAAGAGTGGAATAATCCTCCTGATCCCAAAGTAAAGGTTGCCTTAAAGAAGGCTGAGGCTGAACACCACTGGGAACAGCGAACTCAGAATGTGGCTCAACATCGTACGCCTGGCAGATGGTGCTGCGACCAGGCGGAGCGAGCGCAGGCTGGGCGAGCGCAGGCGGAGCGAGAGCAGGCGGAGGGAGTGTAGGCGGAGGCGGAGGTGCAACACTCTCAGCCCGACACTCACGCATCAAGTCCGAAAGCTGTGCTTGCATGGACTGAAGAAGAGTCCACTTGGGATCGGCAGAAACGACAGTAGACTGAGGTAAAGCCTTAACAGTCGAGCTCTGTTGTGGCAGAACCTTACTCCTCTTGGGCGGAGTACAGTCGACAGATGACTGAGGCGAGTCAGAGCTGAGCCAATGACTGCAACCTGGCTGAGCACTCGCGGACTGGACTCTACGTTTAAGCGGTCTCGAGACCTGAGACCAACGTTTCTTCCCTGACAGTTGATCAGCGGACGAGATAAAGACGGGCTCAATCGTCTGCAGGTGGGAGTGACGGTCTTTGGAAGACACGCCCGCAACCACCGAGGATAATTCTGTGCGCCTAACAAGGCCTGCCGAACCCTTATGCCCTTCGACATTGCTTCTCCCCTGGGCTTGGGAGCTTGCAAGAGGTCCCGGACTGGGAGGACGACTGGCTCGCACAGAAAAATCCTCACGCACCACACTGGCACTAACACTAGCACTTGGCACTGCACTGACACTAGCACTCGTCACAGCACTGGCACTAACTCCACCCACTGCACTCTTGACCTTCAGTTCTTTAACTTCGGCCATCAGAGACTTATGGTCACTTACCACTGACTCTACTTTATCGCCTAAAGCCTGAATAGCACGCAAAACAACAGACATATCAGGCGGAGGGCAAACAGTAGGTTCGGGGGTAGCCACTACAGGGGTAGGAAAAGGTAGGGGATCATGAGGTGAGGAAAACAGTGAAGAGTAAGAAGAACTCCTCCTAACTCTACCTCTCTCTAACTTAGTTGAATATTTCAAAAGACGGACAAATTCCAATTCCGAAAGTCCGGCGCATTCCTCACATCGATTTTCTAACTGACAGGGTCTGTCCCTACAGTCAGAACAAGCGGTGTGAGGATCTACCGAGGCCTTCGGAATACGCCTATTGCAAGACCTACATCGTCTATGGGAGGGGGCTTGCGAAATGTCAGACATCTTGAATCCAAAGAGTTAGCCAAAGGGGGTTCCAAAAACAAGCAAAAAATCGTTAACCGTTAATCAGGACTATATAAAAGCTATCTAGCTATTATAAGAAGGTTTCCAGTAAAGCGACAGCCGTTAATCTGAGAGAATACTTCACCAATTAGCCGTGAATAAACTCGAAGACCATAAGCGTATCCCAGAACGTCTTGCCGGAAGCACGACAGAGGAATAATTGAGGAGGTGTCAACAAGAAGTACTTGAGTACCTGGCCACAGGTGGCGCTGGTAAGTACACCCCCTTCTAGTATTGTGATAGCTGGCGTATCCCTCCATAGAATTCTGTCGGGCAACGGAGTTGACAGCTACATGATTATCGGGTAAGTTTAATATTGAAAAATAAAACATTATAGCCATTATAAAAGAATAACAGACGGATGCATACTGTACATTTAAAAAAGTAAATAATATACTTATAGACAATGTCTAGAACATAGCTATCCATGCACCACAAAAATATATATTTTGTATCTCATTTTATGACTAAATTAGATATATTATTGACATATTTTCGTGGAATTGGAAGGATAATTGGAGCCTTTGTAGTTGGTTGGGACAGACCAAGTCAGTTCAGTAATTAAAATGTGGGTAGATTTATTATAGCACAATATAATGAAGAAAATAAGGAGTGTTCCTAGTGTATATATAGATACTTTAAATTGTTTTGATGCACATAATTGGGGAAAAAACATATTTTTCAAAATTTTGAAATTCCAAGTTTCAAAAGGGAAGCAAACACAAGAACATCACATAACCTAAGGTTCCCCACCTAACCTAACCTGCTGGAAGGGCTACACTGCTGTGCTGTATCCTTAGCTTAACCCTGTGTTTGTTCCCTAATCAGTTTCACTACTGGCATGGCGAGACTAAATGATAATATTTCACAAATCGTAAAACTAACTTCAGAATGTTGTATTTCACTTTACTTTAAGGGTGGCTTTCCTGGTCCAACCCACTACAAGACCTACTAAATCAGTTTATTGTATCACACAGCATATTATGTGTTTATTGTCAAGTCAGACAAGATAAAAAATGGTTCTATTGTAGTTTATTAGAGGGTAATGTAACATAGAGAAAAAAACTACTTGTTTCTATAGAAAAAGGTCTGTTCTTTTTGAAAATGACACTTGTTACTGTCTGAAATGTTATTTTTATTAATAAAATGACAAATTCGAAGATAATTTGTATTTTTCCTAACCATACAAACCTTAGCTATTTACAAAGGGTTTACTTTTAGCGCAGCTGAAATGACGAGCCAATAGTTTTTAACGAGGGTTAATTACCCCCGCGCTAGTTAGCGGGGGGTGGGGAAGGGTAGCTTGCTACCCCTCCCCCCTCCACACACCGGTGACTTGCTTCACTTCACTTAGAGGTAGGACTTGACTTGGGGGTCAGGGATGGCGGGCACATATGTGTAAATAGCTAAGGTTTGTATGGTTAGGAAAAATACAAATTATCTTCGAATTTGTCATTTGTTCCGTAACCGAAATACAAACCACGCTATTTACAAAGGGTGACTTACCCCTTAGGAAGGGTGGAAAGTCCCCAGCCTTACTGACTTCGGCTTGCCCGGGGGCTCAATCCCTTAGTGAGCAGCACTAGAGAGAGGGAGCCCCTGTACCTCACAGGTTCCTAGCATCGCTAGGAACGAGTGGCCTACATAAGTAGTGTGAGGAGGAGAGTGTGACTCGTCCTATGAAGTTGACCTTGAGACCTTCAGATAGGAATTCTAGGATAGGACGTTCCCCATACCACCTCGTCAGGGTATGGGAGACGCAACAGTATTAAGCTTAATACTAGGAGCACAAAGAAGCATGGGTTACCTGCAGAGGTCGAGGTCAGCTATGCGAGGACCAGGATGCTGCTTCCCCAAGAGAGGGGAGAATGAAGAAAGAAGTAAGGGTCAGACATACTCTTTCATTCACACAGACTAAGACCGGGTAACAACGCCCTCAACCTACTGCTACTTGTCCAAAAAGGAGCCTGAGGTTAGACCAGCTGTTGTGCAGCCACCACAGGGCCGATAGAGAACGTATCGAGGCTCCTGTGGGTCACGTCTTGCAGGTAGTGGGCTGTGAAGGTCGTTTGACGCTTCCAGACCCCCGCTTGAAGTACCTGCGTCACAGAGAAGTTTCTCTTGAAGGCCAGGGATGTAGCAATACCCCTGACATCGTGGGCCCGAGGGCGACGTGACGGAGGAGGGTCAGGATTCAGGGCATGGTGGATAACCCTTCGAATCCAAGCAGAGATGGTGTTCCTTGTGACCCTCCTCTTTGTCCTGCCTGTGCTCACAAACAAAGCTCGCACATGAGGACGGACTGCAGCCTTTCTCTTCAAGTAGTACCTCAGACACCTCACTGGGCATAGTAGCAGCTGGTCTGGGTCGTTTGTTACAGAACGGAGACTCGCAATCCTGAAAGAGTCGAACCGAGGATCCGGCACTCCAGGATTCTGAGTCTTGGCCACAAACTCAGGGACGAACCTGAACGTTACCTCCCCCCATCCCCTTGAATGGGCGATGTCGTACGAGAGACCATGAAGTTCACTAACTCGCTTGGCCGAGGCCAAGGCGAGTAGGAAAGCCGTCTTCCAAGACAGGTGGCGATCGGAGGCCTGGCGTAATGGCTCGAAGGGAGGTCTCTTGAGAGACCTGAGAACTCGAACCACGTTCCAAGGAGGGGGTCTCACTTCCGACTGGGGGCAGGTAAGCTCATAGCTACGTATGAGTAAAGAGAGTTCTAGCGATGAAGAAATATCCACGCCCTTCAATCTGAAGGCCAAGCTTAAGGCTGAGCGATAGCCTTTCACTGCCGAGACAGAAAGGCGCATTTCTTCTCGCAGATACACAAGGAAGTCCGCTATTGCTGGAATAGTGGCATCGAGTGGAGAGATACCCCTTCCACGACACCAACCACAAAAGACTCTCCACTTCGCTTGGTAGACTCCCTCAGAGGACCTTCGCAGGTGCCGAGACATTCTCTCCGCAACCTGTTGTGAAAAGCCTCTCTCCGCGAGGAGACGCTGGATAGTCTCCAGGCGTGAAGCCGAAGCGAGGCTACGGCCCTGTGAGGGACACCGGAGTGGGGTTGTCTGAGAAGCTCGTGTCGTGGAGGAAGCTCCCTTGGGAGTTCCGTCAGGAGTTGCAGAAGGTCCGGAAACCATTCCGCGTGATGCCATAGCGGAGCTACTAGAGTCATGGAACAGTTGACCGATAGTCTGGTCCTGTTGATCACCCTTCTCATCAGACAGAATGGTGGGAAGGCGTACACGTCGATGTTGTCCCACCGTTGCTGGAAAGCATCTTGCCAGAGTGCCTTGGGGTCCGGGACTGGTGAGCAGTACAGGGGCAGCTTGAAGTTCAAGGGTGTCGCGAACAAGTCCACCGTCGGGGAACCCCACAAAGTCAGGACTTTGTTGGCTATCTGAGGATCCAAAGACCACTCGGTACTCACTATCTGCGAAGCCCTGCTCAGACTGTCGGCGAGCACATTCCTCTTGCCAGGAATGAAGCGAGCTGATAGTGTTATCGAGTGGGTTTCGGTCCACCTCAGAGTCTCTACTGCAAGATGGGATAGCTGTTGCGAAAAAGTGCCTCCCTGCTTGTTGATATAAGCCACTACCGTGGTGTTGTCGCTCATCACCACCACGGAGTGACCCGCCAGGAACCGTTGGAACTGTTGAAGGGCCAGAAAGACGGCCTTCAATTCTAGCAGGTTGATGTGTAGGCACTTTTCTGATTCTGACCAAAGGCCTGAGGCCCTCTGGTTCAGAACGTGCGCCCCCCACCCTTCTTTTGACGCGTCCGAAAACAGAGTCAATTCCGGGGGAAGGACGAGAAGACTCACTCCCTTTCGCAGGTTCTCGTCGGCCAGCCACCACCGCAAGTCCGTCTGTTCCAGAGACCCCATTGGGATCAGAGTGTCCGGGGAATCGGATCCTTGATTCCACCGGGACTTGAGCCGCCATTGAAGGGATCTCATCCTGAGGCGGCTGTTTGGAACCAGACGGGCCAGGGAGGATAGGTGGCCCAAGAGACGCAACCACGATTGGGCGGGGAGTTCTTTTCGCCTGAGGAAAGGTTCCGCCACCCTCCTCAGCCTTGCTATCCGGTCGTCTGATGGAAAGGCTTTGTGGAGATTGGTGTCTATTAGCATGCCTAGATAAACCAGTCGTTGGGACGGCTGCAGAGAGGACTTCTCGAGGTTTACCACGATCCCCAGATCCTGGCAAAGATCTAGAAGCCTGTCTCGGTGTCGAAGAAGGGTCGACTCCGAGTCTGCTAGGATCAGCCAATCGTCTAGGTAACGAAGGAGACGAATGCCGTTCCTGTGCGCCCAAGTCGAAATCAGGGTGAACACTCTGGTGAACACCTGAGGAGCTGTGGAGAGACCGAAACACAGCACCTTGAACTGGTAGATCTTGTTGTCTAGGCAGAATCTCAGGTACTTCCTGGAAGACGGATGGATTGGGATCTGGAAGTACGCATCCTTTAGATCCAGTGTACACATGAAGTCTTGTGGTCTCACCGCAAGTCTGACCGTGTCTGCTGTCTCCATGCTGAACCGGGTTTGTTTGACAAACCTGTTCAGAGCCGAGAGATCGATGACGGGTCTCCAGTCTCCAGTAGCCTTCTTTACAAGAAAGGGTCGACTGAAGAAGCCTGGAGAGCCGTCCACGACCTCCTGGAGAGCACCCTTCTCGAACATGGTCTTGACTTCGGCCTGAAGGGCCAGCCCCTTTGCCGATCCCATGGCATAGGAGCTCAACGACACTGGATTCGCTGTCAGGGGAGGTTGAGATGACGTGAACGGGACGCGATAACCTTGGCCGATCACCGAGATCGTCCAAGCATCGGCCCCGAGATGTTGCCACCTGCGGACGCAACGCTGAAGGCATCCCCCCACAGGTGGACGCGCAGGGGGACTGCCACCCCTAGGGCTTGCGGCCGCGGCCGCCACCCCTAGAAGTCTTGCCTCCCCTGGAGGACTTACCACCCCTCTTGACCTTGGCTGGAAAGGGCTGGGGCTTAGACACCACTTTCTTAGCTGCCGGTGCCTGTTTTGGAGCCTTACGAGGCTGTTGCTGCTGTTGTGGCGGGGCTGGAGGCTTATAGGGCCGAGTTGTAAGGGCCCTGTGGAGGAGGGAGTCCGTGCTGGATTTCCTCCACCTCTCAGCCGTTCGCTCCAAGTCTTGAGGCTCAAACAGGCTCTCCCCCAGGAGGGAGGCATGTCGGAGCCTACACACATCTACGGCGGGGACCTTCGGATGGAATCTCTCGGACACAGCATCGCGACGCTTCAACACCGAGTTGGCCCACAGGGTGGTAACCTGGTGCGCCAAGAACTCGATGGAGCGGGTGCCCGAGAGCAAGAAGGTCTCTAGGGCCTTCCTATTGGTCTCCTTGGACAAGTCCTCAGATCGCAATAGGATGCCCAGAGATCCTAACCAGAAGTCCAGCCACGAAGTGGCCTGCATGGCACACTTAGCGACCTTCTCGTGGTTAAGGATCTCTGCCGCCGAGAACGACACCTGCCGGGCAGAGAGTTTCTCCAAGGGAACTCCCTTCGCCAGCTCCTCCACAGAGTGATGGAGCGGAAGAGCGAGGTTGTGCTCACCCAGGATCTCGAAATACCTCCTCTGCTGAAGGCGAGGAGGAGGGATGAGTTTGTTCCCGGCAGTGGAACGACTGGAGGAGGCAAGAAGTGCGAGCTGAGCATTGGCCCTAGCTCTGGCACTCTTCAGCCCCCGAGACCAGGGCAGAGCTGCACTGGTCTTAGGGGCCTTCCGAACGTCGAACACTTCATCCAGAATTGTGTCTTTGCCTTCACGGGGGGGGATGACTGGATCCGTAAGACTGTTAAGTTGCCTTATCAGGCTTAGGACCTGCCAGAAGGCATGTTCGGACTCTTGCTGTTCTCCTCCCTGCGGGCTGGCAGCTAAGTCTCCTGCCCCAGGAATCTCTTCCTGGGGTGATACGTGGACATTCCCCTGGGTAGTCATGGGTTCCTGTCGAATCCTTGCAGAGGATTTAGGGATGGTCTTGGAATCCTTGGGCTCCCTCCTAGGAGGGATACAGGATCCCAACAACGAGGTTCGAGGGGCCCCTTCCTCACGAGACGATTCTCCTGCCTGAAGCGAAGTCTCCCCCCCTGGTGCCGGGGGGAAGACTACCGGTCCACTGGACTCACCTGAGGACGGAAAGGCCTCGTCCACGGGAGAAGGAGAGAGTACTCGTGCAGGAGAGGGGACCCTCGAGACCGACCTCTTGGGAACCAACTTCGCCCTGGGGGAAGTCACCACGAAGTCCACTCCTCTTCTTTCTCTTCAGCGTAGGAGAGACAGCCGCTGGTTTGTTACCCTGGCCGGCGAGTGCTGGTTTCATAACCCTCACTAACGCCCGTGCCAGCGGACCAAACCAAGTCTGCTGCTCAAAGGACACAGAGTCCGAAATCCTCGCTAAGGTGAAAGGGATCGGGCGATCCTTTGGAGTGGACACGACGGTACCTGCCTGAAAAGAAGGTGGGGAAGAATGCTGTAATGACCTGTCCTGCAATACCAACCTGTGCTTGGATGGAGGTAATCCCGAGTGCCGTCTAGGAGCACGCGTCCCTGCTGCTACCACCGGCTGTGGAATTCGCCGCGAACTATGGTCGCGCGAGGGTGAACGGTCGCGCAAAGGCGAATGGTTGCGCGGGTGATCGCGCGGGCGCACAGGCGAGCGGTCGCGCGGGCGTGCAGGCGAGCGGTCGCGCGGGCGCGCAGGCGAGCGATCGCACGGGCGCGCAGGCAAGCGATCACGCGGGCGCGCAGGCGAGTGGGCGTGAGGGTGGGCAGGTAAATGAACACGTGTCCGAGGCGACGAACGCAAGCGATGGCGCGACGGCGAGGGATCGTGCTGCCGCGTAGGTGAAGAAGATCGCTGGCGATAATGACCACGTGATGGTAAGCGATGGCGAGCAGCATGTGAAGGTGAATGATTGCGCGCAAGAGGGCGGTCGTTCAGGGTTGCGCGATGAGGAGCAGCATGCGTAAGCGGGCGATCGTTCAGGGTTGTGCGATGGCGAGCAGCATGCGCAGGTGAATGATCGCGTGAAAGGGTGCGATGGTGATCAGCATCCACAGGAAGGCGATCGTTCAGGGTTGTGCGATGAGGAGCAGCATGCGTAAGCGGGCGATCGTGCAGGGTTGTGCGATGGCGAGCAGCATGCGCAGGTGAATGATCGCGAGAAAGGGTGCGATGGTGATCAGCATCCGCAGGAGGGCGATCGTTCAGGGTATTGCGATGAGGAGCAGCATGCGTAAGCTGGCGATCGTGCAGGGTTGTGCGATGGCGAGCAGCATGCGCAGGTGAATGATCGCGAGAAAGGGTGCGATGGTGATCAGCATCCGCAGGAGGGCGATCGTTCAGGATATTGCGATGAGGAGCAGCATGCGTAAGCGGGCGATCATGCAGGTTCGTGCGATGGCGGGCAGCATGTGAAGGTGATCGTTGGCGAACTGGTGATCGCTGGCGAGCTGGTGATCGCTGGCGAGCAGAAGGTCGACGCGTGTCCTGTGAGAGGATAGGTTCACGAGCAGGAACGGGAAGATCGCTGGCGCGTTGGCGAACATGTTTTTCTGACACACGCGCAGCACGATGTTGCGTAGCCACAGGACCAGGTGGATGGTGAGCAGGGAGTTCAGCAGGAACTAAAGGGTGGTCAGAGACCGCAGGGCGATGGTCCTCAAATGAGCGCTGACGCTCGGAAGAGAGCTGACGAGCAGGAGAGCGCTGGCGAGGGGGGCGAACCTCAGGAGAGAGCCGACGAGCAGGTGAGCGTCGGCGAGCAGGAGATCGTCGACGAGCAGGAGATCGCTGGCGAGCAGGAGAGCGCTTGTGCGCTGGCCCTGCTCGCGTAAGGGAAGAATCCCTTAGCCCCGAAGGGACCGTTGCCCGTCGGGTGACGAGTTCTCCAGAAGGCGAAGATCCGGCAGGAGATGGAGAGCGGTCCGCAGAGAGGTTCAAGGAGGGCGGAGCAGTCGGTTGAGGCTGACGAGGAGAGTCCCCCCCGGAGGACGAAGACCCAAAAAGGCGCCTCTTAGTCCCCCTGTAAGGGGAAGGGAGGCCCTTGTGCGTAGAGGGCGGTGAGCCTTACGGCGGAGGCGGCCTCGGGGGAGATCGTCGGGACCATCGGTCCTCCGAAGGGGAGTCTCCTTCAAAACACTTCCCTCAGAAGGAAGCTGGGCAGCAGTCGAGACCGAAGGACTCACTTCCCCCTTCGAAGGATGCACGGAAGGAGGAGGAGAGCCTAGAGCACCATCACCAGCAACAGCACCTGCGTCGGAAGGCCCAGCCACGTCGGAGGCCTCTGTCACCACGACGTCGACAATAGACAGAGGGTCTACCTCCGCTACCACCGGCGACTGTTTAACAGCGGCCCCCAACGAGACAAGGTCAATAAGAGCGACCCTGGAGGGCAAGCCCTTAAGCCCCAGGGACGACCAAATCTGCAACAGATCATCACTGGATAAAGTATTATTATCAATAACCTCCCCCGGAGGAGGAGGGGGAACCGCCTCGCTATGGGAGGCGACGCCCTCTCCCCCCACCGAAGGTAGGGAAACAGAACAAGGGCCTGCGCTCCCACTCGGACGACTCTCCTTAGGAGGCGGACGAGGGGGAGCTTCGGAGGAGGTTTGGGCGGCGGAAGAAGAGTCCCGAGAACCTTCCTCCTTCAAGGCTAACCCCGGAGGAGAACGGTCTCTCTTGGACTTCTTCTTACACCGACGGCCAAACCTCTCCCACTGGGAGGCAGACCACTCCCTGCACTCACGGCACATGTTATCCTGGTCGCACCGTCGGCCCCGACATTGAGGGCAGAGGGTGTGAGGATCCGTAATCACGTCCGACATGAAAGTCCCACAAGGACGGCCGGCAAGCCAGGGCATGTCCGCATATTAAATAAAAGAAAATAACTGAAGGTCAACTTCCAACCAATCACACAAGCTGAAAAGAAAAAGAAGAAAATTAAAGGCTGTCACGAAGGCGATGAACAGACACGTCTGATCACCGCCGAGCCAAAAGTGAAGTGAAGCAAGTCACCGGTGTGTGGAGGGGGGAGGGGTAGCAAGCTACCCTTCCCCACCCCCCGCTAACTAGCGCGGGGGTGATTAACCCTCGTTAAAAACTATTGGCTCGTCATTTCAGCTGCGCTAAAAGTAAACCCTTTGTAAATAGCGTGGTTTGTACTGTATTTCGGTTACGGAACAAATAAATTTTTTAATATACTTACCCGGTGATCATATAAGCTGTCAGCTCTGCTGCCCGACAGAAAAACCTAAGGACAAAATACGCCAGCGATCGCTATACAGGTGGGGGTGTACATCAACAGCGCCATCTGTCGAGCAGGTACTCAAGTACTCCATGTAAACACAGAACCAATTTTCTCCTCGGTCCACTGGGTCTCTATTGGGGAGGAAGGGAGGGTCCTTTAATATATGATCACCGGGTAAGTATATTCAAAAATTTATTTTATTAATAAAAATAACATTTTTCAATATTAAACTTAGCCGGTGATCATATAAGCTGATTCACACCCAGGGGGGTGGGTAGAGACCAGCATTACATGTTTACATTATTATGAGCTAAGTATTTTGTATTTCATTTTAGCAGTTATTCAAAATAACAAACATAAAATAAATAAGTACCTGGTAAGGAAGTCGACTTGAACAATTACTCTGCCTTTTTAAGTACGTCTTCCTTACTGAGCCTCGCGATCCTCATAGGATGCTGAGCGACTCCTAGGAGCTGAAGTATCAAGGGTTGCAACCCATACTAAAGGACCTCATCAAAACCTCTAATCTAGGCGCTTCTCAAGAAAAGAATTTGACCACCCGCCAAATCAACCAGGATGCGAAAGGCTTCTTAGCCTTCCGGACAACCCAAAAACAACAATAAAAAACATTTCAAGAGAAAGATTAAAAAGGTTATGGAATTAGGGGAATGTAGTGGTTGAGCCCTCACCCACTACTGCACTCGCTGCTACGAATGGTCCCAGGGTGTAGCAGTTCTCGTAAAGAAACTGGACATCTTTAAGATAAAAAGACGCGAACACTGACTTGCTTCTCCAATAGGTTGCGTCCATTATACTCTGCAGAGATCTGTTTTGTTTGAAGGCCACTGAAGTTGCGACAGCTCTAACTTCATGTGTCCTTACCTTCAGCAAAGCATGGTCTTCCTCATTCAGATGGGAATGAGCTTCTCGTATCAACAGTCTGATATAATAGGAAACTGCATTCTTCGACATAGGTAAAGAAGGTTTCTTAATAGCACACCATAAAGCTTCTGACTGTCCTCGTAAAGGTTTAGTTCGTCTTAAATAGAACTTAAGAGCTCTAACAGGGCATAAGACTCTTTCTAGTTCATTTCCAACCAAATTAGAAAGGCTTGGAATATCGAACGATTTCGGCCAAGGACGAGAAGGTAGTTCGTTTTGGGCTAGAAAACCAAGCTGTAAAGAACATGTAGCCGTTTCAGATGAAAATCCGATGTTCCTGCTGAAGGCGTGTATCTCACTGACTCTTTTGGCTGTTGCTAAGCAGACGAGGAAAAGTCTTTAAAGTGAGATCTTTAAAGGAGGCTGATTGTAGTGGCTCGAACCTTTCTGACATAAGGAATCTTAGTACCACGTCTAAATTCCAACCTGGTGTGGCCAAACGACGCTCCTTCGAGGTCTCAAAAGACTTAAGGAGGTCCTGTAGATCTTTGTTGTTGGAAAGATCTAAGCCTCTGTGACGGAAGACTGCTGCCAACATGCTTCTGTAACCCTTGATCGTGGGAGCTGAAAGAGATCTTTCCTTCCTCAGGTATAAAAGGAAGTCAGCTATTTGAGTTAGAGAGGTACTGGTTGAGGATACTGATACCGACTTGCACCAGCTTCGGAAGACTTACCACTTCGACTGGTAGACTCTAAGAGTGGATGTCCTCCTTGCTCTAGCAATCGCCCTGGCTGCCTCCTTCGAAAAGCCTCTAGCTCTCGAGAGTCTTTCGATAGTCTGAAGGCAGTCAGACGAAGAGCGTGGAGGCTTGGGTGTACCTTCTTTATGTGTGGCTGACGTAGAAGGTTCACTCTTAGAGGAAGAGTTCTGGGAACGTCCACCAGCCATTGCAGTACCTCGGTGAACCATTCTCTCGCGGGCCAGAGGGGAGCAACCAACGTCAACCTTGTCCCTTCGTGAGAGGCGAACTTCTGCAGTACCTTGTTGACAATCTTGAACGGGGGGAATGCATAAAGGTCTAGATGGGACCAATCCAGTAGAAAAGCATCTATATGAACTGCTTCTGGGTCCGGGATTGGCGAGCAATAATTTGGGAGCCTCTTGGTCATCGAGGTTGCAAAGAGATCTATGGTAGGTTGGCCCCATGTGCCCCATAGTCTCTTGCATACATTCTTGTGAAGGGTCCATTCTGTTGGGATGATTTGACCCTTCCGACTGAGGCGGTCCGCCATGACATTCATGTTGCCTTGAATGAACCTCGTTACTAGAGACAGGTTTAGATCTCTTGACCAGGTGAGGAGGTCCCTTGCGATCTCGTACAACGTCATAGAATGGGTCCCTCCTTGCTTGGAGATGTACGCCAAGGCCGTGGTGTTGTCGGAGTTCACCTCCACCCCCTTGCCTAGAAGGAGGGACTTGAAGCTTTTCAAGGCCAGATGAACTGCCAGTAGCTCCTTGCAGTTGATATGTAACGTTCTTTGCTCCGAGTTCCAAGTGCCCGAGCATTCCCGACCGTCTAATGTCGCACCCCAGCCCGTGTCCGATGCGTCCGAGAAGAGAACGTGGTTGGGGGTCTGAACAGCCAGGGGCAGACCCTCTCTGAGGTTGATGTTGTCCTTCCACCAAGTCAGTGATGACTTCATCTTCTCGGAAATAGGGATCGAGACCGCTTCTAGCGTCTTGTCCTTTCTCCAGTGAACAGCTAGGTGAAATTGAAGGGGACGGAGGTGCAGTCTCCCTAACGCAATGAACTGGTCCAGTGATGAAAGCGTCCCTATCAGACTCATCCACTGTCTGACTGAACATCGGTCCTTCTTTAGCATGTTCTGGATGCATCCTTGGGCTTGACTTATTCTGGGGGCCGACGGAAAAGCCCGAAAAGCTTGACTGTGAATCTCCATCCCTAGGTACACTATAGTTTGGGATGGGACCAGTTGGGACTTTTCCATATTGACCAGGAGACCCAATTCCTTGGTCAGATCTAGAGTCCACTTTAGATTCTCCAGACAGCGACGACTGGACGAAGCTCTTAGAAGCCAGTCGTCCAAATAGAGGGAGGCTCTGATGTCTGCTAAATGCAGGAATTTGGCATTATTCCTCATCAGTTTCGTAAAGACAAGAGGCGCCGTGCTTAGGCCAAAGCACAGGGCTTGAAATTGGTAGACAACCTTCCCGTAAACGAACCTTAGAAAAGGTTGGGAATCTGGGTGGATGGGGACGTGAAAGTAAGCGTCCTTGAGGTCTAAAGAGACCATCCAGTCTTCCTTCCTGACCGCTGCTAGAACAGACTTTGTCGTCTCCATGGCGAACGTCTGCTTTGTGACAAAGACATTCAGAGCACTGACGTCTAGCACCGGTCTCCACCCTCCTGTCTTCTTTACCACTAAGAAGAGACGGTTGTAGAAGCCCGGGGATTGATGGTCCCGGACTTTGACTATCGCTCCCTTTTCTAGTAAGAGAGACACCTCTTGCTTCAAAGCTAGTCTCTTGTCCTCCTCTCTGTACCTGGGAGAGAGGTCGATGGGAGTCGTTGCTAGAGGGGGCTTGCGCAAGAATGGGATCTTGTACCCTTCTCTGAGCAACTTCACAGATTATGCATCTGCGCCCCTGTTCTCCCAGGACTGCAGTAGTTCTTGAGTCTGGCTCCCACTGCTGTCTGAAGAAGGTGGCAGTCAGGACTCTGCCTCTAAAGGACTTGGTACCTTTCTTCTTACTCCCACGTTTCCCTTCGGCACGAGCACCTCCTCTGCTGGAGGCTCTGCCACGAAAGGGCGGAATAAATCTTGACGCTGGAGTATCCATCCTGGGTCTAGACACGGTAGGCAAAGGGGTGGCTTTGCGTGCAGATGACGCAACCAGGTCATGCGTGTCTTTTTGAATCAAGGAGGCAGCAATCTCCTTGATCAACTCCTCTGGGAAAAGGCACTTCGAGAGAGGAGCAAACATAAGCTCCGATCTCTGACATTGTGTTACTCCAGCTGACAAGAAGGAGCAAAGGTTTTCCCGTTTCTTGAGGACCCCGGAAACGAACGAAGCCGCAAGCTCACTGGAACCGTCTCGTATGGCCTTGTCCATGCAGGACATAATGAGCATGGAAGTTTCCTTGTCAGAAGGGGAGGTCTTCCTGCTCAACGCTCCCAAACACCAATCCAAAAAGTTAAACACTTCGAAGGCTCTGAACACTCCTTTCATCAGATGGTCTAAATCTGAAGGAGTCCAACAAATCTTGGAGCGTCTCATGGCCAGCCTGCGGGGAGAGTCTACTAGACTTGAGAAGTCGCCCTGGGCAGAGGCAGGAACTCCCAAGCCGAGAACTTCTCCCGTGGCATACCAGACGCTCGATCTGGAAGCGAGTTTCGCAGGGGGAAACAAGACTGCTGTCTTCCCAAGGTGCTTTTTGGACTGCATCCAATCTCCCAACACTCTTAAAGCTCTCTTGGACGAGCGGGCGAGGACGAGCTTCGTAAAGGCAGGCGCAGATGACTGCGTGCCTAAAGCGAACTCAGATGGAGGAGAGCGTGGGGCTGCAGAAACAAACTGATCAGGATACATAACCTTGAACAGTGCAAGAACTTTCCTAAAGTCCAAGGAGGGAGGCGTGGTCTTGGGTTCGTCGATGTCCGTGTGCGGGTCGTCAAGGTGTGCAGCGTCGTCATCATCAGAGAGTCCATCGTCTGAATGCTGAGGAGGAAGCGGCAAAGGAGTAGGAATTGGCTGGTCAGCTGAGTCCGGCAGCACGGGTGCATGCGTGACTGCACTGGACGCAACGTCATGGAACTGTTGGCCAGTCTGTGAGCTGGCAACAACCATAGCTGCGCGGGGGCGCAAAGCGTCTACTCCTGACTGTCTAGTCTGCTGTGGGCGAGTAGTGGTAACCACAGTGGGTTGCGGAGGTTGATGCACCGCGTCAAAACAAAACAACTTAGGTTGTTGTTGTAACTCACGAACGTCAACGGAGGGTTCCGTGCGTCGCTGAACGTCAACATGCGGCTGGCAGGGTACACTGCGCATGGGTGGCGGGACTCTCACAGCTGGGAGAAGGTAGCCTCAGCGTCAACTGGACGCACAACCGTGGTTGGTTGTAGGCTAACGGGTGCAGCGTCAACCTTCTCCGCACGAAATTCCTGCATTAAAGATGTTAACTGTGTCTGCATGGTCTGCAGCAAAGACCACTTAGGGTCTACAGTAGCAGGTGCGGCAACAGACGGTGTTACTGCCTGTTGCGGTACCGCTTTGCCTCTCTTAGGAGGTGTGCAGTCATCGGAAGGACTGCAGCGAGTCCGAACTGACCCAGTGGCTACAACTGGGCCGTTGGACTTGCGCGGAAGGGACCTTGCGTTTGAGAGGTCGTGAGACCTTGGTCCATTGTTTCTTCCGAGAAACATCTTCCGCAGACGAGGAATAAATGGGCTCTCTCGTCTTCTTGTGGGTGGGGCGATCTTGGCAAGATACGTCCGAAACCACGGAGGGAACGTCTGTCCGCTGATTAAAGCCTGTCGAACCCTTTGGTCGTACGACATTGCTTCTCCCCTGGGCTTGGGAGCTTGCAAGAGGTCCCGGACTGGAGGACGACAGGCACGAACAGACGCACCCTCAAGCGCAACACTAACACTTTCCACAACACTACCACTCACTTTGTCACTACCCACTGCACTCTTACCCTTCAACTCCTTGACGTCTGCCATGAGTTGGTTACGGTCACTCGCCAATGACTCGACTCTCTCACCCAGAGCCTGGATGGCACGCATCATATCTGCCATCGAAGGTTGTTGAGTGCTAGAAGGGGGATCAGGAGCAACCACTACAGGGGAAGGAATAGGTTGTGGGGCATGGGGAGAGGAAAAATCAACGGAGCGAGATGAACTTCTCCTGACTCTATCTCTCTCTGGCCTACGTGAATATTTCAGGAATTCGAGAAAATCGAATTCCGAAAGCCCAACGCATTCCTCACATCGATCTTCCAATTGACAGGTTTTACCCCGACAATTGGAACAAATGGTGTGCGGATCGATAGAGGCCTTCGGAAGACGCCTTGAACAGTCCCTAGCACTACACTTTCTGTATTTAGGGACTTGAGAAGGGTCAGCCATCTTGAATTAGTCAAAGGGGAATTCAAAATCTATCCAAGTCGTCAACAAATAATCCAAAATTCAATCAAAGAATGCAAGGAAGTATTGAAGATAACCTCTGCAAAGCGAAAGCTAATAACTAGAAATGTGTACTTCACCAAAATCTGTGAAAACCAATCCAGTAAGCAACAGCGTATTTAGTAGGTCTTGCCGGTGGCACGACAGAGAGAAAATTGGTTCTGTGTTTACATGGAGTACTTGAGTACCTGCTCGACAGATGGCGCTGTTGATGTACACCCCCTACCTGTATAGCGATCGCTGGCGTATTTTGTCCTTAGGTTTTTCTGTCGGGCAGCAGAGCTGACAGCTT
>NC_090759.1:71386947-71446947 GCF_036898095.1 Palaemon carinicauda
TCTTAATTCTATTTATTATGTTATTTTCCTTAGTAAAATAAATTTTTGAATATACTTACCCGATGATCATGTAGCTGTCAACTCTGTTGCCCGACAGAAATCTAAGGTCGGGATACGCCAGCGATCGCTATACAGGTGGGGGTGTACACAACAGCGCCATCTGTGAGCAGGTACTCAAGTACTTCTTGTCAACAAGAACTCAATTTTCTCCTCGGTCCACTGGTTCTCTATGGGGAGGAAGGGAGGGTCCTTAAATTCATGATCATCGGGTAAGTATATTCAAAAATTTATTTTACTAAGGAAAATAAAATTTTTCAATATTAATCTTACCCGATGATCATGTAGCTGATTCACACCCAGGGTGGTGGGTGGAGACCAGCATACATGTTAACATTAGAAGCTAAGTATCCCGTATTTCATTTTAGCAGTTATTCAAAATAACAAGCATAAAATAAATAAGTACCTGGTAAGGAAGACGACTTGAATAATTACTCTGCCTTTTTAAGTACGTCTTCCTTACTGAGCCTCGCGATCCTCATAGGATGCTGAGCGACTCCTAGGAGCTGAAGTATGAAGGGTTGCAACCCATACTAAAGGTCCTCATCAAAACCTCTAATCTAGGCGCTTCTCAAGAAATGATTTTGACCACCCGCCAAATCAAGTAGGATGCGAAAGGCTTCTTAGCCTTCCGGACAACCCAAAAATATTTCAAGAGAAAGATTAAAAAGGTTCTGGAATTAGGGAATTGTAGTGGTGGAGCCCCCACCACTACTGCACTCGTTGCTACGAATGGTCCCAGAGTGTAGCAGTTCTCGTAAAGAGACTGGACATTCTTAAGATAAAAGACGCGAACACTGATTTGCTTTTCCAATAGGTTGCGTCGAATATATTTTGCAGAGATCTATTTTGGTTAAAGGTCACGGAAGTTGTGACAGTTCTAACTTCGTGTGTCCTTACCTTCAGCCAAGCTTGGTCTTCCTCATTCAGAAGGGAATGAGCTTCTCGTATTAACAGTCTGATAAAATAGGATAAAGAATTCTCTGACATAGGCAAAGATGGATTCTTAACTGAACACCATAAAGCTTCAGACGGGCCTCGCAAAGGTTTTAAAGTAGAACTTAAGAGCTCTTACAGGACATATTACTCTTTCTAGTTCATTTCCAACCATACGATAAGTTTGGAATATCGAACGATATTGGTCGAGGCCGAGAAGGCAGGTCGTGTTTGGCTAGAAAACCAAGATGTAGAACATGTAGCCGTTTCGGATGAGAATCCGATGTTCTTGCTGAAGGCATGAATCTCACTGACTCTTTTAGCTGTGGTTAAGCATATCAGGAAAAGAGTCTTAAAGGTGAGATCTTTCAGGGAGGCTGATTGAAGTGGTTCGAACCTGTCTAACATAAGGAATCTTAGAACCACGTCTAAATTCCAACCAGGTGTAACCAAACGACGCTCCTTCGTGGTCTCAAAAGACTTAAGGAGGTCCTGTAGATCTTTATTGTTGGAAAGATCTAAGCCTCTGTGACGGAAGACTGATGCCAACATGCTTCTGTAACCCTTGATAGTGGGAGCTGAAAGAGATCGCTCTTTCCTCAGATATAAGAGGAAGTCAGCTATTTGAGTTACAGAGGTACTGGTCGAGGATACGGATACTGACTTGCACCAGTTTCGGAAGATTTCCCACTTCGATTGGTAGACTCTAAGGGTGGATGTTCTCCTTGCTCTAGCAATCGCTCTGGTTGCCTCCTTCGAAAAACCTCTAGTTCTCGAGAGTCTTTCGATACTCTGAAGGCAGTGAGACGAAGAGCGTGGAGGCCTTGGAGTACCTTCTTACGCGTGGCAGACGTAGCAGGTCCACCCTTAGGGGAAGAGTTCTGGGTACGTCAACTAGCCATCGAAGTACCTCGGTAAGTTATTCTCTCGCGGGCCAGAGGGAAGCAACTAGTGTCAACTTTGTCCCTTCGTGAGAGGCGAACTTCTGCAGTACCTTGTTGACAATCTAGAACGGAGGGAATGCATATAGATCTAGATGAGACCAATCTAGTATAAAGGCATCTAAAAGAACTACTGCTGGGTCCGGGATAGGTGAGCAAAGTATAGAGAGCCTCTTGGACATCGAGGTTGCGAAGAGATCTATGGTTGGCTGGCCCCAGGTGACCCAAAGTCTCTTGCATACATCCTTGTGGAGGGTCCAATATGTTGGAATTATTGTCCCTTCCTACTGAGACAATCTGCTAAGACATTCAAGTTGCCTTGGAAGAAACTTGTTACTAGCGAAAAGTCTAGACCTGTTGAACAGGAGAGGAGGTCACTTGCGAACTCGTACCATGTCAGAGAGTAGGTCCCTCCTTGCTAGGAGATGTACATCAAAGCAGGGAGTTGTCCGTGTTCACCTCCACTACTTTGCCTTGAAGGAGAGACCTGAAGCTTTTCCAGGTCAGACGTACTGCCAGAAGCTTCTTGCAGGTGAAATGCATTGTCCTTTGACTCGAGTTCCATAATCCCGAGCATTCCCTACCGCCTAAGGTCGCACCCCAGCCTACGTCCGATGCGTCTGAGAAGAGAACGTGGTTGGGAGTCTGAACAGTCAGGGGAAAACCCTATTAAAGGTTGATAAAGTCCTTTCATCAAGTTAGACCAGACTTATCTTCCGGAAACCGGGATCGAGACCGCTTCTAGCGTCTTGTCCTTTTCCAGTGAAGAGCTAGATGAAACCGAAGAGGACGGAGGTGTAGTCTTCCAAGTGACACCAATTGAACCACGGATGACAGTGTCCTAACCAGACTCAACCACAGCCTGACAGGGCCATGTTCCTTCTTCAGCATCTTCTGGATGGATAGCAGGGCTGGGGGTTGATCGTCTTGTTCAGCCATGTCCTCATCAGAGGGTTCCTCATCCGAAACTGATGAGGAAACGGCAACGGAGTGGGCAACGTCTGACTCGCTGAATCCGGTCGCACTGGTGGATGCGTGACGGAGCCGGACACAAGATCATGGTACTGCTGCACAGTCTGTGAACTGTCAACCATGGGGAAGCGAGGAAGTACAGCGACAACCCGAAACTGTCTAGACTGTCTGGGTTGTGCAGACAACCCCTTAACGGGTTGCTGAGGTTGCCGCACTGCGTCACAACAAGTCACCTCTGCAGGTTGTTGAACGTCTTCCCAGTGACACACTGAACGTCCACAACCACCTCCGAGAGTCGCTTAACGTCAACGTGCGACTGGCAATCGAAACTGGGTCGCACCGGTGGAGGAACCATCTCAACTGGCGGACGTGAGTAGGATACCTCAGCGTCAACAGGGCGTACAACCAACCGGTAGGAAGGTTGTTGGCAAGAAGGTTCTTCTCCGTAAAAAATCCTCTATCAAGGACTAAGCTTGGACTGCATGTCTTGCAACAAAGCCCAAGGTCTATGGGAGCAGGTGTGGCAACAGACGGGGTTAGCGACTGAAGCGGAACCATTTACCCTCCCTGGAAGCATGTTATGCTTTAATTAAAGTCCATAGGAGGCTAAGCAGCTTAAGGCTCCTCTCCAAATGACAGAGTCCTCAAGGGAATATCAGAAGGAGGGAGAACAGCACTTTCTCATCTACAGGAACCATGTCCGAGAAAAGCTAGGTTATCTCAGTGAGGGTTTCACTGGTGCATAAGCAGCAGACCAGAAGGCAACGTTATGAAACTGCTTGACAGTCTGTGAACTGTCAAAAACTGAACTGTCAACCCCAACAGGTGCGTGAGGACATACAGCACTGGTGTATTAGTAGCACACCAGAAGGCAACGTCATGTAACTGTTTGACAGTTTGTGAGTTGGCAACAACCAAAGCTGTGTGGGGAAGCCTCAACTCCTCACTGACAAGTTTGCTGCGGGCGAGTGGCGGTAACCACAGAGTGTTGCGGAGGCTGACACACCGTGTCAAAACACGGCAGCTTGTGGTAGCTCACGCACGGCAACGGAGTGCTCCGTGTGTCTGTGGGAGTCAGCATGCGTGGAGGAGCTCTCACAACAAGAGTGAGGGAGCAGGCAGTCATGCCGGGCGCACAACCGTGGCAGGCTGTAGGCCAAGGGGTGCATAGTCAACCTTCTCCGCAGTCGGAGTGTGGGAGCTGGCAACAACAAAAGCAGAGTGCTGGTGCGTGGGAGGGGCTGCGGTGGGTTGAGGAGCATGCGGTATGGTATGCTGAGCATGCTGTAAGGTATGCGGCTCATGCTGCATGGTATGCGGAGCATGCTGTAAGGTATGCAGAGCATGCTGCATGGGCTGCGGAGAAAGCCGCATAGTGCTGGAACCCGGCAGCTCTACAGAACCTTCCCACTGCTGATGCGGTAGCTCACGCATGTTAGCAGATGGTGCAGCAAGAACATGCGTCTGGCAGGGTGGACTGCGCATCGGTGGTGGAGCTCTCACGGGTGGAGGGTGGGAGCAGGCCGCCGCAGTATCTGCTGAGCGCACAACCTCGGCGGGTTGTAGGTTAACAGGTGCATTGTCAACCTTCCAGCACGATACTCCTGCATGAAGGAGCAAGCTGAGACTGTATAGTCTGCAGCATGGACCACTAGGGTCTATGAAAGACAACAACAAACGGAGCTACCGTCCGTTGTGACTGAGGGTCTAAAACAGCTGGTGCGGCAACAGACGGAGTTACTGCCTGTTGCGGAACCACCTTACCTCTCTTGGGAGGTGTGCAGTTGTCGTACTGCAGCGAGTCCGAACTGACCCAGTGGCTACACCTAGGCCGTTGGACTTGCGCGGAAGGGACCGACTTGCACTTAAAAGCTGCAAGATTTGGTCCATGGTTTCTGCGAGAAACCTCTTCCGCAGACGAGGAATAAATGGGCTCTCTCGTCTTTGTGTGGGTGGGGTGATCACGTCGGCAACGTGTGTAGATACACCCGAAACCACGGAGGGAAACGTTTGTTCGTCGATCAAGACCTGTGGAACCCATAAGTCCTTCGACATTACTTCTCCCCTGGGCTTGGGAGCTTGTAAGAGGTATCGGACTAGGTGAACAACTGGCACGAACAAACGAACCCTCGAACGCAACACTGTAACACTTTGCGCATATCACTTTATCTCTTTTGATTTTCTGTTTGCACTTATTACACTGAACTCAAAACTTTAAGTGGTTTGTACCTGAAACACGCAATCCTATCCTTCATTAAAAGGTAGTAATTGCGAAAACAGTATTACAATGTAACAGAAAAACATAATGAAAGATAAAGAATTCAGTGGCTGGAAAAGAGACTAAACACTAGATCAAATAAACTACGTTTAAAATCTCTCACCGCATAAAGCCTGGGAACAAGAATAAAACTCTAGAAACGTTTTACCTTCTTCCCCTATAGCGACTAGGGAGAAGAGCAAAAAATGAGAACAACGTTACCCGCTTGAACGAAACGTTTATCCTCCTCTCTCTCCCTCCGTCTCTATCTCTCTCTCTCTCTCTCTAGACTTAGAACCTGAGAGATGAGCCCAATTATATATATCGTTAAAACATATTATTTGTTAAAGGAAAAAAACTGAAAGGTTTCCCAAATAAAAAGTTCCTTTATTAGAATTAAAACCATTTAAGCTAAGAAAGAATGAACGAAACGCTAGAATCGGTTTACTCTTACTGCAACGTGAAACCGTGAATACTCTCTCTCTATCGTAACGATAGAGCGCAAGTTGAACGTTCTGAACGTCAACAACTGCGGAGACTAAACAAAACGTTAATTCAACTTTGAAAACAGTACGAGACTATCAAAGAAATTCTTTCAAATACATAAAAATTAAAATAGCATAAATTCTTAACAGGAAAAACGATATGACGGGCTCAATGTTAATTAACTTCGGTTCCAAGTAAGGACCGCCTACTATTAGGAAAGGTCGCATATAAACAAACATAAAAATTAATTTTATAAGTTTATAATAAATGGAAAGATAATCGAAGAGGCCTATAAATGGCGGAGAGATATAAAATAAATCTATAACTTTGTTAAAGTGAAAGAGAGTCTATACTCTCTTCGACACCAACACTTCCGTCTAAGGGAAGAGTCGGCCATTTAAAAGTGAAAGAGAGTCCATACTCTCTTCGTCACCATAATTAAATCAAATTAATTCCAAAAGCTTGCTAAGCTAATGATAAAGCTTCCTGAATAGCGAAGGCTAAACTCTAGAGCAAATACATCACCAAATCGTGAACAATAACTCCAGAATCAACAGCGTATCCAAGTAGGTCTAGCCGGTGGCACGACAGAGGAAAAATTGAGTTCTTGTTGACAAGAAGTACTTGAGTACCTGCTCACAGATGGCGCTGTTGTGTACACCCCCACCTGTATAGCGATCGCTGGCGTATCCCGACCGTAGATTTCTGTCGGGCAACAGAGTTGACAGCTGCATGATCATCGGGTAAGATTAATATTGAAAAAGCTATTTTTCTATCTCCTACTTGTTCAACTTTGCTTTAATCTCATCAAAACCAGATTTTCTTATAAAAGACCAAAATATTTCTTAGAATCCTCTCTAGCAATTGACAGTACATGTACTGTACCAAATATTACAGTATCTAAAACGGCTGAAAATGGAACGTAAAAATGGAACGTCCATATTGTGAAATTTTTTTTACGCTTAAAAAATAAAACATTATAGCCATTATAAAAGAATAACAGACGGATGCATACTGTACATTTAAAAAAGTAAATAATATACTTATAGCTAATGTGTAAAACATAGCTATCCATGCACCACAAAAATATATATTTTGTATCTCATTTTATGACTAAATTAGATATATCATTGACGTAATTTCATGGAATTGGAAGGATAATTAATCCGAGCCTTTATAGTTGGTTGGGACAGACCAAGTCAGTTCGGTAATTAAAATGTGGGTAGATTTATTATAGCACAATATAATGAAGAAAATAAGGAGTGTTCCTAGTGTATATAGATACTTTAAATTGTTTTGATGCAAATAATTGGGGAAAACATATTTTTCAAAATTTTGAAATTCCTAAAGTTTTAAAAGGGAAGCAAACACAATTACATCACATAACCCAAGGTTCTCCACCTAACCTAACCTGCTGGAGGGGCTACGCTGCTGTATCCTTAGCTTAACCCTGTGTTTGTTTCCTAACCAGTTTCACTACTGGCATGGCAAGACTACATGATAATATTTAATAAATCGTAAAACTAACTTCGGAATGTTGTATTTCACTTTACTTTAAGGGTGGCTTTCCTGGTCCAACCCACTACAAGACCTACTAGATCAGTTTATTGTATCACGCAGCATATTATGTGTTTATTGTCAAGTCAGACAAGATAAAAAACGGTTCTATTGTAGTTTATTACAGGGTAATGTAACCTAGGGAAAAAACTACTTTTTTCTATAGAAAAAAGTCTGTTCTCTTCGAAAATGACACTCGTTCCTGTTGGAAATGAATAGTTTCAGAAATATATATATATATATATATATATATATATATATATATATATATATATATATATATATATCCACCAATAATGGGGGACCCCCAGAGGGAACTTTGGGTTTTGGGTAGGGAAAACATACTGAGGAAACGGTATATACAGTAATGGTAAAACAAGCCTTTTCTTCTCTATACATTACCTTCTTGGCTGTATAATAAACCAATAAAAACTTATCAAGCCAGTGGTGGAACAAGAACCATTATATTTAGCGTTGGTCATGTTAGCGTAACATTGCTAATGTTAGCGTGCGCAGCTCGACATTACCGCTTGCCAGTACATATGAGCTTGATGCTTTTGTTTTCTGGCGAGCGAAGCGAGCCCGCGACGGAACAAGAGCCATTATATTTAAACATTTAAACAGGAAATGTATGTTTTCCTCTAGTAAATAATGTGATTTAACCGGTTTCACCTTCATTTCAACCGCAACAACAACAACAAGTTCGGCTACTTGAAGTTAGTCGAACTGGTTGTTCTGTTTGTTTTTGGTTGAAATGAAGGTCAAATTTGGTTAAATCACATTATTTGCTACAGGAAAACATATATTTTCTGTTCGAAATGATACCATGTAGACTTGTAAAACTTTACCTAAAAACATTCTCCTTAAATGGAAAATTGATTTGACAATAAAAAAGTTTATGCCTGTCCCAACCAACTACATATATCCAAGATAACCATTAATGTGGGTTGCATATGGGAAAGAATTGCATAAATTTCAGAGGATTTGGGTATTTTAGGCGACTTCCAAGTTGATTCATTCCTATTAACGGCTAGGCAGTAAGCTTAACCTTAAAGAGGGAAAAGGTGATGAGAAACAGTCTGAAAATATATATGGCTGATATATTTGCAGCAAAATAAACTAATTGTGGTAGCACTATTCCTTTAGGCTAAACTCTAAGATGATACATATGTAGAATGACCTATAAAACGCATAACCACGGAGGATCTGGACTTAAAGTAAGATAGGTCATGGTAAAACATTTTTTTCTTTGTGCCTATTTCAATAAACAATTAACAATAGTCTGTAGATAATTACCTTTAAATGAATTTGATCCTATTTATCAAAGTACATTATGGATATTGTGAATAGCGAACACGAAGCCTTGCTGAAGTTTTGCGAAGTTTGCAAATTAGCAACTCAGCAACTGTCAAATTATGTTTACTTTGCAAGGAATGCGCCAAGAGGCAGCCATTTGTTCGATGAACTAAGTTTGTGTTATTTAAGGGGAGCTATAGATAACATTTAAAAATAATGTTTCTTATATAAAACAAAGTTTCTTAACAAAGTATGTTTGCTAAATTACAACTTACAAAAAAAATCAGATAAAATCGTAATTCTATCTTTAAATAAAACTTAATTTTATCTTCAATATTACCTGCGAGAACATAAGTCTACATGTTCTTAAAGTTCTTGTTTACTTATTCATATAAATAATTATGATCTACAAATTCTTGTTAACTTCATCACTTTGAATAAAGAAATTTTCTAATACCAACTTGTTAGAAGTTCGTTTTACCTAAGCATGAGAATTCTGAGGTAGCTGTCCACAACTAAGACAGCAAAAACTATCAAAGGAAAGTTAGTATGGTTAGTTCGTAATTGTCCAGCATTTCATTGGGGTAGCTGGGACGGAGCCGGAACAGAGCCTGAGAATGAGATGTCTATAGACCTGACAAAGCTAGAGTAGGCCATAAATTATTGTTAATCCTACGTGTGGAGTGCTTCGGCCTCTGGACAGTAAATTTCCCTTTTGTATTTGAGAGTGATGGTTAGTGAATTGTGACAGTAAAGTATTAGCAGGGTGTTTGTGCCCCGAGAGTAAGTGCTCCTATCCTCCCCTGTTGAACTTTATGTAACTGTTATAAGGAGACTTTCCCGGACTAAGTTCCCACTCAGAACACATAACCATCAAAAAATTCTCCACAGTAATCCTTCTGCTTCCAAGTAGCAACAGGGAACTTTCACTTAATTGCTGAGGTAGTTAAAACCCTTATAAACTTATTCTCAATTATCCAGATGGTATTCAAGAATAGATTTCCACCCCTTTACAGTAAAATTTAAAAAAAAAAATCTGGTTTCAGGTGCTCTATTGATATTGTATTATTTGCAGCTAAAATCTCCATTAACCCAGAAACTGGTGACATGACCCCCAAAGACTTTATATATACATATATATATATATATATATATATATATATATATATATATATATATATATATATATATATATATATATATATATATATATATATATATATATATATATATATATATATATATATATATATATATATATATATATATATCAAAAGATTAGAGAGTAATTTTTACCATAATCCCATCATAATGAAATATGATTATGAATGTAAACTGTGTATCTCCAATTCCTTCATAATAAAATATGTGATTCCACCTATCATGAGAGAGAGAGGGAGAGAGAGAGAGAGAGAGAGAGAGAGAGAGAGAGAGAGAGAGAGAGAGAGAGAGAGAGAGAGAGAGAGAGTATTAAAATACCCCAATTAAATTCAATGTTTCAAAATAATTGAACATTACAAAATAAAATGTAGTTTTCATTAACAGAGAGAGAGAGAGAGAGAGAGAGAGAGAGAGAGAGAGAGAGAGAGAGAGAGAGAGAGAGAGAGAGAGAGAGAGACCAACGCCGGAGTAGTAACCTTCAACTGCATTAACTTAAGTGTCGTAAGAACCCAGTGGCACCAGTGCCCTACAACCTTGTTTCTCCACCAATAATAATACGCCTTCCACAGCAATTCTTTACAAGGCAGAGTGAGTTAAGAACTATTTTAATCAAGTTTAATTATATTCTATTATGCTCAATTTATTATCAGAGGTAACCGTTTAACTATATACGTATTTTAAGGTGTTTTTCTTTAAGTAGTCTGGCAAGTCCTGATTGATATCCCAGCTAAGATGACACTATTCACTAAATAGATTACGCAACGCAATGACCTTATTAAATCTATGACCTTATTAAATCTTCACTAGCCATAGTGGTGAAAGTACGTGGTAAGGTACTGCTGGTTATTGCTGATGGTATGTTATTGTCAGAACTTTTGCTACTTGTCATTGAAGATAGAGTAGTTGGTGAATTCTTTTTCTGTGAGGAATGTGTTTTTTTTTTTGTTTGTTTCTGTGAGGAATGTGTTTTTTCCGACCTATTACGATCGTAAACCAGTAGTTGGGGTAAACTTTACCGTAGTTGATGCCTTTGTATAACAGCGCCCAGTTCCTCACGTATTGATTAAAAATGGACATCAACTAACCCAAACTTTTCCTCCTAACCTAACCTACAAGCTGTTATCTTACCTACTTACATAATGGGAGCTAACGCCCCCCTTTGACCCCCCGTAGACTTCTGGTATTCTCTATTCTAAGTCAGGCGTCATCGTACATACAGGTGGATGCTATTATACATATACCCCCCAGTAGTTTTGGGGTGTATGTATGATAGCGGCCGGTATTATTTTACTGTTATAGGGCAATGTAGCCTAGGAAAAAAACTACTTTTTCTTATAGAAAAAATTACGTTCTCTTCGAAAATGACACTCGTTCCTGTCGCAAATGAATAGTTTAAGAAATATATATATATCTATATCCTACAATAATGGGGGACACCTGTATGTATTATGTCTCACTTAGAATACGGAAAAGTGTAAGAGGGGTCATTAGCCCCCCTGTTAAGTAAGTAGGTAAGGACACGGCTTGTAGGTTAGGTTAGGGGGGAAGCTTAAGTTAGTTGATGTCTATTTTTAATTAACGTGTGAGGAACTGGTCGCCGATATACAAAAGCTCCGTAGTTTATAGAGATACCAGGTAGATATCCACGTACTGGTGGCCGCTATCATAGATACACCACCAGTAGTTTTCAGAGATACCAGATAGATGTCCTCTGTTTAGACAAACGTCAATGGACGCCACAGTGTAAAACCAAAGTTGATAGTTGTGATGAAAAGCCATTTCGTAAATGGTGGGAAAGCAGATATATATTTGTATATATTAGGGTATCTCCTGGTAAGTAAGTCCACTATTTTAGGTTAGGTTGTGATGAGGGGTGTGAGATTGCTATATTTAATACTGAAGGTACACGGGTAAATATTTTTTTCCCAAACTTTTTTTTACAAGTCATCATATATATTAAGGTTGTGTGTAGAACTTAGGAAAATTTAGAGCGGTAGTTGGAATCTTTTTTGATTACCTCGGTTGTCGTTACCTGGCGAATCATGTTTATGGACATCATACTAATGTAATAGTAGAGATTTATTGAAATATGCTGGTTAAAATTGTTTTGAAAATTTTGCATAAATCTAATTGCAATATCAGAATAGTTTATTTTGGATGTCGAAGGGCATCCAAATTATAGAATGATAATCAGAGATGGGAGGTGAACATGAAAGCTACTGCAGAAATATACTCATGTATTGTAAACCTAACCTTCGCAAACCTAACCGGTGAGCCTCTGTTATGCCTATGTCTGAACCAATAAGAGTCACCATCTCTGATTCAAAGAATTCTCTTATTACTGAACTCTTAGAAGAATATTGAAACGTCGCCTATTTTTCAATATTAAACTTAGCCGGTGATCATATAGCTGTCAGCTCTGCTGCCCGACAGAAAAACCTAAGGACAAAATACGCCAGCGATCGCTATACAGGTGGGGGTGTACATCAACTGCGCCATCTGTCGAGCAGGTACTCAAGTACTCCATGTCAACACAGAACCAATTTTCTCTCTGTCGTGCCACTGGCAAGACCTACTAAATACGCTGTTACTAACTGGATTTGTTTTCACAACTATTTGGTGAAGTACACTATTCTAGTTTTGAGCTTTCGCTATGCAGGGGTTTTATCTTCATCTCAAAACTTGAACTCGTTTTGGATAGATTTAATTATGGTGACAATGAGAGTATGGACCCTCTTTCACTTTTAAATGGCCGACCCTTCCCTTAGACAGAAGTGTGTTTAGGTTTTTAGTATTTTTGCTTAACACGTTATAGATCTATATATTTTATATCTCTCCGCCTGTATTAGGCCTCTTAGATTAACTTTCCATTTATTATAAACATATAAAAATAAATTTTTATGTTTTGTTTATATGCGACCTTTCCTGATAGTAGGCGGTCCTAACTTGGAACCGAAGTTAATCAACGTTGAGCCCGTTATATCGTATTTAGCCTTTAAAGAATTTAAAACTTTTTAAATTTAATGTTTTATGAAAGAATTTCTTTGATAGTCTCGTACTGTTTTCAAAGATGAACTAACGTTTGGTTTTTAGACTACGCAGTTGTTGACGTTCAGGACGTTCAACATGCGCTCTATCGTTACGATAGAGAGAGAGTGTATCACGGTTTCACTTTGCAGTAAGAGTAAATCGATTCTGACGTTTCGTTCATTCTTTCTTAGCTTAAATGGTTTAAATTCTAAATTAAAGGAACTTTTTATTTGGAAAACCTTTCAGTTTTTTCCTTTAGCCAAATAACATGTTTTGACGATATATAATTGGGCTCTTCTCTCAGGTGCGAAATCAAGAGAGAAAGAGAGAGAGAGATAGAGACGGAGGGAGAGAGAGGAGAAAAAACGTTCCGTTCAAGCGGGTAACGTTGTTCTCGTGTTACTCTCCTCCCTAGTCGCTGTACGGGGAAGAAGGTAAAACGTTTCTAGGGTTTTATTCTTGTCCCCAGGCTATGTGCGGTGAGAGATTGTAAACGTAGTTTATTTGAACTAGTGTTTAGTCTCTTTCCCAGCCACTGAATTCTTTATCTTTATATATGTTTTCTGTTTTTGCTAGTATTAATGAGCTGCATTATACGACTGTTTTCGCAATTACTACCTTTTAATGAAGGGTAGAATTGCGTGTTTCAGGTAGAAATCAGTAAAAGTTTCGATTTCAGTGAAATAAGTGCAAAACAGAAAATCGAAGTGATAAAGTGATATGCGCAAAGTGTTACAGTGTTGCGTCCGAGGGTTCGTCTGTTCGTGCCTGTCGTTCACCTAGTCCGGGACCTCTTGCAAGCTCCCAAGCCCAGGGGAGAAGTAATGTCGAACGACTTATGGGTTCGTCAGGCCTTGATCAACGAACAGACGTTTTCCCTCCGTGGTTTCGGGCGTATCTATCCAAGATCGCCCCACCCACACAAAGACGAGAGAGCCCATTTACTTCTCGTCTGCGGAAGAGGTTTCTCGTAAGAAACCTTGGACCAAGGTCTCGCAGCTTATTAAGCGCAAGTCGGTCCCTTCCGTGCAAGTCCAACGGCCCAGGTGTAGCCACTGGGTCAGTTCGGACTCGCTGCAGTCTTCCGATGACTGCACACCTCCTAAGAGAGGCAAAGTGGTACCGCAACAGGCAGTAACACCGTCTGTTGCCGCACCTGCTGCTGTAGACCCTAAGTGGTCTTTGCTACAGTCTATGCAGACACAGTTAGCATCTTTTATGCAGGAGTATCGTGCGGAGAAGGTTGACGCTGCACCCGTTAGCCTACAACCAACCATGGTTGTGCGTACAGTAGACGCTGACGCTACCTGCTCCCGCACTCCGCCTGTGAGAGTTCCACCACCCATGCGCAGTGTACCCTGCCAGCCGCACGTTGACGTTCACAGACGCACGCTACCCTCCGTTGACGTTCGCGAGTTACCACAACAACAGGAGGGTGGAGTTAAGTTGCTTTGTTTTGACGCTGTGCGTCAACCTCCGCAACCCACTGTGGTTACCGCTACTCGCCCGCAGCAGACTAGTCAGTCAGGATTAGAGGCTTTGCTTCCCCACACAGCTATGGTTGTTGCCAGCTCACAGACTGTCAAGCAGTTACATGACGTTGCCTTCTGGTCTGCTACTAATGCACCAGTGCTGTATGTCCTCACGCACCTGTTGTGGTTGACAGTTCAGTTTTTGACAGTTCACAGACTGTCAAGCAGTTACATAACGTTGCTTTCTGGTCTGCTGCTAATGCACCAGTGAGACCCTCACTGAGATAACCTAGCTTTTTTCTGACAAGGTTCCTGTAGATGAGAAAGTGCTGTTCTCCCTCCTACTGATATTCCTTTGAGGACTCTGTCATTTGGAGAGGAGCCTTAAGCTGCTTAGCCTCCTATGGACTTTAATTAAATCATGATGATTTTTTAAGGATCTCCGTCCGGATCTTGTAACTGCTGCTCCTCGTTCGCCTAACGTCAGAACTTACACTAGGCCTAACTACTTCGAAGCCGTTGTTGTTAAGCTAGTGCTCTCTCGCTCTCCTAGAGAGCGTTACGTTGGCTAGGCGACTGGTTTTTTGCACCAGGAGGAGTTTTAGGGATACAGCCTTTGATTTCCCTTCTTTTAAACTGGCTTATAGAGCGAGAGTCTGTTAGGACACGAGAGAAGTTCTCGGCTTGGGAGTTCATGCCTCTGCCCAGATAGACTTCTCAATTCTGGTAGACTCGCCCTGGCGCCTAGCCAGGAGACGCTCCAAGTTGTTTACAGGTCTACTTCTCAACTTTTGTCGAGCCTTTGAAGTTTTGCTGTACTATTATGTCACACATAACAAGGCTTCCAGGGATGGTAAATGGTTCCGTCTCAGTCGCTAACCCCGTCTGTTGCCACACCTGCTCCCGTAGACCCTAAATGGGCTTTGCTGCAAGACATGCAGTCCAAGCTTGTGTCCTTGATAGAGGACTTCAATACGGAGAAGAACCTTCTGGCCAACAACCTTCCAACCGGTTGGTTGTGCGCCCTGTTGACGCTGAGGTATCCTACTCGCGTCTGCCAGTTGAGGTGGTTCCTCCACCGATGCGACCCAGTGTGGGTTGCCAGTCGCACGTTGACGTTAAGCGACGCTCGGAGGTGGTTGTTGACGTTCAGTGTGTCACTAGGAAGACGTTCAACAACCAGCAGAGGTGACTTGTTGTGACGCAGTGCGTCAACCTCAGCAACCCGGTAGGGTGTTGACTGCACAACCCAGACAGTCTAGACAGTTTCGGGTTGACGCTGTACTTCCTCGCGCACCCATGGTTGTTGACAGTTCACAGACTGTGCAGCAGTGCCATGATATTGCGTCCGGCTCCGTCACGCATCCAAAAGTGCGACCGGATTTAGCGAGTCAGACGTTGCCCACTCCGTTGCCGTTTCCTCATCAGTTTCGGATGAGGAACCCTCTGATGAGGACGTTGCTGAACAAGACGATCAACCCCCAGCCCTGCTATCCATCCAGAAGATGCTGAAGAAGGAACGCTGCCCAGTCAGGCTGTGGATGAGTCTGGTAGGGACATTGTCATCCGTGGATCTTTTGTGTCACTAGGAAGACTACACCTCCGTCCTCTTCTATACCATCTAGCTTTTCACTGGAAAAAGGACAAGACGCTAGAAGCGGTCTCGATCCCGGTTTCTGGAAAGATAAAGTCTGGTCTGACTTGGTGAAAGGACTATATCACCTTAGAGAGGGTCTTCCCCTGACTGTTCAGACTCCCAACCACGTTCTCTTCTCGGACGCATCGGACGTAGGCTGGGGTGAGACTTTAGACGGTAGGGAATGCTCGGGATTATGGAGCTCGAATCAAAGGACAATGCATTTCAACTGCAAGAAGCTACTGGCAGTACGTCTGACCTGGAAAAGCTTCAGGTCTCTCCTTCAAGGCAAAGTGGTGGAGGTGAACTCGGACAACACCACGGCTTTGGCGTACATCTCCAAGCAAGGAGGGACCTACTCTCTGACAGGGTACGAGATCGCAAGGGACCTCCTCACCTGGTCAAAAGGTCTAGACATTTCACTAGTAACGAGGTTCATCCAAGGCAACTTGAATGTCATGGCAGTTTGTCTCAGTCGGAAGGGACAAATAATTCCAACAGAATGGACCCTCCACAAGGATGTATGCAAGAGACTTTGGGCCACCTGGGGCCAGCCAACCATAGATCTCTTCGCAACCTCGATGACCAAGAGGCTCCCAATATTTTGCTCACCAATCCCGAACCCAGCAGCAGTTCATATAGATGCCTTTCTACTAGATTGGTCACATCTAGATCTATATGCATTCCCTCCGTTCAAGATTGTCAACAAAGTACTGCAGAAGTTCGCCTCTCACGAAGGGACAAGGTTGACGCTAGTTGCTTCCCTCTGGCCCGCGAGAGAATGGCTCACCGAGGTACTTCGATGGCTAGTAGACGTTCCCAGAACACTTCCCCTAAGGGTGGACCTTCTACGTCAGCCACGCGTAAAGAAGGTACACCAAGGCCTCCACGCTCTTCGTCTGACTGCCTTCAGACTATCGAAAGACTCTCGAGAGCTAGAGGCTTTTTGAAGGAGGCAACCAGAGCGATTGCTAGAGCAAGGAGAACATCCACCCTTAGAGTCTACCAATCGAAGTGGGAAATCTTCCGAAACTGGTGCAAGTCAGTATCCGTATCCTCGACCAGTACCTCTGTAACTCAAATAGCTGACTTTCTCTTATATCTGAGGAAAGAACGATCTCTTTCAGCTCCCACTATCAAGGGTTACAGAAGCATGTTGGCATCAGTCTTCCGTCACAGAGGCTTAGATCTTTCCAACAATAAAGATCTACAGGACCTCCTTAAGTCTTTTGAGACCACGAAGGAGCATCGTTTGGTTACACCTGGTTGGAATTTAGACGTGGTACTAAGATTCCTTTTGTCAGACAGGTTCGAACCGCTACAATCAGCCTCCCTGAAAGATCTCACCTTTAAGACTCTTTTCCTGATATGCTTAGGCACAGCTAAAAGAGTCAGTGAGATTCATGCCTTCAGCAAGAACATCGGATTCTCATCCGAAACGGCTACATGTTCTACAACTTGGTTTTCTAGCCAAACACGAGCTGCCTTCTCGGCCTTGACCAATTTCGTTCGATATTCCAAACTTATCGTATGGTTGGAAATGAACTAGAAAGAGTCTTATGTCCTGTAAGAGCTCTTAAGTTCTATTTAAAAACCTTTACGAGGCCCGTCTGAAGCTTTATGGTGTTCAGTTAAGAATCCATCTTTGCCTATGTCAAAGAATGCTTTATCCTATTTTATCAGACTGTTAATACGAGAAGCTCATTTCCATCTGAGTGAGGAAGACCTAGCTTTGCTGAAGGTAAGGACACACGAAGTTAGAGCTGTCGCAACTTCCGTGGCTTTTAAACAAAATAGATCTCTGCAAAGTATAATCGACGCAACCTATTGGAAAAGCAAATCAGTGTTCGCATCTTTTTATCTTAAGAATGTCCAGTCTCTTTACGAGAACTGCTACACTCTGGGACCATTCGTAGCAACGAGTGCAGTAGTGGGTCAGGCTCAACCACTACAATTCCCTAATTCCATAACCTTTTTTAATCTTTCTCTAGAAATGTTTTATTATTGTTTTTGGGTTGTCCGGAAGGCTAAGAAGCCTTTCGCATCCTACTTGATTTGGCGGGTGGTCAAAGTCATTTCTTGAGAAGCGCCTAGATTAGAGGTTTTGAGGAGGTCCTTTAGTATGGGTTGCAACCCTTCATACTTCAGCTCCTAGGAGTCGCTCAGCATCCTATGAGGATCGCGAGGCTCAGTAAGGAAGACGTACTTAAAAATGCAGAGTAATTGTTCAAGTCGACTTCCTTACCAGGTACTTATTGATTTTATGTTTGTTATTTTGAATAACTGCTAAAATGAAATACAAAATACTTAGCTCTTAATGTAAACATATAATGCTGGTCTCTACCCACCCCCCTGGGTGTGAATCAGCTATATGATCACCGGCTAAGTTTAATATTGAAAAGTGTTATTTTCATTAGTAAAATAAATTTTTGAATATACTTACCCGGTGATCATATATTAAAGGACCCTCCCTTCCTCCCCAATAGAGACCCAGTGGGCCGAGGAGAAAATTGGTTCTGTGTTAACATGGAGTACTTGAGTACCTGCTTGACAGATGGCGCAGTTGATGTACACCCCCACCTGTATAGCGATCGCTGGCGTATTTTGTCCTTAGGTTTTTCTGTCGGGCAGCAGAGCTGACAGCTATATGATCACCGGGTAAGTATATTCAAAAATTTATTTTACTAATGAAAATAACATTTTTCATTTTGTGTGACTTGCTAGTCTGGTCATCTTGCCCTTCCCAGAATCTAATTTCATACTACCCCAATGAAAGATGATGGAGTTTGTTATGATGGCTAACAATATATTCAGTAGTAAATATGTCAATATTGTAATGGTAAATTTCCTATGGATTTAAATGTTTCAAATTTATATCAAGAAGACTTAGTGATGAGTTATCTGGCAGGCTAGAAATGGTGAAAAATTTTGTGATTGATATACTTGCAATACACATGTATACAGTTATCATGATTTGTATTTGGCGATAAAAGTACAGTACTGTATACATCAAAATATATATAGTGGATGGGACTTTGCTTTAGTAGGTGATTGTATAAGTTAGTACAAATACAGTACAGTATGTGCATGATTTAGTACACACTGTAGTAGATTTTCTCTTGTTAGTTATATCCCAAGGTTTTGTTGTTGTTTTTTTTTTTATTATACTTCACTCATAGTATAGAAATTGTAATTTAGAATCCACTGTGAAAAAAGTTTTTGCTATTGTGCTTTTGAACGGATGTAGTCATAGTATTGTATAAACATTTCTCAACTTACATCTTCTTCTTTATATGCATGTTGAATTTTATTTTTATTAAAATTAGAGCTTGGAAGAGTTGAGCCAGACATTTTAAGTATTATTCAGAGAAGGTACAGTACTACATATCATAGAATCATTAATGAGATATAAAATACTTCAGTTTCCGAAGTTACAGTACAGTACAAATATTTCATACCTGCCATTTACTGTACGTAGGGTAATTAAAACTTAAACAATATTTTTATGAATAGTGCTTACCTGGCAGTTATATATATATATAGCTGATTTGCGAGTGATGTATGCAAGGTGAGGTTACCGAAAGTGTAACCTCACCTTGCATACATAACTCGCAAATCAGCTATATATATATAACTGTCAGGTAAGTATTCATAAAACTTTGTTTTATCATAAAAACTCCATTTATTTGAAAAAAAAAAAAAAAACAATATTTAACCAAAGAATGTAAAGATTTTCTTGGCCAAAAAATTAAATTCCAAGGAATGGTATGGGTCATGGTATTTAGGGTCAGAGCTGCATTGAAGTTTCACGTTTGTTGTCAGGCAAGGTTTTGAGTACAAGAACAAAGTTTATCATTTGATAAAGAAAACACATGTCTTTCAGGATGCATATGTAATGGCAGATGATCCTGAACCAAATCAGTGGGAAAACAGGGTACAGCCTGCCCGGCAACAACGGCTTTTGAGATCCCAGAACTCCAGGGTATGGAAGATTCATGTTCATCTTCAAAATTTAGAGCTGTAAAATTGCTGGCATGAGCGTATTTCAATATATAGATGGAAACATCGTATTTAGTATGAATAATGTACAATACTACATTTACACTGTCGTTAAGTCATAGTTAATTTTTTTTAGTGAGGCAGGTTTGCACCAACTCGCAGGGCTGTCCTTTTAGCTCGGGAATAGTTTTCTAATAGCTGATTGGTCAGAAGTATTTTTGTCCAAATACTTCCGACCAATCAACTATCAGGAAACTTTCCAAGCTAAAAGGGCACCCCTGCGAGTCTGATCAAATCTGCCTCACTAAAATAAATTGACTATAGTTCTTTATGCATGTTGCATAAGATTTTTCATAATTCTAACCATCCTTTGCATTCAGATCTTCCCAGACTACCATCCTTTACGTAGTACTCGGTATGCAGTTAATTCTAACAGTCATGCCTTCTCTGTCATAAGGCTAAATACTACACTGTATTCTAGAAGTTTTATTCCAGCTCTGACTAGATTGTGGAATGATCTTCATAATCAGGCAGTTGAATCGGTGGCACTTCAGAAGTTCAAAACTTGCAGCGATTTTTGTTGAACTGGCTGACATAAATCTCTCTTCATAGTTATATAAAGTAGACGTATTTTAATGTTGTTACTGATCTCAAGTTACGGTACTTTATATTCCTTATTCATTACTTCTTATTTAGAGTTTGTTTATTTCTGTATTTTCTTAACTCACTGGGTTATTTTACCCTGTTGGAGCCCTTGGGCTTGTAGCATCCTGCTTTTCCAACTATGGTTGTAGCTTACCTATTAATAATAATTATAATTAGTGTCTTGAGAATATTAGTACCGTACTTCAAATGTGCTAAGTAAGAAGATTAAAGGACCGGAAGTATGCTGATTATAGTCGGCATTATTTGGAAATTAAAATACAAGTTAATACTGTAGCTAAAAAATTGGGTTTTTTTCATTTTTATTTCCAGGAACATAG
Source organism: Palaemon carinicauda (assembly GCF_036898095.1). Classification (NCBI taxonomy): domain Eukaryota; kingdom Metazoa; phylum Arthropoda; class Malacostraca; order Decapoda; family Palaemonidae; genus Palaemon; species Palaemon carinicauda. The sequence continues at coordinate 71,407,731 of NC_090759.1, forward strand.
CTTTGTTCGTTTTATGAATCACACCCAGAGGTCTGTTGACGTGTATTGGCTGACATATCAAGGAAGAAGACAGAAATACACCGTAAGTATTAAGTGTGAATAGCAGTATGTTTTTAGATATTGCACTCATAAATAAAATACTTAATTTCTAAGATATATAATTAAGGGTAAGCACAATGTATTGGAGTTACTGTGACAGTTTTCACATGCTGTACTGTATTTTATTAATGTGAGTTACATATTATAAATATTATTATCATTATTATTATTACTATCCAAGCTACAACCCTAGTTGGAAAAGCAAGATGCTATAAGGCCAGGGGCTCCAACAGGGAAAAATAGCCCAGTGAGGAAAGGAAATAAGGAAATAAGTAAATGAAGAGAACAAATTAACAATAAATCATTCTAAAATAAGAAACAACGTCAAAACAGACATGTCATATAATAAACTATCAACAACATCAAAAACAAATATGTCATAAATAAACTATAAAAAGACTCATGTCCGCCTGGTCAACAAAAAAGCATTTGCTCCAACTTTGAACTTTTGAAGTTCTACTGATTCAACCACCCGATTAGGAAGATCATTCCACAAATAAGGTTTGTATTAATTGAACGGGAGAATTATTTTAGATTTTGTATGTGTTGAGTACAGTAATTTGCAAAACTTTCTGCGAGTGTCGTTCGGTGTCAATCACCTTAGATGTCAGGATGCCAGAAAACCTCAAATCAATCAATCAATCAATCGGTTAGCCATTTATTATGAAATAAAGGTGTTTTATGATTATTAAAGCTTTTATTTAAAAAGTTATACAGTAGTTTAAAATTAATCCTCTGTGTTTCAGACATTAAGACCCGGCAGTTCATATAAGATCAACACGTATGTTTCCCATCCTTGGATATTCCGTGACGCTCAAACTAAGGCAAAACTTGTAGTTAATTCTGAAGAAGTGTATTTTCCCAGACCTTGGAATGAGGTATGTGTGTTTATGTGATTGATAAATCATTAAATTGATCTTTGTTACGTAATTTGGCGCTTTTCCTGCTTTTAGTAAACTCATGAAAATTATGACACCATCATTGACGCAAAGGTCCTCGGTTAGATTTCCCCAGTCATCTTTATCTTGAGCTTTTAAGTCAATACTGTACTTGGTATACTATTTTATGACACTATTCTATGCAAATTGCTAATAATTTTGCTAATTCCTATTAAATATTCACAAAGGAGGTACATTAAATAAGTCTTAATAATATTTGATTAAAGATTATTGGAAGCCAACTTAGAACAAAATTGTGTTGCCTACGTGAGGTGGAAAAATTTCATAAGTGTAGAATAGAAGATGCTAACAGAAGCTAAATTTGCACATCTTCTCATCTTTTGAAACTCATTCTGTTGTTTGAGAATTGAATTTGCATTTTATTGGGCATTTTAGTTAATTTCACATTTAAGAGACCATTTTGTTAATCCTCTCTAACTTCACCGTGACTGTGGTACAGGATTTGACTTATGTTAGTTTTATACATACTCAAATATACAGTAATTGTAGTTTATAATTCAGCACTGTAGTTACATTTTTCATCAACTCCACTCTATTCATTATCATTATCATCTCCTATGCCTATTCCCAACTGTTTGAGTTTGAAAACAAGGGCCTCATGATTAACACGGTCAAAGGCAGCACTAAAATCAAGCCAATCATACAAACTTCCTGACCACAATTGTAAGGAGAGCATCACCTGCTCCAAGGCCTTTACAAAAGCCAAATTGCAAACTAAGCAACAGATGATTACCTTCAGCAAACCTATTTAGACGTTTTGCCAAGACATTCAAAAACTTTAGATGGAAATTGGGGGGTAATCAGTTGGATATGAACTACCATAAACACATTTACATAGTTGAGTAACATTATCAATTCTCCAACAAGTGCTTAAAGCTCCTCTTCTTGCTAACTTGCGCAAAACAATGGAATTATTTTGCTAAGAAATCGTCTGTCTTTATAAAAAAACAAAGGAAAAGTGCCATTTGGGTTTACACCTCCATGAGCATCAAGGTCCATCAAGTATGTGTTACTTAAGCTTTCATTATGCTCTTGGAATCTAGTGCAACCTGCAAGCCCAAGAGCTGGTGGAATATTGTTATATCCCATATATATTAGAATGATAACAGTTATTTTTATGGTGCATGATTTTTTGGGAGTTTATACTTTTCCATTTTTTGTATCTTCAGGTCATAATCATCTCGACATTTCAATAACATTTTCCATTTGCAGGGTGCCAGGATTTTAGGACCTGTTATGCCCTGTCATGTGACGGAGTACATTATCATTCCAGTGTATTCTCTCAAGGATAGAGCCATACAGGTGGGAAAAAGGTGGTTTATGTTTTGTTTATAAAAATAAATGAATACATGGTAGCCTTTTGCAGTTAGTAAATTGGTTTACGATGTTTACTCCTTAAACTAAGAAAAACCATGTTTTCGTTCCTTCCAGTGGACTTGCGTGCTTGAAACTAATGGCTTTGACATGTTTCTTCATGCTGTCAGTTTTTTGTTTCAAAATTAAAGTAGCAATATATATGTTACCAATGCAATCTTTTTTTATTCGTTTCACAGATTGTTCGATCACAACTAAGAGTTCCTGAAGACGCTTACAAATTGGATATTCCCCAGACTCTTAGGACTGCAATTGCAGAGTTCACAACCTGAATATTACTGTCTATATATTTTGGTGGTGAGTTTCTCTCATCCTTCATTGTTTTTATAAGAGTTGTTTTGGAAGAGTTATTTTGAAATGCAGTACAGTAGCTTCATATAATGTCTTCAGTTTCCTTCTAACTGGTTTTACAGTATTACATTTTCAGACTACCATTAAGATGGCCACTAAAGATCGCCTAGAGAATGTGAATCCTCACATATTTGCAAAAGCTGGACAGAGATTAGAGTTGCCTACCGACTGGGATGATGAAGTGTATGATCCCTTTGACTCTCGAGAAGTTTTTGATCTGGTACGGAATATCAGGGATCCAGAACATCCTCTATCATTGGAGGAATTGAATGTGGTGAGTTCTTACCACTTCTTATGAAATAATTAACTCCTGTTGGAATTGAATTGAGGTTGAGAACTACAGTACTCTAGTTGTCGCTAGGTGTTCAGTGTACGAAGAAAATCAGGAGATTGATTTAGACAAAATAAAACCTGACTAATAATTTTTGAATTGTTAATGTTAATAACTGATGTACACTACTTGATTTCATAACACAGGTAAGATTTTACAATTACTGTTGAAATTTGGTAAACAATTTCCTTTATGTTTAAAGCATTAGCTTATTGCAAAATTTCAATCAATTTGACTTTGTCTAAACATTTCCTTATCCATGTTGTTATATTTTTCTATAATTCAAGGTTGAAGAAGGGCAGTGTGAAGTATGTGATGATCAGAACTCTGTGATGGTACATTTCACTCCCACCATTCCACATTGTAGCATGGCTTCCCTCATTGGCTTGAGCATTCGTTTGAAGCTTCTCCAGGCTCTCCCAGCCAGGTATGTTTACTGTATACAGTGCATTAGTTTTGATTTCTGTTCTGTATTATACATTTATTCATGTTTTGTGTCACTGCTTTTCCATTCTGAGTTCGCTACTCCTTTTTAACCTTATTCGTGTTGGAACAACTATGGATTTGAGAAAATGGAAAGAGCAATACCATGAGGAACTCCAATTTAGATGGGGAAGAGAGAATATGTGGTAAAAGACTAATCACTGAGCTGACGTAAAAATATTAAAACATGGTAAAAGACATAAAAGAACTCGACAATTTCGAGACTGTTTAATGATAGGCAAAGGGAAGGCTGATACTGTTTACTGTACTAACTAGTATGAAAGTTAGGATGAAATATACATACTTGATACAGAAGTGCTAATTGAAAATTATTGATATCTGGAATTGTTTGGTAGGCCTCAAGTCAGAGAAGTTATAGGTGGAATTTTATACAATGACCCAATACGGGAGTATTGAGGTGTTTGACAGAAAACAATAAAAAAATACATAGCATTATAAAAGCCAAGTACTAAGACCAATGTCAATCCTAACACAAGATCTAAACTACAGTGATGGACAAAAATGGAGAGTTTTGAGATAAATGTTGGTGTTCATACATTTAACCTGAAAAGTTCTCTCCTGTCCACAGCTACTAAAAACTGAAGAAAGGAATACCATGAAAGAAGTCATTAAGAAATGCGAGTTTGAAATACAGTACGGTAAAGGATTGGTGTTGGTGATGAACTCAGAACTATTAATTGAAGTGAAGTTGCTTTTGCATGAGCAAGTGATCGTAAGAGGGAGACATAGCATCATGATGTTGAGGATGGGGTTGCATTGTGCAATAAAGTTAGTTATGGAGGTATAGTACAGAAGAGTGGCAAGAGATTAGATAAAATGTTGAGGAACGCCAAGCTACTAATAAAGTAGTATTTTGTTAGGTAGCATAAAAAATTTATTGCATGTATCAAAAGGCCTTTATTATTTAAAGCACAGACAAAGTTGCTGACAAAAAAGAAATGTTACATTTTGAAAACGTGTTACAAACACGTTAAGGTTCATGGTTGGAGTTTTGTTGGAAGATCATTCAACAATAAGGCAGTTGACAGACATCTGAAAGGTTGAGACAATTTGGATAGGTGATAGGCGTAAGGAACAGTTTGTCAGAAGGAAGGAAATCAAAATAATAGGAGTTAGGAACAGTTTGTCAGAAGGAAGGAAATCAAGATTATAGGAGTTAGGAACAGTTTGTCAGAAGGAAGGAAATCAAAATAATAGGAGTTAGGAACAGTTTGTCAGAAGGAAGGAAATCAAAATAATAGGAGTTAGGAACATTTTGTCAGAAGGAAGGAAATCAAAATAAAAGGAGTTAGGAACAGTTTGTCAGAAGGAAGGAAATTAAAATAATAGGAGCTAGGAACAGTTTGTCAGAAGGAAGGAAATCAAAATAATAGGAGTTAGTTACAGTTTGTCAGGAAGGAAGGAAATCAAGAAAGTTTATAAATCAAGTGAAAAGTCATAGACTAAAGCCAAATTGCAATACAGGTGGAAAATGCACGAGAAAAGTAAACTTACCTTGATACCATTGTCAACAGAATCTCACTTCTACTCCAGACCATCTTTACTTACGTTGTTTAAAGATTAGTGTTTTCAAGTAAGAATGTTAATTAAACTCATTCATTTTTTTCAGATTCAAAGTGGATGTACGAATTACTCCGGGCACTCATGCCTCCGAGCAAGCAATTAACAAACAGCTAGCAGACAAAGAGCGTGTAGCTGCTGCCTTGGAAAACCCTCATCTACTTGAAGTTATCAACAAGTGTTTGTATCCACCTGGTTCAGCTTGAGACATTTTAAAATAATTCTACTTTTAAGGTATTAAATATTCAAAGTATATATTTTTGAGACAGAATCTATAGCTCTACTTATACTGTGTGTAAGTGTGAAAAGTTTCCGTTGTATCCTTTTCTTCTTGTGTTAAATGCATTAAGTAATTTAAATCCATTCTGAGTGTTAAAGGAATTTGCTTATCAGTAAGGTTGAATTACTAAATGTGCTGAAACAATAAATCAAATAATGAAACGTGATTTAAAGTGTTTTGGAAATTTTAACGGTAAGATTGTACTTTTAGTTTCTGTAGTATCAAAACCAGGACAGTAAGAAACTGGTTTTGTACATCCAGATACTACTATACTTTACTTCTTAAATATTTTTACTTTTAGTTTCCCAAGATCTGTATAACAATTGATTTTTTCTTTTTTTTATGGCAATAATTAATGGAGAAAGTATGTTTTTGAATTCACTGCTTTGTTTTTGTCACAGTATTGTCAAGTAACAATTTAATTTGTTGAGGCTGAAGTCAATGAAGAGAGTACTGTAATTTGTTTTTGTCACATTACAGTTGTGAGGTATGGAGGCTTTACTTATAGTCTTGCCAAGTCCCTTCAACCCCTGGGTGCACACACCTTATAGCCTACTTTTCGTGTTTCGTTCGTAGTTTAACTTCCGGGTTCAATTGAGTCATATAGCCAAAATTCCAGAAATCCAAATCTCATTGATGTTTTATTCAGATTGAAAATTTATCAAACTCAAATCACAATATAATTTTATATCACTTCTGAATGAATACATTATTAATTTATATTCCACTATAGTATTTGAATACTTGAAAAGTTCCAGTCAAATAAATGCATTAATTCCATAATCTATGATATTTGTGGTCATAATTTATTATAAACATCCCTTGCTGTATAGTAGAAGGTAGAGTAGTGAAGATGTAAATATGTTTATTAAATTCAGCTTTACTTAATAAGGATATGAAACAAGTTGGCCACACCTATGAGCTAAGAGTTTTGATGTGATCTGATTTAGCTATTAATTAATAGACCAAACTGTTCAGTGTCTACTCAGCGATAAGTGATGGATTATTCTCATTGTTTGAGAGATCTGTCATAGCCATGATTTGTAATGTACTTTTCCAATATTACTCGAGAAGGAAAAGTAGCGTGCAGTGATCTTTGTACCGGGTAGTTGGGTGTCTTGCCAAAACCTCTGATAATTGCTGTTTGTATTTACTTTTCTCCAATTAATTTTTGTAGTTTTATCAGGTCTTATTATGTTCCTTTTTATTTTACCTTTTTGCTGTTTTCTACTTCATGTTCCACTGTGGTTTTCTTGTCAATCTTCACAACATTGGTCATTAGTTTCTTTCCACTTTTATCAGTATTAAAAATTTTTGTACATTTAAATTTATGAATGCTAAATCCTGCATAATTATCCTAATTATAGTTTGTGATCAATTATAATTTATTGCAGAATAAATCTTCAAAAATGTAATCACGGTACTCTACCAAGCAATTCTGTATAAAGAATCGTTTTCTCTTTGAACCTATCTTTTTTGTCCTTTTACCAGTTTTATGTGAAACCCAATAAACTTTATATTAATTTGTGTTTGCCCAACCTTTTCACATTTAATTGTGGTATTTATAGTCTTGGTAAAGTTGTCTTTACTGTGAAAGAAAAACATTGGTTAATGATCTGTAAAATAAATACAGCTTTTATTCTCTGAATGATATATAAACAGGTGAGAAATGATGCAAGTATTAAGATAAATGTATCAAATACCCTGCATTGTATAATCAGCAGGTGTCCATATATTTTCCTTTACTTGACAGCCGAGCCAAATTTAAATTAATCGAACATTCTTACGCCAATATTAACAGGCCTTTACATAAAATCAATATCCCTCAAAAAAAGCATTAACACGAATAAATACAGTAGTAAATATTGGTAAATTAATACAGTACTTTTTTTTCTTTTAAATATCTTAACTGTCACAATTCTGGAAAGCATTACAAGAACCCTAGACTTTCAAGGTAAAACCTAGCAAAGTTATTACAAACTTTACACCAGCCATCATTCACCCGTTGTCCTTGTCATCATGGGATGGCGACACTTGTTATTCAAGAAAATGTTTTGAAAACTATACAATATTTACAAGACTTCGGAGCAAATTTGTTCTAGCTATCGAGCATTTAGTCATTGGTGCTAGCTGAATCCACTCCTAAAGAAAGGTAAACCAGTTAAAAGCTTTTATTTAATAATCTGAATTATCTATTTTCGTTGGCTAAGAAATAAAATAAAACACCGCAAACCCAAACATCACATGCTTACATGCTTGAAAGTTTCAGAAGCACCATATACTTTCCACCTTCTCTAACTAACTAAATTATTCTGCTCCCTTTTTTTAAAGCAAGAGATGATATCAAGCCTCATATAGAGTCCTGCAAGCCTGAAAAACTTCCAACTTGAGTGTGTTCCATGTAAAAATTATAAGATAGCATGTCAAAATTTCAGCTAATATAAGATAGCATGTCAAAATTTCAGCTAAAACACAACCTTGAGGACTAAATTCTATAATCCTATCCTATCATTTCTTTACATAAAAGCATAAAATATTACAAATGTATCTCATTTTCATAATAACACCAAAAGAAACATTTGCCAAAATACATTTTGAGTAGCCCTACACTCTTCTACTTGCAACTTGGTGGTACACCTGACTGAAACATGGTTTCTTACTGATACTGAAAATATTACTTTCGAAGCAAATATATTGATGCAAGCAGAAAAAAAAAAAAATCAATAGTTCAAGATTTGCATTTTCAGGGTTACGAATATTTCTTCACTATGCTGCAGCGGATCTGCCAACAGTAGCTGCACATGAGATTTGTCACTATTGGATGTGCATGCAAACTTACTTTATGATAGCCTACATTTCCATATTTATTGGGTTTGCTGCTGATTACAGAAATTCATCAAAAGATTGCTTTATTTTCTTTTGTATTATTAGGAATTCTGTCAACACTCCAATAACTTTAACTGTGTAATAGCAGCAAAACTTTAATAATAACTTTCCCCAGTTTCTGCATTAATAGTATAATTACCCTTCACATGGATGGATTTACTGTACAATCAAACTTCATGCCATTGTTTTAAAATAATTCATATCAAACCACAAGAATCTCTTGGCCTTTTCATTATCATGCCTATTCATTCAAGTAAATATTTACATATATATACACACTTACCCCACTATTTCTATACTATGAGGACCAATGCCTTGGTATGTTAAAATCACAGCCAATCGACTAAGTATGTTCCTTTTACGGAGAATCAAAATGACTAAAAATGCAAAGTTGATGACTAACCAGCCCAATATTGTACTAATAAATATGCTGTAATTCTATACAACAGAAACCTAATACGATTTACTTTGAGCTCCATGAAGTGATTGTCACAAAATTCAGCAAACGATTTACGGGCTACCAACGCAAGAGCCCGTGTTACACATAAGGTGGGCAATCGTAAAAGAAGAGTAAACGAATTACAATACTCAAGAAAAGTTCCAATTACAAAATCCTTTAGCATGTTCACTCTTGTTGGTTATAAATGTACTTTGATGAAGCCTAGGGCAAGGTCATGAATACTTTTACAATTTACAGTAATCCTATAGAAAAAAAGCTTTAATAAGAAAAACAGACCTTTATTATGTGGTTTAACACTATTTTGTGAAGAACTAATGGATATCTTACCTTGAATAATATTAATACAGGTAATGAATTCTGTAAAACTAACCATTCTCCAATTATTTTGGTGTGAACCATATATTGGATATGCACACTAATTTATGAGCACTGACGTGCTTACTTCTTGCCATTGCAGGATACTAAACCTTGTGCTTCAAGTTTTAATAAATTCTATGAAAAACATTGTGGTGTAGCCTAACACTTTGCTTTTTTTCAATTCCCTTTTTGTAAATGGATCTACATTGATTCTATCATAGTTTATAAAGAAATGCATTCAAAATTAAAATTGTCAACTACCAGACAGCAAGTTAACATAAAAATCAAGCTCTGGGTAAAATACAAAAGAAACGAACCTAGCGGCTTCCACAGGAGGTGGAGCGATTTCTCACAATTCTCCCCTTAGTGAGCCATTTGAAATTGCTGAGAGTGCTAAGGAAGTGGCGATAGACGCTCTGGCCTTCCTTAGGCCTGGAGGGCGTGACATCTTGATATCTACACGCAAAATTTTGCGATGGCTACTGAACAAAATTCTGACAACGAGAAACTTACCTTCCACTTCGACAACAAACTCTAACTGGATTGCACAAATTGGCACATCCATTAGCCCTTGTAGAATAGGGACCATCAGCAATATTATCACAGTAAAATAGATTTTCAGCCTTAAGTGCTGTGCTATCATATGCAAACATTCTCAAACCTTCTCCGCTTAACTGAAAACAGCCACTGACATCCAAGTGACATAACCTACCAACAGCTTTAGCTTCCACCAGCGCTAGAAGGCCCTCATCTGTTACTCTCCAGCATCCAGATAAATTTAGGTACAAAAGTTGGAACCCACTGTTATTACCTTCAGTGTCCAAAACATGCCCATTTCTTTGTCTTTTCTCATATTCAAGGACTTCAGCATTATCACTCATAGGCAGCTTCTTACAATGATTGTTCTGCTGGCTACTATTTTGCAACGTATTATTTCCTGGACGGCAACATATTTCTTCAATGTCATTTTCCGGTCTCAGCGTCTCATGTCTGGATAAGCTCTGTTGATATGATGAAATTCCTCTTTTTTCACATTCATGTCTAGGGTGGTTCAAGGTATTAGCAGAATTGTGTTGCTTGTAATCAGGAAAATGTGAGCAAGCTTGAGGTCTATGTTGTCTGTTTTGAGAAAACACATTCCGGTGTGAATTGCTGGATCTCTGAGCAACTAGATTTGCTCGCCAGCAGGTGCAGTAGTTACAGTATTCAAAAACAGGACCACCATTATTAACTCTCCATGACTCATTCGTAGATCGTTCGTTCGGACACAACACTTCCTCTCTATCATCAAGGTCATGGGAAAGGTATGGATTATCTGGAGCTGCACACTGTGCCAGACACTCTAATGCATCGTCATCAATAAATTCACAACCCTGTAGATCCAAATGCTGGAGTTTTCGTAGAGCACCTTGGAACCATAAGCTGAAAAATAAATAACAAGACTTTGGTTTTACAAATTTAGTTCACTGCATTGCACATCTACATTTTTGAGGTTAAGAGTGATGTGCAGTCTCCAAGGACTTTTCTGTTGAGGGCTAAATCAGGGAATCCAATTCGACAATGTCCTTAACAGGAAAGTCCTTGGAAACCACATAGTTCCTCTCTAAAAATAAGTTTTTCCTTCATCCAAACGACTCTATTATACATAGACTAATGAGTCCCGGCTTATTGATCAATGACATTCTACTAAAATTTAATCAGTAGAGTATATTTTTGGTAAAATAATTAATATCCTTTATTACTAGCAAACAGCAAATTATATGCTCTTCAAAATAAATGCTTAGGAAATAATTAAATTTTTTTTCATATAAAATCATTGATTCATCATAATACCGTGCATATTATCATTATTAATTGCTAAGCTACAACCCTAGTTGGAAAAGCAGAATGCTATAAGCCCAGGGGCTCCAACAGGGAAAATAGCCCAATAAGGAAAGGAAACAAGGAAAAAATAAATATTTCAAGAATATTAAAATAAATATCTCCTACGTAAGCTATAAAAACTTTAACAAAACACGAGGAAGAGAAATTAGATAGAATAGCGTGCCCGAGTGTACGCTCAAGCAAGAGAACTCTAACCCAAGATAGTGGAAGACCATGGTACAGAGGCTATGGCACTACCCAAGACTAGAGAACAATGGTTTGATTTTGGAGTGTCCTTTTCCTAGAAGAACTGCTCACTATAGCTAGTCTCTTCTACCCTTACCAAGAGGAAAGTAGCCACTGAACAATTACAGTGCAGTAGTTAACCCCATTGGTGAAGAAGAATTGTTTGGTAATCTCAATGTTGTCAGGTGTATGTAAAGAATATGCCAGACTATTCTGTGTATGTGTAGGCACATGTAAAGTGAACTGTAACCACAGAGAAGGATCCAATGCACTACTGCCTGGCCAGTCAAAGGACCCCATAACTCTAGCGGTAGTATCTCAACGGGTGGCTGGTGCCCTGGCCAACCTACTACCTACTATAATGAATAAAAAAATCAGGTGGCACCAGTAGGTTGGCATATGCTTATAAACTCATTTTGGTCCTCTTTGTGGAGTCAGCTAGCAATACAGTCTTAACTTGATACATAACAGTAACAGAGATTCCTTTAATTTTGGTTACAGTTATGGCTTAATATACAAAAGAAAGATGTTTATTTACAAAAACTTGTAAACATACATAGAAGGTACAGTACCTTGAACTCCTAACGAGGTGAAAAAGACCTCATGAAATAAGAAAGCTCTTGAGAAAAAATATTAAAAACCTATACTGTAACTCAAAATGAATAATGGGTTAAGAATTGTATTGACATTCCACTGTATCTGAAATTGGAATAATCTGAATATGAATGTGAACACTGAAACCATGTGTACACTGGCTTCTTGACAAAGCATAGAAAAAGGTAATGTCTCAAAATCTGTTTACTTAATAGTAACAAAAAGATCAGGAAGATGAAATTAAGTTAAAGATGCTCTTGATGTAACTACCAGGTCATGAGGGAGTTGAGAAAGACAACCTTTGCAACCTCTCCAAAAGTCGATTCAACCTAGAGTTGTGCTTGCCAAAAACACAATTTAAACTGAAGACTTCAAAGGCGGCTCAATTACATGATAGAACCAACTTCAAGGCATGAATCTAATCACTTGAGGTTATGAAAAGATCACGAACAGCCCAAGCCAAAAGGAGAAAACAAAATTCTAATAATAAAATAACTTGCTTCTCTTTTTGACTGCTACCCTAAGACTAATAAATTCTCCATTTTCTTTTCATACTTGATCAACCCTCTTCAGCCAGAAGTCTTGAGTTTATGCGGGCAATACCAATTTTTCTAAAAATTTCTTCTTTCATTTTTACTTTTCTAAATAAAGGCAAAGTTTGAACACCAAAAAGAAAATGGGGTACAGATGTTGCCTAAAAGGTCATGAACTTGCAAATCAGGCTTCCATACAAAATGCTAGATTATTAAAAAAATTAAAAAAACTAAGAAAACTTCTAATTTCTTACCCTTTGAATGTATAGTAATCAACTTGTGTATGTGCTGCTGAAAATACAGTGATATTGGGGCACAAAGCAATAGCGTGGTGCAAAAGTCGAGATGTAATTCCTGATCCTGCATCTACTACCAGAGTACTGACGCCGTGTCCTATACGTGGTAAAACCCAGTTCACTAACCTAGAAAATATAAATGTTACAAGACTTATTGGATATTCATTGTATACATTGTGTTTAAATAAAATATAAGTAAGTAAAACAAATAGCCCCACACGGTACAGTACTGTAAATCTCGTAACTAAGATTAGATCAAATAAAATTTAATAACGCCGAAAAGAACTAATATTAAATATGAGTATCATAGCTACATACAAAATAAAGAAAACTGCTAATTATTTTGATCATGGACATCATATGTTAAAGTCCAATGCTAAACTATCATTATTACTGCCATTACATCACATCAAATTTTCATAATCTTTACAAATATTAACTCAACAACCACTTAGTAACATACAGTAAATGAAAGATATAAGTACTGTAATTTGTATTTGAGTAAATAATTAATAACACTTATCAGTAACAAATACTATATGTAAAAAAAAACTTGTGTGAGTAACTTATACAAACATTTAAGCTTTTTATTAAAATTTTGTACACAGTGCAGTGTGTTTTCATGGTAAAAAGAGACTAATATCTACATGTATTTTACTTTACATTTCTAGTCTGCACAATTTATCTCTTTATTTTTACAGATGGAAACTACACCTCTAAAAATATCTAATTGATTTAATGAGGACAAAATCAAAACTAACTAAATGCTTGAATCTGACATCTGTGATTTTGAAGGTCCAATATAGAGGAAAATAATCTATTAACTATACTTTTCATAGTCAGCATATCATCTCAAAAAAGTACTGCATAGGCTTAAAAATTCTCTCAGCTACTCACTCTTCTAACATAAAATTTTCCAGGTCAGCTAAAGGATTTCTCGTTTCCTCGGCTTCATCTACATCTTTGTCTTCGTCCCGTTTGCCGAAATTACAGGACAATTTTAGTTGAGCAGCATCTTCCAAGGCCCCGCATAAGCCAACGTTATGCCACTCCCAGATGCCTGGGAAATAAAGAGAATATACTGTAATTTTTCCCTACAAACAAACAGGAGTCTACATGCAGTATATAATTTCCTGTTAACACAGACTAATATATCTAAATTAGTCTATCTAGTAGTTGGCTGCTCCCTCATAAACCCTCCAAAGAGGAACCCTCTGGAGATGAGGGCTTTTAGCTATAACTTACTTCACTCACTGTGTCTGGCAAGGAGTCAACAGCTTATCATTTTTCCTACAACATTATGATATACTTCCTACCTATTTTGAAAATTTCTATTTCTATGCTTTTCCATAAGATGTAGTATCAGATGGTGCTATATTTTGTCTCTGCATCACAAATTTCTCTTCATTATTGCTTAATGATTACTTATTGATCACAGGTGTCATTAAGAGTGTTTGTCTTAAAATCACCTTAGTGAAGTACACCTGCTTGCCTTCAGACAGCTACTGTTTTGGTGATCTAACATTCATCGTTTTCATGTGTAATTTACGGTATATCCTTTCAATTAAAAATATATGTTCCTTTTCATAATGGCTAGTTTTTGTGATGTTCAATAACCTATTCAATACACTTATATATTATTAGTTTAAATATAAAAATCAATTGCACAAATCAAAGATGGAAAGGGAGAATAAAAGTTCATCAAAGAAATCAAAAGATTTCTGTTTTATTGAACCAATATAGTTATTACTGTTAAATCCTAATTTCCTCTTTAGTTTCATGTCTAAAGGTCCTTAAAGCATACAAATTTAACCTGTATTTATCAACATATGAATACATGAAAGGATGAGCTTTTCTAAAGCATAACATTTTATAAATTACCCAAAAATATTATGAAGAACCGGTAAATGAAGAAATATTCATTGGTATCATAAATTTTTCATCTATTGTTGCCTGCACAATTTTTTTTAGGATTTGCAAAATGACATTTACTTTGATTGCTATACCAACAATAATCAAATTATGCAAATATGGTATAAACACAATACGGAACATAAATACAGATATAAAGCTACCAACATCAGTAACACTAATAAAATAAAGTTACCCCTCACATGACAAGTTGTACAACTAAAAATTAATCAGACAATTTCTGAAACAAGCAAGGTTTTTCTTACCTCTAGCCCACTGAACTGGGTATAGCGCCTTCCACAGAGCCGGTGAATATACAGCATCATTCCAAGCAGTGCAAACTTGAGCACATCGACCTAGATCTTGAGGAGAGAGCAGTCGAAGAATTTTGAATAATATTTCAGCTGGGAGATGAGGAGCCTCGGCACTCTCGGACGAGGCCAGAACTAATTCCGGGCATGCGTCATCAAAACGACGGTCTTCGATTTCAGTTGGAATGGCCTCTTTCCCCAACTCTGAGTGGCTAATGTGTGAACAGTAATCGCTATCCTCCTCTAGAGATTCATCCGAAAAACAATGCAAATCCCAGTCAAGATCCCTCAGTTCCTTCACAACCCCACACGTTTCTGGTTCCTCATCGTGGGCTTTTTCCAAGCTGTGTCTTTCCTTGACGTGCTCGTGTTCTTTGAGAACAATGTCCTTAAGGATTTTAAGTTCGTCGTATTCAAAGTATTCGACCAGTAAAGGCTGTTAAAAAAATAAAGGAACATATGTTTTATTTCAACATAATAAAACTAAGATCATAAATCAAGTACTCTATCTGGTAAGAAATTATTGTCTATACATCATACATACATACATATACCATGGCACTTCCCCCAATTTTGGGGGGTAGCCGACATCAACAAAGAAACAAAAACAAAAAGGGGACCTCTACTCTCTACGTTCCTCTCAGCCTAACAAGGGACTCAACCGAGTTGAAGAATATTAAATACTATATGTAACAACACTGTTCCTATATCTATGCCACCCTTTCATCAACACCAACTTTGTTCAATACTAAGCAAATATGATGCCAAATAGTGATATATTTGTCAAAATCATCCTCTATGTCTTATTCCTTAATGAAATCAGATATGAGAGGAGAATTTGCAAATTAAGACCACATAAATCAATTAATGACTAATAAGACCCTGCTTACAGCGTTACAGTAAATGAATTAAAAGGATATGTAAAAATCTCCTCAAACCCCACCTTCCCAGATTTCATTCCACACATTTAGTACACTACAATATAGAACTCAGTACTGTATGAGTAAGCCCAACTGCAAGCATTCCTCAAAATAACCTATAAAGGCCAATTAGAATTAAAAGATTTTGCAATAATGAAAGAAAACTATTTCCATTCTTCACTGACAAAAGGACTATTATACACCAACTATAGTCCATTTCTTTTAGCGATGCATATTTGCACCGACTCGCGGCGGTGCCCTTTTAGCTCGGAAAAGTTTCCGGATCGCTGATTGGTTGGACAAGATAATTCTAACCAATCAGCGATCAGGAAACTTTTCCGAGCTAAAAGGGCACCGCCGCGAGTCGGTGCAAATATGCATCGCTAAAAGAAATGGACTATAGTACATAGCAAAATTATTGGTTTACAGTATTTACAAAAAAAACATATGAGAAAGTGATTGTACCAACTGTGATGTATGGATCGGAGTTGTGGGGGATGAAAGTGATGGAGAGACAGAAATTGAATGTGTTTGAGATGAAGTGTCTGAGGAGTATGGCTGGTGTATCTCGAGTAGATAGGGTTAGGAACGAAGTGGTGAGGGTGAGAACGGGTGTAAGAAATGAGTTAGCGGCTAGAGTGGATATGAATGTGTTGAGGTGGTTTGGCCATGTTGAGAGAATGGAAAATGGCTGTCTGCTAAAGAAGGTGATGAATGCAAGAGTTGATGGGAGAATTACAAGAGGAAGGCCAAGGTTTGGGTGGATGGATGGTGTGAAGAAAGCTCTGGGTGATAGGAGGATAGATGTGAGAGAGGCAAGAGAGCGTGCTAGAAATAGGAATGAATGGCGAGCGATTGTGACGCAGTTCCGGTAGGCCCTGCTGCTTCCTCCGGTGCCTTAGATGACCGCGGAGGTAGCAGCAGTAGGGGACTCGGCAGTATGAAGCTTCATCTGTGGTGGAAATGTGGGAGGTTGGGCTGTGGCACCCTAGCAGTACCAGCTGAACTCGGCTGAGTCCCTGGTTAGGCTGGAGGAACGTAGAGAGTAGAGGTCCCCTTTTTGTTTTGTTTCTTGTTGTTGTCGGCTACCCCCCAAACTTGGGGGAAGTGCCTTTGGTATATGTATGTATGTATGTACAAAAAAAACAATAATAAAACAGTAATGACCAGAGCTGAGTAACAGTATCATACCTGAAAGACCTGTTCTTCTTCTTCCATGTGAGACAGAAAGTTCTCAACAAACTCTTCAAAAGCTCTCTGAAGTTCTTGACAAAAGCTGATACGTTCCCCCATTCCTTGCTCCTGAACTTTGGTGCCGGTACGCACAAGCTGGAGAACCTATTACATGAAGAATAACGAATTTCATTATTCCTTGAGACAGGGCTACCAACACTGAAAATCTTTAGTTTCCCCTCTTCGGCTGTTTGTAATCCAAGTAGAATAAAACAAATGAGAGAATTACATTACATATATGTAAACTTTTTATTGATACACGGTACAAGAATCCTGATGAAAAAACTAAGTATAAATGAAAGCTTAAATTAAGCAATACTACTTTGGGCTAATGGCTTTAGCATCCTGCTTTCCCTACTAGGGGTGTAGCTTATTCAGTAATAATAATAATACTATTCATAACCTATCGTTCCCGATGCCTCAAAACTTTAAATCAATCAATCAATCAATCCCCTTTATGAGTACATACACTGTAAATACACGCATGCAATTCAGTGCATAAAGAAAAAGCCAGAAAAGCTATGAGCGTAATACTTACATCTGCAAGTCTGTTGTCGTTGTGACAGTCGCAAACAGCTGTGTTGTGTATCTTTCGCTGCTTTAACCTATTTTTGAGTTGATCCATGATAAATATATTCTCAATAGATTCGTGAGACTTGAATTCATATAATGTGGTACCAAGATCGTGAAGAAGTGAAAAAACTTCCCTGCCATCTCTGAAATTTAAACACTGGACCTGAAAATGAAAAGAAAAAGGGAATTATGATCCATAAGGCAAATTCCATTCCATATTCCCTTACTTTTATCCCTTCAAGTGTAGGTTTATATATAATTGTTCCATTGGTTTTATGTAGGCTGAAACTGCAACGAAATATTGCACTTAATGAACTTTTCCTATGTTCTATAAAATGACAAAAATCACACTTCTTTAAAATAAATATGAAAAATTTGAAAGTAAGTTGTACTTTACCTTACAATACAAACGTGTAGCTATTTCTAGGGATTATACTTTTGGCAAAGCTGGAAGACTAACCATAAGACTTTTAGCAAGGTGTAAACATCCTAACATTAGTTACCAGGGGGGGAGGGGTAGGAAGGGTAGCCAGCTACCCTGCTCACGCACACTCACCTGTGTTACCTCGTCCCTTTTTATTGCAGACAGGAATCACCGGGGGACAGGTGATGGCGGACCAATTAGTATAAATAGCTACAGGTTTGTATCATTCGGGAAAACACAAATTACTTTCAAATTTGTTATACTGTATGTTAAGACATTAATTCAAACCCTGACACCTCGTTAAACAATTTGTGCAAAACAGGGATAGCGGCCTGAGCAATCTGTGTGATTGTGTGATACTAGCAGTGCGACTAGACCAGGTAAGAATTCTCAAAAACGTAGGAATCTTAGGATCAACCATAGATGTTATCCAATCCCATCTCGCCATGGGGTATGGGGATCTAACAAGTATATCTCTCTATACCATGATACGCAAGGGAAATGGTTTTACTTACAGACAGCGGAGGACAGCTTTGCAGAGTACCGTAGGTGAAGTTCCCCCTTCAAAGAAAGAGCCAGTCATTCTTTGTCATTCATCCCAGATTTAACCATACAGTAGTTATACTATGCCCTCCACCATCCGCTACTTGTCCATCAAGGAGCCTAACGTGTTTAAACCATTTATTGTGTATCCAACCAAGGGTCATTGGAGAACGTCTCCATGTTCCTGTGGGTCACGTCTTACAGGAAGTGGGCAGTGAAGGTTATTTGACACTTCCACACGACCGCTGACAAGAACTGCGTCACAAAGTAGTTTTCACAAACGCTAGGGGCTTGCTCCTGCTCTTAACGTTATGAGCTCTAGGTCTCCTCTATGAGGAGAAGGATCAGGATTCAATGCTCGGTCCAGAACCTTGCGAATCCAAGGTGAGAACAAGTTCTTGGTAATCCTTCTCTTGACCTTCCCCAAGCTGACGAAGAGTGCCGACATTCAGGGGAGAGCTCCTGTAGTTTTCTTGAGGTACCACCTCAATTTCCTCCCTGGCATAGTAGCCGTTGATCTGGATCATTGGCTACACTACGAAGGACTCCCAATCCGAAGAGCTCGAATCTGGTATCCGAGCTACCAGGGACGAAATCGAGTATTACCTGGCCCATCGTCGTGAATGAGAGACGTTGAAGGAATCCAATGAGATTTGCCGACTCTCTTGACCGAAGTCAACGCAAGAAGAAGACCTGTCATCGAGATCAGGTGAAGATCTGCTGCTTGGCATCCTGAGTCGTAGGGGGGCAACCTTCGGACACGAACCTTGCTCCGGGGAGGAGGTCTCCCTTTCGACTGAGGGCAGGTATGCTTGAAACTTTGTATGAAGAGAGGCGATGCCGACGGAGATGAAAGGTTAATTCCTTTTGGTCTGAAGGTGAGGCTCAAGGACGAGCAGTGGCCTTCCATCGCCGAGGACAAGAGAAGCTTTTTCTCCCGAAGGTAAACAAGGATCTCCGCTATTGGTGGAGTAGTGGCATTGAGGGGAGAGGTATCCCTTCCACGACACCAACTACAGAAGACAGTCCACTAGGCCTGGAAGACTGAAGCTGAACATCTACGCAGGTAACCGCACATCTTATTTGCAACTTGTGGAAAGGCCTTTCTGAGACAGGAGGTACTAGATAGTCTCCAGGCAAGAAGTCACAGCTAAGCTACAGGTTTGTTAAAGATACTCACATAAGGCTGTTAGAGGACAGTACAGTAGATCATGTTGTGGGGGGAGTTTTCTGGGGACTTCCGTCAGCAGTTGAAGAATATACGGAAACCATCCCACAGATGACAAGCGGAGCTAAGAGGGTCGTTGCCAGGTTACTGATGATCTTGACTTGTTAAGCACCCTTGTCCTTAAGCAGAGCAGAGGAAAAAAAAAACGGCTATTACGCAGCTGTTGACCCGCAGTTGCTGAATGTATTGTGCCGTGGAACCCGGGGATCCGGGACTGGTGAACAGTGGAGCGGAAGCCAGTCGTTCGGGGACATCGTGAAGAGATCCAATGTTGGGAAACCCCTCAACGTCATGACTTTGAAGGTCACTGGAAGATACAAAGACTGCTCGGGGACCACTATCGAGTAGCTCTGCTCAGAAGACTGTGAGCACAGTCCTGTTTGTCTGGAATGGATCAAGCTAATAGGGAACCAAATTGTCTTCTGCCCATTAGCCTACCGTGCCAGAAGACGGAGGTGTTGCAAAAAAAAAAAAAACAGGTGCTGCCCAGTTTGTTTTACTAAGCCACTACAGTACTGTGGTATTGTCATCCACCAATACCACCAAGTGACCCGCCAGGGACTGATGTACAGTATCTGCTGTAGGGCTAGGAAGGCTGTCCTTATCTCTAGGAAATTTAAATGATGGTGCCATTCGGGCTCTGACCACAGCCCGGAGGCCGAGTGGTATAGCATGTGGCCCCACCCTTTCTTTGATGCATCCGAAGGAAGCGTCAAATCAAGGAAGGGACGAGGAGCTTGACTCCTCGGTGGAGATTCTCGTTTGTCAACCATCTTCTTAGGTCCGCCTACCGCCCGGGTCCCGTGGAGACCAGAGAAAAAGGAAGATCCTCGAGCTGCACCAACTGGGATCTGGCTGCCCCAGAAGAGGTTGGATTCAAAGGAGTCCGTTGTGGGCTTGACGAACCAGAGTGAAATGGTGACCCATGAGATGTAACCACTGCTGGCTGAAAGTGCGTCTCATAGAAGGAAGAGACTACCACCATCTTCCACCTTGGACCCCTTGGTTCCGGAGAAAACTTCTGCAGGTTGATGACTATGAACATGTCTAAGAATACCCGTCTCTGATATGGAGGCAGGGATATCCCTCGAGATTTACTTCAATCCTCAGATCGTGATAAACTTGAGGAGTTGTCTCAGCGGTGACGAAGGTAAGCCACTGTGTCTGTTAGGATCAGCCAGACGTCCTTTAGTCTCAGAGAATGAAGCCGATCCTGTAGGCCCAGGTTGACACTAGGGTAAAAAGTCTCGTGAAAACCTGAAGGATGAAGGATGTCCTAGAATCCAGGAATATGAGTCCGAGAGGTTAAATGTTCACAGGAAGTCCTGTGGACTTAGTGCTTGTTTGACCGTATACCTCCTCCTCGCCGAATAGAGTTAGATGAACAAACTTGTTAAAGGAGGAGAGGACAAAAATTGGAAACTTCTATAGGAAAGAAACGACTGTAGATGCTCAAAGATACCTTGATGATATAATGCCTGAGTCCGTGAGTACAACTGGATGTTTGGATTCGCGTATATTAAAGAGAGAACTTCCCTCACACCTCAACAGGTGGAAGGATGAGAAGATGTGCATGCTCCTGTACCTGAGCTGGAGATTCTCCGTCACGCTAACGGTTGGTAGTATAAGCCTCTTCGGAGGAGGATCCCGCAACTGGAGGGCTGAGGTTGCTCATGTAAATCCCAAGGGAGTGTAGGCCGACAGAGACAGAGAGCAAAAGGAGAGGAATCCTCGCATCTAAGTTGCTATAGCCGTAGCGTAAGAATGAGCTTATTTCGGTCCCCCAAGCCAGAGGGAAAGAAAAAGAATGTCTTCCAATGCAGGTGTGAAGGGCTGAGGGGAAGATCCAAGAAATTACAGTAGCTCAAAAACCATGACAGAGATCAGATAAGTTATCAAGCTTGTGGAAAGGAGAGAAGCAAATAATTCCAAAGGATTATGTTCACAAGATTCGTTCCGAATCATAAGTGGAATGCGGCAGAGGCGAGAGGTCGGAAGACTTGTGTTGCAACAACTGCCGTATAGAACTATGTTCTACCTGCCTGGAGGCGGCATATAGGTGAGAGAGGGTCTCCTTCTGAAGGGATATGGTGCCCTAAGAACGATACTTCACTGGCGGCAAAGGTACAAATGTCTTAGCGGACTACAAGGTTGTACTATTGTAGGTGATCGAACATGATGAGTAGATGACAGATGTGTTCCTCTTTGGTGGAAGAGAACACAAGTATGTTGTCCACAGAGCGCATGCGCAACTAACGAAGGTCTTATCAATGAAGATGTTGGCTTATAAGGAAACATACAGTACCACAAGGTGATGCAAGGGAAGAGGTAGCGTGCGGAAGAGGTGACTTCGTCCCTGAGGCACATGGCACATCAGCCCACTAGTAGTAGTAGTGGTCATGATGCAAATAAAACGTTCATGAGGGACAAACGTTCATGAATGCTGATGAGGACGAGAGCCGATGAAGAAGACTGCAGGCTCTTTGAAGCTCAAAGAAGAAGAAAGCATCAGGAACCAAAAACACTGTACTTGTGTGAAACCACAAGTTCCAAGAGGCAGGTGAGGTATTAAGTGCCATGGTCGACACTTGTGCTACTGTACAGTGAACCCTCGCTACTTCGCGGTTCGACCATCGCGGATTCACCACTTCGCGGATTTTTTTCATAACCCATGTCTATACATATATTGCGGATTTTCCGGAAATATCGAAAATACCGCGATGTGACCGATGGTGCGAGATTGGAGAAAGTAAGGAAAATTGAATCATGATTGATTTTCAATATAAATGAAACTTTGAGGAGCAACAAAGATATCATTTGTTAGAGAGATAGAGAGAGGTAAGGAATGGGAGGTAGTGAAAAGTAGCCCACAGAGAGAGAGAGAGAGAGAGAGAGAGAGAGGTAGAGAGAGAGAGAGAGAGAGAGAGAGAGAGAGATAGAGGGGGGTTTAAATGTAATAAACAAAAAAATTTGATAGGTTATAACACATTGGTGCTTATGTAATATCAACTGTATACTGTAGACGGTTTGAATAAGTTAAGAAATGGTGTAAATGATACTTTGTTAGTGTATTCGTACACACTCAAGAGCGGCAGCTAGATGACAGCTGATCTAATCACAGCCAAAAGTAAAAAAAAAAAAAAGTCAACAATACTCGATTTTTAAAACACACCCGAAATTTAAAAACAAAAGTACACGCTTTCTTAATGTGCAATTAACTATTTAAAGAGTGGCAATTTTCTAGAATAAAATGATATTTCCCAAAAAATAGTGGTTTGCTGATGAAATCGGATGCCCTATTTTTGGCTATGATTGAAATGGATGTAGACTCGGCCTAATTATTTCATTTCGTATTTAATTGACACTAAGAAAACTAATTTTAGTTTCTTCATCTAAATGTAAGTATTGTATAACACGAAGAGAGAGAGAGAGAGAGAGAGAGAGAGAGAGAGAGAGAGAGAGAGAGAGAGAGAGAGAGAGAGAGAGAGAGAGAGAGAGAGAATGAATCAGCTGTTGTAATCAAATGGCGTGTTTTTGTTTCGTGAAAATTTCATCGCCACGACTTTAACAACAACATACTGTACTGAACTTTACAATATTATACAGACTACTGTAATATGATAAAGTAAAATATTTGTAATCTATTTTATATGAAATGGGGCTATTTTTGTTTTGTTTAAAATTTACATTTACGTATGTAAAACAACTCTCTCTCTCTCTCTCTCTCTCTCTCTCTCTCTCTCTCTCTCTCTCTCTCTCTCTCTCTCTCTCTCTCTCTCTCTCTCTCTCTCTCTCGTAGATTGTTTTCCTGCTTTGCTACGTATGTATGATTTTATATAGATACGGTAAATAATATTTGTAATAACATATTTTATAAAAGCTTTTACTGTAATATCATTATTTATCACTTTCATCATGCGGGTTAAATTCCTTAGTTTGTTTACTGAGCGTACTTTATGACGCCGTCGTTTCAGGCGGCGTCATAAAGAAAAAAATTTCATTTGGAAGTCCTAAGAAAAATTAAGTAAAACATTAGTAATAACCAAATCAACATACTGTACTGAATAATCAATATAATTGATGCAAAAACTAACCTATAAACAGATGTGTAAATGCGTTTGTTTCTTCATTAGGATCAGAGATAAACGTAAACAAAACATTGGTTGCCATTTTTTATCGTGCTTTTTGGCGTGTTTAGGAAACGCATGATATAAAGTCGCCTTTAATATTTGTGCCTGTTTTAGTTTAGGGTACTGTATTACATGCATTAAGTGTTCTGTACATTAAAGGGTAGTTTGTTAACAGTACTACGTACAAGGGAAGGTTTTAAAAGTCTGAATATACATGTTAAATAAATAGGTAAATATGGTGTTACTACTTCGCGGATTTTCACCTATCGCGGCCGCGTCTGGAACCTATCTACCGCGATAAACGAGGGTTCACTGTATACCCTGCCATTGATGGAGAGCGTTGGGTTAGGTTCCAATAACGAAGTGTGTGCTAGACTCCCTTAACTGCAAGCCGTGGGAAGCACTACCAAAGTAGCGTAACTACTGGCACAAGGGGGGCAACCTGCTGAAGTTTTTTGAGGTAGTACAGTACCTCAAAGTCCTTACTGGACATAATAGCAGTTGATCTGGGTTGTCGGTTACAGAATGGAGTCTCGTTATCCGGATGGAATACAATCTAGGATCCGATACTGAGTCTTAGCAACAAACTCAGGGACGAAGCTGAAACTTACCTCTCCTCATCCCCTTGAAAGGATGATGTCATTTGAAAGACCATGAAGTTCGCTAACTCTTTTGGTCGAAGACAATGCAAGTAGGGACACTGTCTTCAAAGTGTGGTGGCGATCTGTTGCCTGGCATAATGGTTCGCAGGGAGGACCCTTCAGGGACCAAAGAACCCGAACCACATTCCATGGAGGAGGTCTCACTTCTGACTGGGGACAGGTAAGTTTATAACTTTGTATGGAGGAAAGTTCTAATGAAAAGGAAATATCCAATGTACTCCTTTCAGCTTAAAGGCGAGACTCAAGAGGACAAAACCAAGAGGAGCATTTCCTACCGATGGACAAGAAATTTCGCTATTGCTGGGATAGTGGCATTAAGGGGAGAAATACCCCTTCCACGACACCAACCACAGAAGACATTCTACTTTGCTTGGAAGACTAAAGCTGAAGATCTTCGCAGGTGTCCAGCCATTTGCTTCGCAACTTGTTGCAAAAATCCTCTCTGAGTGAGGAGGTGCTGGATAGTCTTCAGTCGTGAAGTCGTAGCGAAGCTATGGCTTTGTGGAAGATGTTGGCATGTGGTTGTCTGAGTAGATCACGTCAAGGAGAGAGCTCTCTTGGAAGCTCCGTCAGGAGCTGCAGAAGGTCTGGGAACTATTCTGCGTGATGCTCTAACGGAGCTATGAGAGTCATTGAAAGACTGACTGATGTTCAGGTCTCATTAAGTTCTCTTCTCATCAGACAAAATGGGGGAAAGGCGTAAACGCTGACGTTGTCCCACCGTTGTTGGAATGCATCTTGCCAGAGTGCCTTGGGGTCTAGGACTGGGGAGCAGTACAATGGAAGCCAGAAATTCAGGGATGTTGTGAATATATCCACACTCGGGAAACCCCACTAAGTCAGGACTTATTTTGCTAGTATATGATCCAAAGACCACTGGGAGCTCACTGAGTCGCTCTGCTCAGGATGTCCGCGAGCACATTCCTTTTGCCGGGAATGACACAAGCTGATAAGGTCACTAAGTTGTCTTCTGCCCATCTCAGTATCTCTACCACCAGATGGGATAGGGGCTGCGAAAAAGTACCGCCTTGTTTGTTGATATGAGCCACTACTGTGGTGTTATCACTCATCACCATCACCAAGTGGTCCACCAGGAACTGTTGAAGGGCCAGGAAGGCAGCCTTCATCTCTTAAGAGATTTAGTGCTGGTACTTTTCGACCTCTGAACATAGGCCTGAGGTTGTGTGGTGCAGCATGTGGGGGCCCCACCCTTCTTTTGATGCATCTGAGAAGAGTATCAAGTCTGGGGGGAGAACGATAAGGTCGACACCCTTTAGCACCATACTCGTCTGCCACCCATCACTCGAGGTCCGTCCCTTCCTCTGCTTCCATGGAGATCAGAATGTCCAAGGAATTAAAGGCCTTATTCCACATGGACTTTAGCCACCACTGGAGAGATCATATCCTGAGGTGGCCATTGGGAAATAGAAGGGCCATAAATGATAGGGGCGCGAGGAGACATAACCACCTCTGGGGTGGGAGTTTTTCTCATCTGAGGAATAGTCTTGCAACCTTTGTCAGCCTCACTACCTTGTCGTCTGATGGGAAGGCTTTGTGAGGGAAGGTATCTATCAACATTCCTAGGTATACCAGTTGTTGAGAGGGAAGCAAAGATGAGTTCTTGAGGTTTACCATGATCCCCAGATCTTGGCAAAGCCCCAGAAGCTTGTCTCAGTGCTAAAGAAGGGTTGCCAGGTAGTCTGTTAGAATCAGCTAGTCGTCCAGATAACGTAGGAGACGGATGACGATTCTGTGAGCCCAAGATGACTTTAGGGCGAACACTTGTGAAGGCCTGAGGTGCTGTGGAAAAACCGAAGCCCAGCACCTTGAACTGGTATTTCTTGTTGTCTAGAATGATTCTAAGATACTTCCTGGAAGACCCATGAATTGGGATCTAGAAGTATGCGTCCTTTAGATCCAATGTACACATGAAGTCCTGTGGCTTTACCGCTTGTTTGTCCGTGTCTGTCGTCTCCATGCTGACCGGAGTTTGTCTGACAAACTTATTCAGAGCTGAGAGGTCGATGACTGGTCTCCAGCCTCCAGATGCCCTTTTCACAAGGAAGTGTCGACTAAAGAAGCCTGGGGAGTCGTCAAGGACCTCTTGGAGAACGCCCTTCTCCAATATGGTCTGGGCTTTGGCCTGAAGGGCCAGCTTCTTTGCACATCCCTTCACATAGGAGCTCAATGGGACTGGAGTCTTGGTCAGTGGAGGGAGAGATTGAATAAACGGGACGCGATACCTTGAACGAATCAAGAAGACTGTCCAGGGTTTGGCCCCAAGCTGCATCCACCTCTGCCAGCAGTAATGCAGGCATCCCCCCACTGATGGACAAGTGAGGGGACTGCCCATCCTAGCGGTTGTAGCCTCAGCCACCCTCTCTAGGATTCTTCCCTCCACGGGAGGACTTGGGGCCTTTCTTGTCCTTGGCAGGAAAGAGCTTCTTAACACCTTGTGATACGTTGCTGTAGTCTTACTTGTTGTCAGCTTCTGCTGCTTGTTCTGCGGATGAGTAGGTGGTCTACAGGGCCGGAATATTAAAGCTCTATGGAGAAGGGAGTCCTGATCGGACTTCCTCCATCTCTCCGCAGCCCGCTCAACATCTTTGTGGGACTTGAAGATGGAACCTCTCCACTATCAAATCTCTCTGTCTTAAGAGGGTGTTTGCCCACAAGTTTACAACTTGTTGGGCAAGGAACTCGATGGTTCCAGCCCCCTTCAGCAGAAAGCTTTCAATCGCCTTCCTAGAGCTTTCTATGGACAAATCCTTGGCCAGCAACAGGTTTCCCACAGACTCCAACCATAGGTCTAGCCACGAAGTACCCTGCATGGCATACTTCGCCACCTTCTCCTGATTAAGGATCTCAGAAGCAGAGAATGAAACTTGTAGTCATGAAAGTCTCTCTAGGGAGATCCCCTTTGTTAATTCCTCTAAGGAATAGTGTAGAGGAAGGGCTGGAAGAGACTCATCAAGGACCTTCTAGTATTTCCTCTGAGGCCACCAAGTGGTGGGAGGAGTCTAGAGGATGAAACTGCCCAGAGGGAGCCAGAGGAGCCAGTGATCTGAACAAACGCCTTTTACCGGGCACTCTTCAGACCCTGAGACTAGGGCAGGGCTGCACTGGTCTTGGGGGGCTTTAGTGCCGTAGACATGGTCTAAGACCGTGTCTTTGTCTTCCTGAGGGGCCATCACCGGGTCTGACAACCCATTGATGGCCCTCATGCAGGCCAAACCTACCAGAAGGCATGCTCGGAGTCTCTCTGCTCTGTTTCCAATGGTCTGGACTGACAGCAAACTCGGAGTCTTCCACCACTGAGATATCATCTAAGGGTAGGTCAAGGTTGTAATCGAAGTGAGAAATTGGGAACAGCTGCCTAAAAGCCTCTGCCGGTCTCGTAATCCTTGCCGAGGATTTTGGCAGTGTCTTTGCGCCCTTGAGTTCTTTCCTCCAGGGAAAGAGAGTTTCAATAAAGGAAGCCTTTGGAGGCACCACCTTACATTGCTCATCCGTAGGAGGAGGGACAGTATCTTCCACGGGCTTAGAGGTTGGTCAGTGCTCCCGAGGAACCACCTTGATGGGAGAGGGGAGGAAAGAGCTTGCTAGGGACTCTTCCCTGCGTGGAACCTCTTTCGGGTCTGCTGGTTGTTGAGCAATTGGACGAGGAGGAGTAGGAACAGTGATGCTCAGCCTCCACTTGGATGTTTTGACTGGAGTCAGTTTGACCCTATGCTAGACCACCTTGTTAGAAGCTCCTCTCTTCCTCTTCAGGGGAGAGGAAGAAACCAAAGTTTCTTTACAAGGAGGAACCGTGGATTTTCACTTTAGATCTGCCGGAGGCGAAGAAAACTTCTCCAAGGCTATCCTGAGTGTCTCCGAAGGATGGCCAGGGGGAACCACTGCCGCGAAGGCTTGAGAAACGGCACTCACCAGGGCTCTAAACCACGGTTCCGGACCTATACAGTAGCAGCGCTAGCGGGCAGATCCCCAGAAGGGATTGTCGAAGAGGGTTTCTGCAAGGAAGCCTTACTCGAGATCAATGACGACCTTACGGGAGGTCTCTCGTTCTGACGTCTCCTTACGAGGGAACAGTACCAGTCGTGAAGAAAGTTCTCTATAAATCTTGAATGCCTGACGAAGGGAAACATCCTTGTTTCTCTGTTCTCTCCAGCAAACGTGATGTCCTACATTTGTGAGGAGAACAAGGAGAGGGTGAACGGCAAGGGGGAGACTGTTTGACGATGGTCTAGGGCTGCTTCTAAGACCGTTGTGTAGCAGGTGGTCGATTGCGAGAGGTCACCTGTTGACGGGCTGCTCGTGGAGAATACCAGACACCAGACGATTGTTTAGGGGATCGTCGCATTGGTGAATGGCAAGCAGTGACAAGCTAGTGTTGTTTGACCTTCGATTTCCTAGGAGATCGGCGAGTTGCTGGCGAGCGACCCATTGGTGACTGGCAAGCGACCCATTGGTGACTGGCAAGCAGCCGAAAGCTGCAGGTGAGCTGGCGTGTAGTCAGAGATCGGCGAACCGTTGGAGAGAGGCGATAAGTTTGCGAACGGCAGACTGTCAGCGAACAGCATCAACTGTACGTCGACAAGTTGGCGAGAGACAAGCAACCGGGTGGTTGTAACCAGCTGACGAATCACGAACAGTATTTAGGCCTAGTTGATGAGTAGTTGGCGAGAAGCGTTGGCCTGACAAATGCCGCAAGGTTGGCGAATGACAAGACCGAGGAGCGTCTGTTAGAACAGGTGAAGGTCGGGAACCAGGAAGCATGTGGCGAGACTGGCGAG
This sequence comes from Palaemon carinicauda, assembly GCF_036898095.1. Lineage (NCBI taxonomy): Eukaryota > Metazoa > Arthropoda > Malacostraca > Decapoda > Palaemonidae > Palaemon > Palaemon carinicauda. The sequence continues at coordinate 71,437,155 of NC_090759.1, forward strand.
AGTCGTCGAAATGACAATCTCTGAGAGATGGCGGATCTTCAGAAGAGGATCTTCCAGCAGCAGATGACGGTAAGCCAAAAAGATGTCTCTTTGCCGAAGGCGAAAGAGAACGTCTGAGGCGAAGAAGGCCACGAACTCTGCAACGACGTTGACCGCGAGAGTGAACTTGCACTGGGGAAGACTGATCAGGAGGCTGGTCACTAGCAGGCCTCCGAAGAGGAGTCGCTATGGGTGATCTCTCTCGCGAATCAAAGTGATCAAAGTTTTATAGCAGCTAAATCTTACGCTTCTTGGTACATATGGTTACCTTGGTCTGGATATACTGTAGATTCTGAACACACATTACTACCTGTCTAAATGACTGAAATTCATGATGAACTGTAAAGATTGCTTTGACAGAGAAGTAAACTAATCTCACTAAATAAAATACAGTATACACCAAGCACAATGGTAACAATAGTTCCTTTCATGGGGCTGGAAAAATATCAATAAATGAGTGTACGCTGAATTTACACGAACCTATGATCAGTGCAATTTCCATTAGGTAAAAACACTGCCTAGAGCTTGACCTAGGTTAACCAGATGTCTCATTGATTAAATCAGAACGCCCATGCCTCAACAATGGGTGATTGATAATACCATCAATCATACTTTAATAGAAGCCCAAGATGAAATCTCAGAACTCAGTAAATTTCCCAAAGAATAGATAAACAAATCTCAGAACTCAGTAAATTTCCCAAAGAAAAGATAAACAGAGGATAAATGTATTGTACTTCAAAATATGAATAATCAACCAGGTAAAATTTTCAACAGTCTGAATAACTTTAATTCTATGATGTTTTGAAAAGACAAAAATGTCATGAGATATGGAGCCATCAGCTGTTTTGTAAACTGCCTGCTTGGCTCAGCATTTGTACTGCCATCAATGCTAAAATATACATTAAATCATCAATAAATCTTCCTTTACTTTGATGTTCAAATTTCACCAAATGGAAAAGTAACACTAGTTCATCTATAAACAAGCAATATCCCTGAATTGTAATCCATTAACCCTTTTACCCCCAGGCTATCTGGAAATTTCCAACCCTTAACCCCCAGGGGGTTATTTTTTTCCCAGCACATTTTGCAGTATATTTTATTTAAATTGCTCTAACAGCCTTAATTTTTGTCAGAGAGAGGTCAGGTTGGTCTCATTCTCTTGGAAAATGCCTGAATTTTCTCAAAAAATTATCAAAAATATGAAGAAAAAAAAAATTTAATGGCATTTTTTTGCAAGGACGTACCGGTACGTCCATGGGGGTAAAGGGATGGCTTTTGTGAAACGTACCAGTACGTCCTTTGGGGGTAAAAGGGTTAAATACTTACCTGCAAGCTAATGCTAGCAAACAATATAACTTCTTGATACCAACCCTAACACAACCTTAAATGCCTTTACTTTATTAATTTCCTTAAACTAACACATGACACAATATTCTATCTCACCGAACATCACAGTATATCTGATCGGTGCACAGATAGAGTTTTACCTTTTAATCCTAAAATGTTGATTGAAAAGCTGGGGTGTATGTATGATAGCGGCCATCTGTGTGTATGATTACGGCTGACTTAGGATGCGGCAACGTAAGGGGGCGTCGAAGTAACGCCCCCTTGTTAGGGAAGTAGGTAAGGACACGGCATGTAGGTTAGGTTAGGTTAGGTTAGGTTAGAGGGGAAAGATTAGATTAGTTTATGTCCATTTTTTTTCTACGCAGAAGGAACTGGCCGCTAATATACAAGGGCTCCAAAAAGCCTAAGAGGTTATGATTAACATGTTTAACCAAATAAAAATAGGTAGAAAGGAAACCCAAATACTGCTTATTATCAGTACCGAACATTAATAAACCAAACCTAAAAGAATAATAGCTAAGATAATATAACCTTGGGCTAGCCTATTACAGGTTCAGTTGGCCTATACAGAAAACAGGCTTAGCTGAACGGGAATTAACATAGCAATGTACTTTTGTGTAATATTTACATAGCTTATACACATACATATCCTAATTAGTTATGACATTAAAATGTAAATTATCATTATGTCAAAATACACAACAGTCCGTTACGCTATGTTGACAGGACCCAAGTTGACAAGTCAATATCCCGTGGTGATGAAACACACCAATTCATGATTGACAGTCCTTAAAAAGAGATGGTGAATCTATTTCACACAGAACACTTGTACCACGACATACCTTTTGTGTATAAATGTTCACCAGTTCCTTCATACGAGAGTGGGGGCCAGCAAACACATCAATTTCATCTGGGAAGTTTCGAGGCGCCATCTTGACATTTGTTTACCATTGAGGAAGTCCAAGGGATCATTGATGTAAAAAAAAAAAGTTTTAATATATTAAATAAATACATTTTATCATAAAAGTTAGTGGCATTTTGAAACTTTTATTTTCTTGGTTCTATAATTAAATTCTTAAGTCTTAATACCATCTATAGAGGATATACGTAATAGTTTTACATGAAATAACATAACCTTGGGATTATAAACTGAAATGCCAATGTAGATACCGTTATGATAGCTCATGCCAGTTTTCCTTTCTAATCATTACTTTATTTGTTAATGTTAAGAACATTCATGTATCCTTAGTAGTTGTAGATGTGTTAAAAAAATATACTAGTAGACAGTCGCAAACATACAAAAGAATAAAGTATCAAGACAGAAATAATTCTGTCATGGCGAACGGACACAAAAATGATTTACACCATATGTGTATGTCATGTTCATAATGACAGTAAATTAAAACAAAATTCAATGAACAATTACATTAATGATACGGGTTCCCATACCTAACAAAAATACTTAAATATACACAAAACTATGGATTAGGTAACGGGGCTAAACTGACAACAGGCATCAACGCGTTTTCTATCTCAAAGAATTAGACTAATTTGCACAACTTTTAAAAACTTAAAAAATTACGATTACCTTTATAGTACACACACTTAATTAAAGACGTTACAGATGTTAAATGGGCAAGACCGCACTTTCCTTATTTATCCTACACAACACTTGATTTATCAGTGCGTTGATTGGTATTAAAGCGATATACTCGCACGTATCAATAGATGGATAACACTACACTTGCGTGTATCAATAGATAACAGATATTGGAGCAATGAAATCGGTCATGTTTATAAGAGCAGCATGTATAATCGCATATCATTTCTGACCCTATTTAAATGAATGTCATCAGTATTAAATTTAGAAGGTAGGGGTGCTATACTAAAAATTGAAATATTCTAGAGTTATTAGAAATACACAATGCAAAGATTTTACATAAATACATAAATACTCCAAGTGAATCATGAGATGAATTATAAAAGATGATAAAAGACTAGAAAAGAGAAAGCAGAAATGTAAGACTGAAAATGAATATGAGTTAAACTAAGATAATGTTCAATGAAATTGCATAGAAACAACAAATAAGAGTTATGGGCGAATCTCTAAAGATTGTTAATAAATATACGCACTTAGAACATGCAATAAGTGTTTTATCTGGACAAGAGACCGAAATCTAATGAAGGATAAGCATGGAATATGAGCATTTGGCAAACAAAATATTATGAAATGTAAACTGCCACTTTCTCTAAAGAGAAAAGTATTTAATGATTTGGTCCTACCATTATTAACTTATGCATCATAAACTTGGAGCCTTAGAACATAAGCTAGTTACAACTCGAAGAGCTAAAGAAAGAATAATAATGGAAATAACACTAAGATACAAAAAAAAAGACAAAAAAAAAAAAGAGAAACATGGATATAACAGCAAACTAAAGTAGAGGATATTCTAACATGTAAGAAAATGAAATGGATATGGGCAGGACATGTAATGAGAATGGCAGACAATGGATGGACATTAAGAATAACAGAATGGGTCCCCTGGTAGTATGATGGCCAGGGCACCAGCCACCCCTTGAGATACTACCGCTAGAGAGCAACTGGGTCATTTGACTGGCCAGACAGTACTACATTGGATACTTCTATCTGGTTACAGCTTATTTTCCCTTTGCTTACACTTACACCAAATACTCTTGCCTATTCTTTACTTATTCTCCTCTTTCCTCATACACCTGACAACACTGATTTTACCAAACAATACTTCTTCGCCCAAGGGGTTAACTACCGCACTGTAATTGTCCTGTGGCTACTTTCCTCTCGATAAAGGTAGACGAGACTCTTTAGCCAAGGTAAGCAGCTCTTCTAGGAGAAGGACACTCTAAAATCAAACCATTGTTGCCTAGTTTTTGGTAGTGTCATAGCCTCTGCACCATGGTCTTCCACTATCTTGGGGTAGAGTTCTCTTACTTGAGGGTACACTTGGGCACACTATTCTGTCCTATTTCTCTTCCTCTTTTTTTAATCTATATAGTTTGTATAAGAAAGATTTATTTTAATGTTTTTTACTGTTCTTAAAATATCTTAGTTTGGGTTTCTTAATTACTTCTCTTTTAGTTTATTTATTTCATTTCATCACTGGGCTATTTTTCCTGTTGGAGCCCTTGGGCTTATAGCTTCCTGCTTTTCTAACTAGGGTTGTAGCTTAGTAAATAATAATAATAATAATAATAATAATAATAATAATAATAATAATAATAATAATAATAATAATAATAATAATAATAATATTTGTAAAAGAAGCAGGGGAAGGAAAAGAAGACTACGGAATTGATGAGGTAAGAAAGTTTGCGGGTATGGACTGGCACAGAAAGAAAGAAAACAGGCGCAAGTGGGAGGGCATGTCTGAGGCCTTTGTTCTGCAGTGGACAAGTGACGGCTGATATAACAATAATACCCTGGAAATAAATAATAGCAAAGGGTATTAATCCCTACGGTCCACCCAAAAAGCCAGAGCAAAGTCCCTCAAAAGAAGGCAACCGTGTTACCCCCATACGAATGGAAAAAAAAGGCACGCTAATACTAGAGTGTATCTCCCTCTTTGTTTCTTGCCCCATGGCTATTACGACACACTCACACACATACACACGCACCCACACCGCAGCTTCAGAATAAGCAAATTCGCTTGCGTCTAAAATCGATTTTTGAGATACGGTAGCCCGGTAACCTTTCCATTATGTCAAAAGAGTCTACTTACCCACCTGAGGGCTGACAAGTACTTGGCATATACTTTGGGACCAAGTAAAGTAATGGTCTTCAAATCTTTCTCAACCGGTGGGACCTTTTAAAGGTTAAAGGTGTCTGGCTTCATTTCTAGTTTCATCAGAATAGATACTCACCAGAACGTCAATCAGACAAGCCTAACACCCCACTGTGGTGCCCAACCACAACAGTGGCCTCCCCAGTAAACAGCTTAAACTCATGGTCCCTATCTGGGATCGATCTGCTGCCATGCGAATGCTAGGCAAACACAGTACGACTGTACTAGCCAAGAAGCTTTTCCTTGAATGAGGACAGCTGCTTCACTAGAAAAACAGGACAGAGGTCAACTGCCGCATCCCCTGTCTTTCAAGAAGGTTTTCAAGAAGAAACTGAGGACATTCTCGTTTTCTATGTGCTTCGATTATGTGGGTATAGCAGTAAACATACAATATGCTGTGTCATGTGCTAAATACATAAGAATGTATATGATAAACTGGACGTTTAGGTCCTGTAGAGAGCAGAGTTCTAGAGTATAGGACCAGGAAATGAATGAATGATTTGAGGTTTCTGGCATCCTGACATCGAAGGTCATTGGCGCCGAATAGTAAGTAGTATCCTCAGGATCATGTCTATACCCTAAGCATATATTGCACTAGCGATTTAGTTTACATTCTTTAATATCAAGACTGTTTTGACAACACATGCAAGTCTTCGTTCAAACCATCAGCCTATCTTAATTCCAGATTTGCTCTCTCTCTCTCTCTCTCTCTCTCTCTCTCTCTCTCTCTCTCTCTCTCTCTCTCTCTCTCTCTCTCTCTCTCTCTCTCTCGTTTCCCACATTTGTATAAGGAAACAAATTCAAACTACCCTGAACCATAAGTAATTTCACCTATGTTAATCTGCCTAATGTATTTCTGCCTATCTACACATTTTACCTGTTTCGTTCTGCATTCTATAGAAATACCGACAGACATTTATTCTCGATAGCTTCCCCTTTCTTTTATTATTTCTTCAAATGTTTCAGCAGTTCTACTTCATTTAATCACAGAAGAATTTATCATATTTGGTACATTGTTTTCCCGAACCACTAAATCACACACACCTTCTGCAAGGCTCGCACTGCCTGTCTTACTTCACCTGTTCTGAAACTTATCGCTTTTATCTGTAATAAGTTACAAGTACCTGTAGGAATCAACCATTTTTATTCTTCTATTAAACCAAAGCAAGCAATGAATCTCTCAGTATTCCGTTGATACATCTACTTTCTTCTATTTATCTATACGTTCTATTTATAAATTCTATTGTCGATTTTCACCTTTTACAAAAAAATTCAGAACATTTCACCCGCTAATGCAGGGTTTCTTCACATGGCTATATACATGCACACACACACACACACACACACATATATATATATATATATATATATATATATATATATATATATATATATATATACATATATATATATATATATATATATATATATATATATATATATATATATATATATATATATATATATATATATATATCTATCTATATATGTAAATATCACCCACGAATGGCATTTAATACCGAATTCTATCTTTGGGAATATATATCCACTTGGAATTCATTTTATGGTAACAGTTTCTGGCCGGGTGGAGATTCGAACCCCCACCTGTGCGGCTTGAAACTATGCCTACAGTGACTCTACCGAGTGAGCTCACTCGGTAGAGTCACTGTAGGCATAGTTTCAAGCCGCACAGGTGGGGGTTCGAATCTCCACCCGGCCAGAAACTGTTACCATAAAATGAATTCCAAGTGGATATATATTCCCAAAGATAGAATTCGGTATTAAATGCCATTCGTGGGTGATATTTACATTGATTGAAATCACGTGTGCTTGTGATATATGTTCATATCTATATATATACATATATATATATATATATATATATATATATATATATATATATATATATATATATATACATATATATATATATATATATATATATATATATATATATATATATATATATATATATATATATATATATATGTGTGTGTGTGTGTGTGTGTGTGTGTGTGTTTTGTATCCTTTCCTTACTGGGCTATCTTTCCCTGTTGGAGCCCTTGGGCATATAGCTTCCTGTTTTTCCAACTAGGGTTGCTAATAATAATAATAATAATAATAATAATAATAATAATAATAATATAGGTAAATGGAATACTGCGTGTAACAAAAATCGATAAGCAATTCCTATGCATTTTTGTACGTATGCAACCAAAATTGCAGTGAAAGCTTTACTGCTTAGAGTTTTACACTTTGTCCATTATCCAACAGACAAAGGATGGGTGTGAAAGTGACTTGTGTTGGTCTGTATTTGGAGCCATCCTCTGTCACGGGAAAATGAACGGGGATAGACCAGTAGTTATACGTCTTGTCGCTGATCGTGACAATATATATATATATATATATATATATATATATATATATATATATATATATATATATATATATATATATATAGCCAGACACTCGCTCTTTATCACACAAGGGAGTTAAACTGACTAATATTGGTAATTTATGCAGGAAATGGAATTTCGAAATCTGGTCCAACGCACATTTCATAACTATCTTATGAAAATGTTTGGGGAACTCAAATTGCAACTATTTACTGTAACCTTATCATGCGTGTGTTCGTGCATCTACTGTATCTTGCTGAGGTACAATATCGTAGTAGGTTGGCCAAGGCACCAGCCGTCCGTTGAGATACTACCGCTAGTTCTTTGACTGGTCAGACAGTACTACATTGGATCCCTCTCCCTTCTCGCGGCTTATTTCCTCTTTGCTGATACATACACAGAATAGTCTGGCCTATTCTTTACACAATCTCCTCTTTCCTCATACATTGCACAACACTGAAATTACCAAACAATTCTTCTTCTCTCAAGAGGTTAACTACTGCATTGTAATTATTCATTGGCTACTTTCCTCTTGAGGGTAGAAGAGACTCTCTAGCTATGGTAAGCAGCTCTTCTAGGAGAAGTACACTTCAAAATCAAACCATTGTTTTCTAGTCTTTGGTAGTGCCATAGCCTCTGTACCATGGTCTTCCACTGTCTTGGGTCAGAGTTCTCTTGTTTGAGGGTACATTCGGGCACACTATTCTATCTTTTTTCTCTTCCTCTATTTTGAAGTTTTTATCCCCTTGTTATTTTCAAGTGTTTATAGTTTATATATGAAAGATTTATTTTGATGTTATTACTGTTCTTAAGCGTCTCTTGTAGTTTATCCTTATTTCCTTTCCTCACTGGGCTATTTTCCCCGTTGGAGCCCTTGGGCTTAAAGCTACTAGGGTTGTAGTTTAGCAAGTAATAATAATAATAATAATAATAATAATAATAATAATAATAATAATAATAATAATAATAATAATAATAAATGAGTAACTTTATTCTCTTGAAGGCTGGATCATTCAATGTTTGATATTACCCGTATAGGCTACTAGTTGTTAAGATTCTATAATTAATCTAAAATCAATCTATCAATATCTATAGTTATTATTATTAGTCCTTGTAAAACATTTCAGCAAACAAACTGACGGGGAATTACGCAATTTTATTTCCCCTTTAACCTAAGAAAATAAGATACATCGTACCGATGACGGCGTTCTTGGCACTAGATCTTATTTTAGCTTAGTCCCATGTGGGTACAGCAGCCCGACACAGTTGCCAGATCAAGAAGGGAACGCATTTCTTTAGCGACTCTAGGCACTGTTCCCAGTACAACAGGTGTGAGTCTTGATTTTATTTAACTAATTGTCACCGTTGCTTTAATTCAACTAGATAATTTAGGTATCATATGCTGGAAAATCCTGAAGTGGTTTGCTATAAACTAGATATAAGATACTTGAAATAAAAATGGTTTTTATCTCATATTTACAACTCGCAATAGTGAGGGAGACTAAAGTAAATGATAGGTGATATATAAGACATTTCCTGTATTATTTGCCAGCAAGAGGAACATCCAATAAGACTGATTAACCCGTCAAAATTGCCAGATTTGGATGCCCACTGCAAAAGCGTTCACCGCTAGGTTTCTGCAGTCAAAGTGGCAAGGCACATGACAAGGTGTTCGGTAACTTGGCACTTGGCACCTAGTTTCGCTTGTGTCTTGAGAGAAGCAGATGAGGGGAGATCGTTCTAGTATTTTCTTTTAGCTATATATATTAGCGAAAGCCTGGTTGCTGTTCTCAACTCGCCAGAGAAATTATGATTTGTAGACTGTGATATGTTTTAATAAGTTCTCTGAATACCTTTGCTTCAACTTGGGAAATTATAGTCCACGATTATTCATCGATGATCTCCAGTGAATGATATACAGTGGCCCAACAGGCAGAAACTCTTCAGGGAAAAAAGAGGTGTTATAATCGAGTGACTGGAATTCCAGGAACACTTTAAGTGAAATAATAAAAAAAAATGGTTAAAGAAACGACATATTACGACAGGCTTGGCGTCTCCCCGGACGCCACCCCAGAGCAGCTGAAGAAGGCCTACAGGAAGCTCGCCCTCAAATACCACCCGGACAAAAATCCCGAGGGAGGCGAGAAATTCAAACAGATCTCGCAGGCCTACGAGGTCCTGTCCGACCCGAAA
>NC_090759.1:71459447-71461947 GCF_036898095.1 Palaemon carinicauda
ATGTGAAATATGTCAAGACAAATACGTTTTTCTTTTTATTGTTTTTATCTTGGGGTCAGGATGAGAGAGAGAGAGAGAGAGAGAGAGAGAGAGTCTAGCAATTTCTAAATTTTAAATTCTTTTTCCTTTAACGTCTATTCCCTGTAACACTTTATCATACGTATTTTGGGCAAGGACCTGTGCCAGCATAGTCCTAAACCTAACTACCATTCCTGCGCAAATGGTCATTCTAATCTATGGATACGTAATTTACAAATCAATGGTCAATACCGCAGGTGCCCGACCATCATCGCACAGTAGGCGAAAAAAATGGAGAAGATTCCATTCTGTCCGCCAGTGTTGCGACGGTGTGTGGCAACCCGGGATGTATCGCAAATGTGACAACGCTCATCTCGGTCCTGGGGATTTGAGGTGAAACACACCCGGGATGAATGGGGATGTGTAGCGATAAGCTCAAAATTTTGCTAAATTCAACATCTCACCGCATCGCCATGGCCGTATCGCCCAAGTGTGATCCCAGCATTAGTCTGTTAGGGCCCGGCCAGACCAAGCGCGGCTAGCGGCGAGGTTAGCGGCAAGAGGTTATGGCGGAAAATTGCAACCTTAGGTATCTTATGTAGGTGGCCAGATAGGAGGCGTGGGAATGCGCCTCCTATCTGGCCACCTACATAAGATACCTAAGGTTTCAATTTGCCGCCATAACCTCTTCCCGCGCCTCCTATCTGGCCACCTACATAAGATACCTAAGGTTTCAATTTGCCGCCATAACCTCTTGCCGCTAACCTCGCCGCTAGCCACGCTTGGTCTGGCCGAGCCCTTATACAGTCGAGACGAGGTTTCCTCTTGCAGTCTGGAGTCTCGGTCAAATTTTTTAGTTTAGACATTTGACTATGACCAAGCCTTCATCTCCCTTCAACAATTACAGTGGACAAGCTCTTTGTTCCTGTAGTATCCATGATGTCACTTGGCAAGCTCTTTAGTTTTATGGTTCCACTGGGCAAGCTCTTTGTTCCTGTAGTAGTCATGATGTCACTATGCAAGCTCTTTAGTTTTATGGTTTCACTGGGAAAGCTCTTTATTCCTGTAGTATTCATGATGTCACTGGGCAAGCTCTTTAGTTTTATGGTTTCACTGGGCAAACTCTTTGTTCCTCTGGTATTTATGATTTCCATGGACAAGCTCTTTACTCCTGCAGTATTTCTTATTTCACTGAGCTAACTCATTGTTCCGCCAGTATTCATAATTTCACTGGGGAAGCTCTTTGTTCCTGCTACATTTATAATTTAAGTGGCCAAGCTCTTTGTTTTTCCAGTATTTATGTATGTATGCACTGTAATTATTATACTATAGAGCTTAACTGACATTCAGAAGGGGTACGTGTCATCTTGTGGACTGTTGAACACTCATCAGACCTTTATAGAAAGGGCTATTGATTTTACAATTCAACTCGTAGATAGATACATAGATATTTACAAAGAAAAATAGATTGAAAGATATAAAATACTTCCATAAGATATACAGTTGAGTACAAAGATTTAGTCTGACAGCTATTACGTTCAATTTGACACCTTGTTCCAATTCAAAATAGAAAATTCTTAGCTGAAAAATCTAAACCAAACCACTCACCAGTTTTCCTTTGTTTGCACAGGTGGAGTTTCCAGACCGGCTAGAGAGTGGATTCGTAAGCAAATTCGAGGAAATCTTCCCTAGGCCTAAGGACGAATATCTGCCGACTGGCGACGAGGAAATTGTTAACATGCTTCCCCACGAAAAAATCGAAAGGTCCGAGGCTCACAACAGCCACGGGAACGAAGAAGAACCTATGGACACAGACGAACAACCGATGGGATGTCGCCAGTCGTAGTGAATTGCCAGGTTGGCAACACTGTCAGCTGGTGACCACGATAACATGTGTCATCATTCCTTCTAGAAGAGTCTAAGCCCGTACCCTCGCTCATACCAGATGGCTTCGGCGTACAGTAACCTTTGTGGTGTGGATGATGGTTGCTTATAATGCAGTTTTCTGGGGGAAGTTTGAGTCCTTCAGAGTCTAAGAGAAAGCAAAAGGCATATAGTTCTTTCCAGGCCTAATTGGGGGATGAGCCGAAGACATGTCTATGCTCTGAAGTGATGCTGGAATTGAGTGAGATATGAAGAATGGAAACCAAGTCACATATATTTTATAGTTTATTGTTAGATATTTTAAAAAGTGTTATAGGACATTTGAACGGTTAGTATCTAAAGCAAATCTTCATGGTGTATTGATTACTGAATGTACTGATGTCCTACTTCGAGGAATGTTTAATGTACAGTATGCTCATGTGATCTTAAATTATCTATGTTGTTATTATCATTACAACTTATCTGGCTTATTTAAATATTCAAATTACTTAAACAAGTCTCGTCACAGCTATGAATCCATTTGGGGTTTGAAATGGTTAGTGACTATATCGAAGCTCTTCACCCTGAATGAGCTTTTGCCACTAGTTACACTTTTTTT
>NC_090759.1:71466947-71476947 GCF_036898095.1 Palaemon carinicauda
CAACCAATCACTATACAATATACTCCAGGAAGTGGAATTTTTCGACATTTATTGCTTTAGAGGAAAGTTTCATTAACTCGCACCTTTCATACATGACCTGCTTTATTTTGGGGAAAACTGCTTACCTTTTTTATAATAAACACTGTAATTGTTCAGTGGTTACTTTCCTCTTGGTAAGGGTAGAAGAGACTCTTTAGCTATGGTAAGCAGCTCTTCTAGGAGAAGGACACTCCAAAATCAAACCATTGTTCTCTAGTCTTGGGTAGTGCCATAGTCTCTGTACCATGGTCTTCCACTGTCTTGGGTTAGAGTTCTCTTGCTTGAGGGTACATTAGGGCACATTTTTCTATCTAGCTTCTCTTCCTCTTCTTTTGTTAAAGTTTTTATAGTTTATATAGGAAATTTTTATTTTAATGTTGTTACTATTCTTAAAATATTTTATTTTTCCCTATTTCCTTATTTCCTTTCCTCACTCAGCTATTTTCCCTGTTGGGGCCCCTGTTCTTATAGCATCCTGCTTTTTCCAAATAGGATTGTAGCTTAGCATTTAATAATAATTTAATAGTAATAATATAAATGTTTGTTTCAAAGAAATATTTGAAAAAATAGATCATGCAAAAGCCACACACACGCTCCTCTTGACCCAGACATGCGTTGTCAGATGAACGATGTCACCCCTTAACGTTGATGGACACGGCTATCAGGGATGCTGCGGGTTCTGTATGAATAAGAATGAAGCGTAATAGGATACGAGATCGCCCAGTTGATAGAGAGGGGAACGATGATGCCCTACTGAAGGACGAAAATATTACACGCGTATTCTCAATTTTCAAGATCGAATGACTGATTTCTTCTTCTTCTTCTTCCTCTTCTTCTTCGAGGAGTTGGAGAAGGAATAGGGAGTGATTGATGGGCCGGTTATCTTGTCTTCTTCTTTCGATCTCTTAGATTGCCAGGGGCCTTTCCATATCACATTGCAGTTCCCGATACATCGCTGTCATAGTTGTTAGACCTATGATGGTGTTCTTTGTAACGAGGGCAACGTTGAGTTTAGACTTAGAGGGGTAATCATTGGAGAGGTATGAGCGAAAAGTTTACAACCATTATGCCCAACCAGTCAGCAGTTTCAGTGCTACCATTATCACTCCCATTATCATTAACGATGTTTTACTCAGTAGTTGTGGGAGTAAAAATCGTCGTCAGGATATTGAGAAATCCAGTCTTGCTCCTTGAGTCCAGTGCCACTTACTCATGACAGTCGAACAGTTAGACAACAACATCACGACACGAAAGAGTTTTTTCGAGAATTCTTTTGTCTCTCGATAAGTTTCATGATCGATTTCATAAGAAGGCCTACAACCTGATAACAATTTCAAGGTTTATAAGAAATATAGAGATTCGAGAATAGTATGAAAAATTGTGTTCGTGTATATATATATATATATATATATATATATATATATATATATATATATATATATATATATATATATATATATATATATATAATGTCTGTAAAAGCTACAAAGTTTGGGAAAATCCTGAAACTTTTTGATACGTTGCGAGATACAAAAAGTTTAATTTTGACCAAAAAATTACATGGTACCTCCAGAAACTATTAATAATGATATTAATTCCGGTTGCAATGCACTCCAGAGTTTCCTAATGATCTGGAATTAAACTGCCATCTAGCGGAAGGTGTGCAAGATAAAAGAGGTGAGTGGCTTAGTGTGTGCTTGTGGCCATAACTCACATATGCTTTGGAAATTTGCTGCACAGGCTGTTACAATCTCTTATTTATACATTTGTTTGCAATAAAGAACAAACTGATGAGGTTGTAAACATCTAAAAGGTATATATTCGTTTTTAATTTACTATGGAAAGAGCAACATTAGCTAATTAAATTTTAGGTTTTTTTTTTTTTTTGGCAATCATATACAATTAATAGCTACATTCTCCCTAAAATTCCATTCAAACTATAATAAAAGATAAAGACACACGCAGTAGCAACGTTCTTGCTTTCCATTCCCATGGACAGCAGATTGATTCCCGCCTCGGCCGGTGAGTTTGAACTGTTTACTGGGAGCTTACTACTGTGGTTTGGGCACCAGGGGGCGGAGGGGGGGGGGGGGGCGGCCTCCTGCTTGGTTAAGGTTCTAGCAATTATCTCTCCAGATAAAATTGTTACAGAAATCTGACACCAATAACCTTTAAATATAGGAAAAATTGTCATTTTTCATATGCCTTCTAGAATGTTGATAAAAAATGAAAGTCGTTGAGCAAAATTACGAGGCAGGTCTTGCTCAAGACGGTGGGTTACACCCAATAAAATTTTCCAGTATTCGAAGCCCTTTGACGTCAAACTTTGCACCATATATATATATATATATATATATATATATATATATATATATATATATATGTATGTATGTATATATTCTGTATATATATATATATATATATATATATATATATATATATATATATATATATACATATATATGTATATATATACTGTATATATATATATATATATATATATATATATATATGTATATATACTGTATAAATATATATATATATATATATATATATATATATATATATATATATATATATATATATATATATATATACTGTATATCTATATCTATATATATATGTATGTATGTATATATTCTGTATATATATATATATATATATATATATATATATATATATATATATATACATATATATATACATATATATGTATATATATATATATATATATATATATATGTATATATATGTATATATACTGTATAAATATATATAAATATATATATATATATATATATATATATACATATACATATATATATATATATATATATATATATATATATATATATATATATATATATATATGCAAAATGAAATTCGTGTATTTCATACTTGTGTGAAATCCGGTAACTAATAAAAGTGCGACAAAACGGAAAAAGTGGATACTTCGCGCGCGCGCAAAGAAAAAAAAACATAACAAAAAAATAAATAAAAAAGGCAAAAAGCACCACGAAGTAAAATTGCAAATAAAATCTCCTGTAAAATGAAGATACAAAAGCAGTATAAGATTAATTACAGATGAAAAGGAACTAAGAATTATATACAGCAATTGACAAAAGGAACCTCGTAGAGAAAGAGAACCATTTTTGATCTATTGCGAGAAGCACTACTCACCAAAGGCCTTCTCATTTCCTTGGGTGGTAACTTTGCGGTCCCTGCAGCCAGTGAAGTGCTCGGCTCTAAGATCCTTGCGCGGCTTCCTCTGAAGGGGAAAAATAATACTCTGAAGGATGGAAGAAAGGATACTCTAAGTCTTTGATTGATTAGGGATGGGACTTTTTTGGTCCTACTCAGACTTTTTTTCTTTTTGTGGTAGTTTTTTTTTCTGTTTTGTTGTTCAGCTGCTTTTATAGACTTTATCGTGTTAAATTTCTTTCGTGAAACAAATATAATTTTGAGTTATTAATTGATAGGAAATTAAACATATATTTTCCTTTGCTATGATCCTACTTTTGTTATATAATTGATAATATATTGGTATAAACCCATAGTTGCTAAAAATTTTATACTCAAGTTATCATAATCTATACTTTAAAACTTGCAATTAATTTCTATTACCTTGATAAATTATTTCTTTAATCAATATTTTCCCATACTATGATTCTACTTTTGTTATATAATTGATTATATATTAGTTTAAAGCCACAGTTACAAGAAAAAAAACATATATATACTTAAGTTATAATAAAATATACTTTAAAAACTTGTCATTGATTTTCATTACCTTAGCAAATTATTTTCTTAAATCAATATTTTCCATTGCTATGGTTCTACACTTGTTATATAATTGATTATATATTGGTTTAAAGTCCCAGTTACAAAATATTTTATACTTAAGTTATCATAAAATATACTTCAAAAACTTGCCATTATTCTTCATTAATTTAATAAATTATTTCTTTAATCAGTTTTTGCTACATGCTCTATTTCTTAATCTTTAATGATAAGCTTTACGTTTTTGATGGTGCTATCATATCAAAAACTAAATAAAAAATAATATAAAGAAAACGTTATACAATGATCAACATATGTTTGAAAAAAAAATCCTAAAACGCGATCTATGAAAAAATATAACCTACAAGATTATGACTCAAGTTAAACGGGTTGCGTTTAGCGCAAGAGCCCGTGGCCTGATTTTTTTTTTTTTTTTTTTTTTTTTTTTTTTTTTTTTTTTTTTTTGCGTAAAGTTGATCATATACCTACCTACCTTACGATCTAAGTATAGATAAGAGTGCGTGAACATCGATATGCGTTATCCACCCAAATAAGATGTTCAGTTATAGAAAATTTAGAATTTTAACAGCAAACTTGCGATCATTTATACATCTATACATCCATACATCCATACATGCAGAACCGAATTCATGTCTCTGTGGTAAGCAGTTCTCTAGGGGGAAGGAAACTAAAAAATCAAGCCATTGTTCTCTAGTCTTGGGTACTGCCATAGCCTCAGTACCATTGTCTTCCACAGTCTTGGGTTAGAGATTTCTTGCTTGAGGTGAACTCGGGCACACTATTCTATCTTGTTTCTCTTCCTCTTGTTATTTTGAAGTTTTTATAGTTTTTACATGAAAGATTTATCTTAATGTCATTATTGTTCTTGAACTTCTATTGTAATTTATTTCCTTATTTCCTTTCCTCATTAGGCTATTTTTCCTGTTGGAGCCCTTGGGCTTATAGCATCCTTATTTCCAACTCGGGTTGTAGCTTAGCAAGTAATAATAATAATAATAATAATAATAATAATAATAACGGCGAATGATAATATCCGATACTGAGCGGGTGGAAGGGAACCTCAGTTTAATAAGGAACAGGAGAATTAAGACAACACCAAACATTATTATATATATTTCCATCACCAACAAATAACAACGTTTCAAACATCTGTGTGTTCATAATCAGGTACCTGAATAAAAGACAGTAAAACCATAAAGGAGCAGGCTGTACATAAATATTGTAAACAAATAAAATTTAACTTAGAATGGGAAAATGCGCATTTAGGCAATTTCCTTGGTTAAGTTGTGGCTTTTTAGATTTTATAAAGATTGACTATAAGAATAGCAGAGTAATTCTCTAGTTCCTTATTAAACTGATAATAATAATAATAATAATAATAATAATAATAATAATAATAATAATAATAATTATTATTATTATTATTATTATTATTATTATTATTATTATTATTATTATTATCATTATTATTATAAAGCTTAATCCATGCACGCATATACGCGCAAGTCAAAGAATGATTAGTAGCAAAAGACGTGGAGATAATTATTCATCAAAGCAAACTTGACACGATCCGGTTTATCTCACTGAAATCCTGTTAAGACTAAATACCCTTCTCGTGACCTCTCCATCTCTTTCGCGCGCTTCATGAATGACAAGTCAGCAAAAAATCGGAAGCGTTCATTTGGTCATTTTCATTCGTGGCGGAAAACTAGTCTTATTTCGTTCCTAAAGAGTTTCATGATAGTGGTCGTGAAAATAATTCAGTTTGAAGTAAGATAATTAACTGATTATTATTATTATTATTATTATTATTATTATTATTATTATTATTATTATTATTATTATTATTATTATTGTTAATTTGTTCTCATCATTTCCTTTCCTCACTGGGCTAGTTTTCCCTTTTGGAGCCCTTGGGCTTATAGCATCTTACTTTTCCAACTAGGGTTTTAGCTTGGCTAATAATAATAATAATAATAATAATAATAATAATAATAATAATAATAATAATTATTATTATTATTATTATTATTATTATTATTAACTAAGCTACAATCCAAGTTGGCAAAGCAAGATGCTATAAGCTCAAGGGCTCCAACAGGGAAAAATAGCCCAGTGAGGAAAGGAAATAACGAAATGAATAAACGATGCAAGAAGTAATGAACAATTAAAATAAAGTATTTTTCAAAAATTAATATTAAAACAGATATTTCATAATATAAAAACTATAAAAAGATTTATGTCAGCCAGTTCAACATGAAAACATTTGATGCAAAAATTATTATTAAGAATGATTTAGAAGAACAGCTACTTGTCAACTTCCCCCGGCTGTTATTATTAAGAACGATTTAGAAGAACAATAACTTCCTATCAACTTCCCCCAACTGTTTTCCGTCATCTTCCCGGACTAACTGAACGCGCCTGCTCTGTGCCTCCGCACCTTGGCGCTCGTTAAGAAGAATAAGACGAGCCGATATAAAATGCAAACGAGGCGAACAGATCGAGATATGAATACTAAAATAAGGCTTCTTCCTGTTTGCTTTACCAATAATCTTCCAAGGGTCCATGAGGGAGCGATAGGTTACACCCCATCGAACGCGAGGGAGCCATGCACTCCAAGTGCTCGTCTCGCATTCGCTCAGGCGATCTTCTTCTGTTTTCCTTTCTGACTTTTCGTTGTCTTGTTCTATAGGAGAATGATGGAGGTGGGGTAGTAGTAATAATAGGAGGAGGGGGAGTAGGAGTAGGAGGAGGAGGAGGAGTAGGAGAGGGAGCCATGCTCTCCTAGTGCTCTTCTCGCATTCGCTCAGGCGATCTTCTTCTGTTTTCCTTTCTGACTTTTCGTTGTCTTGTTCTATAGGAGAATGATGGAGGTGGGGTAGTAGTAATAATAGGAGGAGGGGGAGTAGGAGTAGGAGGAGGAGGAGGAGTAGGAGAGGGAGCCATGCTCTCCTAGTGCTCTTCTCGCATTCGCTCAGGCGATCTTCTTCTGTTTTCCTTTCTGACTTTTCGTTGTCTTGTTCTATAGGAGAATGATGGAGGTGGGGTAGTAGTAATAATAGGAGGAGGGGGAGTAGGAGTAGGAGGAGGAGGAGGAGTAGGAGAGGGAGCCATGCTCTCCTAGTGCTCTTCTCGCATTCGCTCAGGCGATCTTCTTCTGTTTTCCTTTCTGACTTTTCGTTGTCTTGTTCTATAGGAGAATGATGGAGGTGGGGTAGTAGTAATAATAGGAGGAGGGGGAGTAGGAGTAGGAGGAGGAGGAGGAGTAGGAGAGGGAGCCATGCTCTCCTAGTGCTCTTCTCGCATTCGCTCAGGCGATCTTCTTCTGTTTTCCTTTCTGACTTTTCGTTGTCTTGTTCTATAGGAGAATGATGGAGGTGGGGTAGTAGTAATAATAGGAGGAGGGGGAGTAGGAGTAGGAGGAGGAGGAGGAGTAGGAGAGGGAGCCATGCTCTCCTAGTGCTCTTCTCGCATTCGCTCAGGCGATCTTCTTCTGTTTTCCTTTCTGACTTTTCGTTGTCTTGTTCTATAGGAGAATGATGGAGGTGGGGTAGTAGTAATAATAGGAGGAGGGGGAGTAGGAGTAGGAGGAGGAGGAGGAGTAGGAGAGGGAGCCATGCTCTCCTAGTGCTCTTCTCGCATTCGCTCAGGCGATCTTCTTCTGTTTTCCTTTCTGACTTTTCGTTGTCTTGTTCTATAGGAGAATGATGGAGGTGGGGTAGTAGTAATAATAGGAGGAGGGGGAGTAGGAGTAGGAGGAGGAGGAGGAGTAGGAGAGGGAGCCATGCTCTCCTAGTGCTCTTCTCGCATTCGCTCAGGCGATCTTCTTCTGTTTTCCTTTCTGACTTTTCGTTGTCTTGTTCTATAGGAGAATGATGGAGGTGGGGTAGTAGTAATAATAGGAGGAGGGGGAGTAGGAGTAGGAGGAGGAGGAGGAGTAGGAGAGGGAGCCATGCTCTCCTAGTGCTCTTCTCGCATTCGCTCAGGCGATCTTCTTCTGTTTTCCTTTCTGACTTTTCGTTGTCTTGTTCTATAGGAGAATGATGGAGGTGGGGTAGTAGTAATAATAGGAGGAGGGGGAGTAGGAGTAGGAGGAGGAGGAGGAGTAGGAGAGGGAGCCATGCTCTCCTAGTGCTCTTCTCGCATTCGCTCAGGCGATCTTCTTCTGTTTTCCTTTCTGACTTTTCGTTGTCTTGTTCTATAGGAGAATGATGGAGGTGGGGTAGTAGTAATAATAGGAGGAGGGGGAGTAGGAGTAGGAGGAGGAGGAGGAGTAGGAGAGGGAGCCATGCTCTCCTAGTGCTCTTCTCGCATTCGCTCAGGCGATCTTCTTCTGTTTTCCTTTCTGACTTTTCGTTGTCTTGTTCTATAGGAGAATGATGGAGGTGGGGTAGTAGTAATAATAGGAGGAGGGGGAGTAGGAGTAGGAGGAGGAGGAGGAGTAGGAGAGGGAGCCATGCTCTCCTAGTGCTCTTCTCGCATTCGCTCAGGCGATCTTCTTCTGTTTTCCTTTCTGACTTTTCGTTGTCTTGTTCTATAGGAGAATGATGGAGGTGGGGTAGTAGTAATAATAGGAGGAGGGGGAGTAGGAGTAGGAGGAGGAGGAGGAGTAGGAGAGGGAGCCATGCTCTCCTAGTGCTCTTCTCGCATTCGCTCAGGCGATCTTCTTCTGTTTTCCTTTCTGACTTTTCGTTGTCTTGTTCTATAGGAGAATGATGGAGGTGGGGTAGTAGTAATAATAGGAGGAGGGGGAGTAGGAGTAGGAGGAGGAGGAGGAGTAGGAGAGGGAGCCATGCTCTCCTAGTGCTCTTCTCGCATTCGCTCAGGCGATCTTCTTCTGTTTTCCTTTCTGACTTTTCGTTGTCTTGTTCTATAGGAGAATGATGGAGGTGGGGTAGTAGTAATAATAGGAGGAGGGGGAGTAGGAGTAGGAGGAGGAGGAGGAGTAGGAGAGGGAGCCATGCTCTCCTAGTGCTCTTCTCGCATTCGCTCAGGCGATCTTCTTCTGTTTTCCTTTCTGACTTTTCGTTGTCTTGTTCTATAGGAGAATGATGGAGGTGGGGTAGTAGTAATAATAGGAGGAGGGGGAGTAGGAGTAGGAGGAGGAGGAGGAGTAGGAGAGGGAGCCATGCTCTCCTAGTGCTCTTCTCGCATTCGCTCAGGCGATCTTCTTCTGTTTTCCTTTCTGACTTTTCGTTGTCTTGTTCTATAGGAGAATGATGGAGGTGGGGTAGTAGTAATAATAGGAGGAGGGGGAGTAGGAGTAGGAGGAGGAGGAGGAGTAGGAGAGGGAGCCATGCTCTCCTAGTGCTCTTCTCGCATTCGCTCAGGCGATCTTCTTCTGTTTTCCTTTCTGACTTTTCGTTGTCTTGTTCTATAGGAGAATGATGGAGGTGGGGTAGTAGTAATAATAGGAGGAGGGGGAGTAGGAGTAGGAGGAGGAGGAGGAGTAGGAGAGGGAGCCATGCTCTCCTAGTGCTCTTCTCGCATTCGCTCAGGCGATCTTCTTCTGTTTTCCTTTCTGACTTTTCGTTGTCTTGTTCTATAGGAGAATGATGGAGGTGGGGTAGTAGTAATAATAGGAGGAGGGGGAGTAGGAGTAGGAGGAGGAGGAGGAGTAGGAGAGGGAGCCATGCTCTCCTAGTGCTCTTCTCGCATTCGCTCAGGCGATCTTCTTCTGTTTTCCTTTCTGACTTTTCGTTGTCTTGTTCTATAGGAGAATGATGGAGGTGGGGTAGTAGTAATAATAGGAGGAGGGGGAGTAGGAGTAGGAGGAGGAGGAGGAGTAGGAGAGGGAGCCATGCTCTCCTAGTGCTCTTCTCGCATTCGCTCAGGCGATCTTCTTCTGTTTTCCTTTCTGACTTTTCGTTGTCTTGTTCTATAGGAGAATGAGGGAGGTGGAGGAGCAGTAGTAATAGGAGTAGGGGGAGTAGGAAGAGTAGGAGGAGGAGGAAGATAGATTGAGAACGAGGAAGCGAAGGGGCCTCTGGGTGCCTGTATGGAGTCTCAGGTTCAAGTTTGGAGTTCGAAGAAGAAGATAACTTTCCGATGGCTTTTGCACTTCCATATCAAATTTAATCAACAAATTATTGATTATGGGTCAAAATTCATCATCATATCCTACGCCTATTGACACAAAACACCTCAAGAGGATTTATAA
>NC_090759.1:71481947-71486947 GCF_036898095.1 Palaemon carinicauda
AGACGATAGGGGAAGGAAGAGCAACCGGTCAAAAAATATTTACCGCGTTCCAGGATGCTGTAGAGGCCGACGGTGTGGGAGACTATAAGGGAAGGAAGAGCAACCGGTCAAAAAAAATGTTGGTAGAAATGTATATTTAGAAATGTGGTGGCCGATGTGGTAATGTCCCTGACTGGTGATGGTCAGACTGGGGTTCGAGTCCCGCTCAAACTCGTTGAGTTTCCTGTTGTTGAAGACAGGCACGGGCTCTTACACTCTTGCAGCCCGTAGAGGTTGAGTTTCCTTGGTCGCTGCAACCTCACCATCCTTGTGAGCTAAGGATGGGGGGTTTGAGGGGAGCCTATAGGTCTATCTGCTGAGTCATCAGCAACCATTGCCTGGCCCTCCTTGATCCAAGGTTTAGAGGGGCTTGGGCACTGATCATATGTATATGTGGTCAGTCTCTTGGGAATTGTCCTGCTTGCTAGGGCAATGTCACTGTCCCTTGCCTCTGCCATTCATGAGCAGCCTTTAAACCTTTAAATTGGAAAGTTATAAACCATGGTGAAAGGTGTTTGTTTATAAAGAAATTGTTTCCAATGGGTTGATATAAATAAAATCGCCTTATAATGAATAATGCATTAAAGAACAATATGGTGTGCGCCTTATTTATATAGTTGAACATGATAAGCGAGTTGATAAAGATTTGATTTCACAAACGAGGCATTGTCAACTTATATGATAACAAATTATGGATTTAAATGATATTTATAAGCTCGTAAATAAAGTTATTTTGTAAATTATGAACTTTGTAAAAACAATCTTCATAAAATTATACTAGTAATTTTTAATTTGTGTTGTCTTTTAAAAAGGTGTAGCTCGTTTTTGTCGTCATTCAATTTTTTTTAACACAAATCGTTACTTATTCGTTTACTATTATTCAGTTACTGAGTTTTGATTTCTAAAATTCATTTTGGAATCAACCGGTTAATAGCTATATATATATTTATATATATATATATATATATATATATATATATATATATATAATACATACATGAATATAGACTACATATATATAAATATATATATATATATATATATATATATATATAAAAGTATATATATATATATATATATATATATATATATATAAAGTATATATATATATATATTTATGTATATATATATATATATATATATATATATAAACAAACTGGGAGCACACACATACATATATATACACAATATATATGGTTATATATTTATATACCATATTAAATATGCATTATATATATATATATATATATATATATATATAGATATATATATATATATATATATATATATAAACAAACTGGGAGCACACACATACATATATATACACAATATATATGGATATATATTTATATACCATATTAAATATGCATTATATATATATATATATATATATATATATATATATATATATATAAACTCAACCCGAGACCAAACTTACTTCCCAATTTAAACATTTAGCGTCAATTAAGAAACTTATTCAAAGCACGTGATTAAAAGCGAACTCTCCCCGGTATAATTAGCAGAGATTGAATGCAAGCCTTTACACGGCGCCTCAAAAGAATCTTACCAAAACCACGCTTTGTTTAATTCGGGCCAAGACCCCTGAACAGAATAATGATCTTCTGAACACATTATCTTAATTACGGCTATCTGTTATGAAGGGCAGCTTGTTCTTGACAAGGGCCTCGTTCATGAAGGCTATGCTATTCTCGGTCAGAAATCCGGAGGGGGAATCGGCTCGAAGAATAATTCAAATACATCTTCGTCTGTTCTTTACTAGTGTGCGCGACCTGTCAAAAATGACGGCTAGATATTCAGATTGATATGCATACACACACACACACACACACGCACAGACACAGATTCAACCCATCCCATCCCCTCACCCTTTCCTAACTACAACCCGCTGGTTCGGCAATTTGTGGGAGAGTGGGGTTTCCGAGTGTACCTCTCGGGGTACTACCTCTCATCAGGGTATACCTACTCCTGCAACCCTTGATGGTGACAGCAAAGAATTATATATATATATATATATATATATATATATACATATATATATATATATATATACATATATATATATATATATATATGTGTGTGTGTGTGTGTGTGTTCGTGTTATTCTATGGAATTCGTTTTTGCATATTGATATTTAAGGCTTGATCGATGTAAATTTTGACTCTTTTTAGATAATCGTTTTATAGAAAGAGTAATTTATATAGATATGTGGTAGCCTATTGGAAACGTCCCTGACTGCTGGCCTGCTGGACTGAGGTTTGAGACCCGCTCAAGCTCGATAGTTTCTGGCAGAGACTGTAACGTTACCATCCTTGTGACCTAAGGATAGAAGGTTTGGGTGGCTCATAGTTCTTGGTGAGTCATCAGCAGCTATTGCCTGGCCCTCCCTTACCCTATTTTGGGTGGAGAGGGGCTTAGGCTTGATCAAAATCAGTCTCTAGGGCATTGTCCTACTAGGGAAATGTCACTGTCCCTTGCCTCTGAAATTCATGAGTGACCTTTAAACCTTTAAACCAGTGGTTATTAAAATAATCTACGGATAATATACTCCACGTTTAATCCTACTAAAATCTAATACAAGAAAATGCAAAATTATATAGTGTACTTGATTTGATTATGTCATTGCAAAATTACTACTGTCGTCAATGCCAACAGTACAGCGAGATTTCAGGCTACTTTCTATGAACAAAGAAACCGCTTAGGTATTCTCTATCTACTTCCGTTTTCCCTGATATAATCTTTTCCTTTGTTTCCTCATCTTCGACCCGGTCTGTACAAGAGCACTAGACAGTAGGTCACAGCGAGGCCTTAAAACAAAATTTGTAATTCCCGTATTATTCTGATCTGTAATCCCGGAATGTAATGTAGGATTTATTATTTTGGATTACATTGTTGGTCTTCGGACTTTACTCCATCGCTGCAAGCACCAGGACAGTAGGGATTGTTGCAAGCTTCAACATTTTCATTCATTTTTCAAGTAATGTCGTTCACAAGACACTTAACACTACTTTCTTATCCGGATTTGAGACTGAAAGAAGAGTATGAATTCTTATTCAGTCTTTTCAAATATTCTGCCAAATGAAAAATTTTCCCTTACGTTTTAATGAACAAGAAAATTTAAATAGGCCGATGACTTTTCTAAAAAAAAGGGCATTTATAAATAAAATAGATAAAAGCAATTAACTCTTTCTCTCTCTCTCTCTCTCTCTCTCTCTCTCTCTCTCTCTCTCTCTCTCTACTTCTTAAGCTGTTACCACTATAGGTAGATGTAGAAATTGAGCATCAGCATTGAATCTAATTTCTCTCTCTCTCTCTCTCTCTCTCTCTCTCTCTCTCTCTACTTCTTAAGCTGTGTTACGACTATATGTGGAAGTAGAAATTGAGCATCAGCATTGAGTCTAATTTACATATTCTCTCTCTCTCTCTCTCTCTCTCTCTCTCTCTCTCTCTCTCTCTCTCTACTTCTTAAGCTGTTACCACTATATGTAGATGTAGAAATTAAGCATCAACACTGAATCTAATTTATTTCTGTCTGTCTGTCTGTCTGTCTCTCTCTCTCTCTCTCTCTCTCTCTCTCTCTCTCTCTCTCTCTCTCTCTACTTCTTAAGCTGTTACCACTATATGTAGATGTAGAAATTGAGCATCAGCATTGAATCTAATTTACATTCTCTCTCTCTCTCTCTCTCTCTCTCTCTCTCTCTCTCTCTCTACTTCTTAAGCTGTTACCACTATTTGTAGATGTAGAAATTGAGCATCAGCAGTGAATTTAATTTACATCTCTCTCTCTCTCTCTCTCTCTCTCTCTCTCTCTCCTCTCTCTCTCTCTCATGACCAATCAACCAACCACTGATTCATGAAGGAGCAAATCGAATATTCCAAAATGAATTTTCAAATAAAAAAAAAAATTTTGAAAAAAAATTAGCTTTTCAAGGCTCGCCTCATTATGCTACGGCAATACGTCCGAAGTATCATTCCATTTGAATGGAAATCTAAGCCTTAATGACATCAGCGAAATGACGACCAGAGAGTTTTGCCACAATTTCCTGGAATTCAAAGTCTTTTTTTCCCCAATCGTTTTAAGAAGGATTATTTTTTTTTATTCCAGTCATTTTCATTTTGGGATTTAATTACGTTTTCCAGCTATCCGGAGGTTACTTTCGTTGTATGTAATTAAATGTAATTTAGGAGTTTACCTGAATGTTCTCATTACAGGGAGATTAGAATTGTTATGGAGTTGTTAGTAAAATAAAAACATTGAAATAATAAGCAAATACATGGTATTTTAAGTTACGAATCATTTGTTAATAAGGTCTACAAAATGTTTTATATCTGTAACTTTTTCATAATGATAATGATTTCATTGTAATTCAAATGTTATAATTGCTCTTGATGCGTTCACCAAAATCTGCGAAGGGTATGTATTCTGTAACGCAAGTGTGATTTATACACGTTCATACACCATAATACTATTGCTTTTTAGCTTTCACTCTCTTCCACACTGATTATAGAAAAACCTGTTTAAGACTGCCATTGCATGTTTCATATTGTTGGAATTTTTGTGCCATTGTTGCTGTCAACCGTTTGTATATAAAATTGTTATCTTGTTTGAATACAGTCAGTCATGTACAGGCCATCTGTCGTTGTTTGTTTGTACACAAAAACTGCGGTACCGATTCTGACCAAAGTTGGTAGTCATGTAAGGTATGACCCAAGGATAAAGTACATCGAAGTACAAGTACAGAGCGGTATTTTGAAAATAATCGCAGTGTTAAGTAAATGGTAAATACACCTGTATATATTTTTACTTTTTGTTTGTGAACAAGATAACGCAAAAACTAAAAAAAAATTCAGCGAAACTTGGTGGGAATGCAGGATATGACCAAAGAAAAACTCCATCAGATTTTGAAGAAAATACATTGAAGTACAAGTACGCAGTGGAGTTA
>NC_090759.1:71491947-71496947 GCF_036898095.1 Palaemon carinicauda
TTTTTCCTCTTAGCTTTGCTAACTCCTCTCTCTCTCTCTCCTCTCTCTCTCTCTCTCTCTGACAGTAAAAGATTAACAAGGATATAAGAATCGTTAGCAAAAAATTACACGAGCATAGACACACACACACACACACACATATATATATATATATATATATACATATATATATAATTTTTCCGCTTAGTTTTTCTAACTCTCTCTCTCTTCTCTCTACTCTCTCTCTCTCTCTCTCTCTCTCTCTCCTCTCTCTTCTGGTTTTGAATTCTTAAGTAATACATTATTGTCTCATCCAGAAGTATCCTTTGTTTCTCTGCCAATTGTGTCCAGTAATCATACTAGGATTGAACACTCCCACGTTCATTAACTTAATTGAGTTTCTGAGATCAAAAGCATATTCTTAAAATAAATTTCTTCTTCTATCTCTCTCTTCCTCGTATTCTTCTTCAAAATGATATTCTCATCTGTTCTTAATCCTTTTCGTCTTCTATTTCTTTTGTTGGTGTTCTAACGAAGAGCGTATTGTCTTAATTTCGTTCTTCTTTCCACCATTCATTGCCTTTTTTTTTCTGAGATTAATCTTTTTCCTCCTCTTCCATCCCTCGAAGGTTATCTTTAACATCAAACGAGACGCAAGAGTTAACCCTTTTGCTTATGGGTAACCATATGCAGGTATCCCTCTTCTATGTATAACTGTAAACAAGTATTTATTTTCTCTGGGTAACCATACAGAGGTATCTTTCATCTATGGATAACTGTATACAAATAGTTTTCTTTTCTGGGTAACCATACACAGGTATCCCTCTTCTATAGATAACTGTATAAAAGTATCTATTTTCTCTGGGTAACCATTTACAGGTATCCCTCTTCTATAGATAGCTGTATACAAGTATTTCTCTTCTCTGGATAATCATATACAGGTATCTCTCTTCTATGGATAACTGTATACAAGTAGTTCTCTTCTCTCTATATCCATAAACAGGTAATCCTCTTCTATAGCTAACTATATACAAGTATTTCTCTTCTCTGGATAACCATATACAGGTATTCCTCTTCTATGGATAACTGTATACAAGCATTTCTCTGCTATGGATAGCCATAAACAGCTATCTCTCTTCTATGGATAACTGTATACAAGTATTTCTCTTCTCTGGATAACCATTTACAGGTATTCCTCTTCTCTAGATAACTATACAAGTATTTCTCTTCTCTGGATAACCATATACAGGTGTTCCTCTTCTCTAGATAACTGTATACAAGTATACCTCTTCTCTGAATAACTATAAAAAGCTACCTCTCTTCTATGGATAACTGTATACAAGTATTTCTCTTCTCTGGGGAACCATATACAGATAACCCTTTTCTATAGATAACTGTATACAAGTATTTCTCTGCTATGGATAGACATATAGAAGTATGTGTCTTCTATGGATAATCTTATACAGATATCCCACTTCTATGGGTAACTGTATTCCAGCATATCACTTCTATAGGTATAGAGTTTTTATAGTTTATATAAGAAAGATCTATTTAGTGTTGCTAATGATCTTGAAATATCTTATTTTGATTGTTATTACTTCATTTCTGGTTTATTTATTGCCTTGTTTCCTTTCCTCACAGGGCTATTTTTCCCTGTTGGAGCCCTTGGGCTTAAAGCATCCTGCTTTTCCAACTAGGGTTCTAGCTCGGATAATAATAATAATAATAATAATAATAATAATAAAAATAAAAATAAAAATAAAAATAAAAATAATAGTAATAATAATAACAATAATAATAATGATAATAATAATAATAATAATAATAATAATAATGATAATAATACTACTACTACTAATTATAATAATAGTAATAATAATAGAAGTAAAAATAATAATCATAATAATCATAATAATAATAATAAATAATAATAATAATAATACCAAAAATAATAATAATAATAATATTAATAATAATAATGACTATGATTTAATTCACTTTAATCATACCTTGCTTTAATGATAAAATAAATGAAAAAATGTTAAGTGTAACTGGTGAATTACGAAAATACCTCCATCAAACAGAATATAAGATAATTAACGCTACTTTAGAGAACAAAACTTGTGTATCATTACTAAAAAAAATGCTTTTGTTCAGTTAATTGCAATTCTCTTTATTCTGAAAACTAAGACACGTGTTGATTTACAAATCGCAAGGATATGGGAAAGTATTAATTTTCATAATAAACCATAAGTAGACACATTAACTTACATATTGACACACAGAGACGATGAGAGACCTTATTATTATTATTATTATTATTATTATCATTATTTTTATTATTATTATTATTATTATTATTATTATTATTATTACTTGCTAAGCTACAACAATAGTTGGAAAAGCAAGATGCTTATTATTATTATTATTATTATTATTATTATTATCATTATTATTATTATTACTTGCCAAGCTACAACCCTAGTTGGAAAAGCAAGATGCTATAAGCCCAGGGACCCCAGCAGGGAAAATAGCCCAGTGAGGAAAGGGAACAAGGAAAAATAAAATATTTTTAGAACAGTAACATTTAAATAAATATTCCCTATATAAACTATGAAAAATTTAACAAAACAAGAAGAAGAGAAATGAGATAGAATAGTGTGCCCAAGTGTACCCTAAATTGTTAAAAACCCGTAATTTTAATAGGAAATTCTCCGTAAAAATATACGGTTCTCAACCTTATTTTCAGAAATACACGCGACCGTAATTTTTACCCCAACTTTTTTTTAATATCTTTTACGGGTTGGTGACCGTAATATCAATCCTTAACATCAATTTATCTGTTTTTAAAAAGGTGAATGTCTGGCAACATTTATTTCAGGATTTTTACCATTTTTACGGCAAATTTTTAACAGAGTATATATTCAAAGACTAATATCCAAAGCTCCCGAAAGATAGAATGAGTTGTAAAATCGATTACATTATGTCGGCGAAACTCGTAGACGTCCGAGATCGATCGGCGACGTTTGGCGACTTTTCTCCGACTATATTTTTGTCTACGAGTGTTGCCTTTTTTTACGGCAAATTTTTAACATCGTATGTATTTAAGGGCTGATATCTAAAGATTTCGAAATACAGAATGAGTTTTAAAATCGGTTACATTACGTCTTCGAAACTCGTAGACGTCCGAGATCGATCGGCGACCCTAGGCGACTTTTCGCCGACTACATTTTTGTCTACGAGCGTTACCTTTTTACGGCAAATTTTTAACATTGTATATATTCAAAGGCTGATATCTAAAGCTCTCGAAATACAGAATGAGTTTTAAAATCGGTTACATTACGTCTTCGAAACTCGTAGACGTCCGAGATCGATCGGCGACCCTAGGCGACTTTTCGCCGACTACATTTTTGTCTACGAGCGTTACCTTTTTACGGCAAATTTTTAACATTGTATATATTCAAAGGCTGATATCTAAAGCTCTCGAAATACAGAATGAGTTTTAAAATCGGTTACATTACGTCGGCGAAACTCGTAGACGTCCGAGATCGATCGGCGACGTTAGGCGACTTTTCTCCGACTACATTTTTGTCTACGAGTGTTGCCTTTTTTTACGGCAAATGTTTAACAATATACATATTTAAGGGCTGATATCTAAAGCTCCCGAAAGATAGAATGAGTTGTAAAATCGGTTACATTACGACGGCGAAACTCGTAGACGTCCGAGATCGATCAGCGACGCTAGGCGACGTTAGGCGACTTTTCGCAGACTACATTTTTGTCTACGAGTGTTGCCTTTTTTTACGGCAAATTTTTTACATCGTATATATTTAAGGGCTGATATCTAAAGCTTTCGAAAGATAGAATGAGATATAAAATCGGTTACATTACGTCGGCGAAACTCGCAGACGTCCGAGATCGATTGCCGACGTTAGGCGACGTTAGGCGACTTTTCGCCGACTACATTTTCTTTCGTCTACGAGTGTTGCCAAGTTTTTCAAATTCGGTTACTGGACGCGTTAAACGCTGTCTATGCATAAAGTAGAGGATATTCTAACAACATGTAAGAAAAAGGAATGGACACGAGCAAGACATATAATAAGGATAACAGATAATAGATGGACATTAAGAATAACAGAAAGAGTCGCTAGTGATTGGAAAAGAAGCACGGGAACGAAGAGAAGACGATGGATTGACGAACTAAAACAGTTGGTGGGTGTGGACTGGCATAGAAAGATGCAAGTTGAAGGACGTGCCTGATGTCCTAGTTATGGCTGATGATGATGATGATGACGATGATGATGCATATTCATTAGCTTCACCTTAGTTGTGGCTATGTCTCTGACTCATGATTCATTGTTTAGAAGTTTGCCTGACTCTCCCTGGTCGTAGCTTGGGCGGAGAAAGGGCGTGGGCGGTAATCATAAGTATGTATGGTCGTTCTCTAGGTCATTGTCCTGTCCTCTTACCTCACTGGCTTTTGGGTCTTCCTGTGACCCATGTACTCTGCCTTCCTTTCTTCCAACCCTGTCTACCTCTTTTCTTCCATATCTACAACTCAACAACAACAACAAGAACAACAACAATAACAACAACAAATGCACCTGCTTCTAGTCCACTGTAGGACAAAGGCCTCGAACATGTCCTTATACAAGTCTGGGTTTTGGCCAGTTTTCATGACCACCCTGGCCAATGCGGACTTGTGATAGTAGGATATTTCAATCTGATCGCTCACAGTAAACCAACCTAGTATAGATGTCCATGACTAGTACAGCTTTCCTGATCATGGCGATACACAACCCCTTTCACCACCCTATAAGGTATCCCCACTCAGAAAGGGACACCCCCCTCCCCCAGCCAACAGACCTAGTCTAATTGGCTCGTCATCAATCCGATTTGCAGAGGACGTTGATGAGAGGAGACAAAGCGTCGACGGAATTGAATTGGTAATTTTCAACCACTCATCGGGGGGGGGGGTTTAAGACACAGGGGGATTGGATGGGGTACAGTAGGGGGTAATG
>NC_090759.1:71506947-71509447 GCF_036898095.1 Palaemon carinicauda
GTTCCTAAATATATATTTTAGGGGATAAATACATTAGACCTATACACATAATAGGTCTATGATATGCTACAAGTTCTAAAATAACTATTTCCTCGGATGAAATTTCTAGACCTTTCACCCTTTCTTGGCTCCACGGACGATATGTTGCAAGTTTCGAGTTATTGAATTTGGGGAATTAATGGAAACTAACGGAATAGTAAGTGGTATTAAATGAAGACATAACTCTTAATTGTAGTTTTCAAGGGTCATTTTTCCTAAACCATTTACCAGAACTTTAAGGCGAGGAAAAGGAAAAGAAATTAAACTAGAATAGAATAATTTAGTGAGATAAACAGAGAGAGGAAGTATAGGCTGAGAGAGAGAGAGAGAGAGAGAGAGAGAGAGAGAGAGAGAGAGAGAGAGAGAGAGAGAGAATCTCACAGGGTCTTCTATGGTAAAACATTCAGACATTTTCATTCTCAAGAAGAGAAAAAAAGCGAAATTTAAAAATGAAAATATTACATGCGACTTCACAACGTACCTCATTTTTGTTGTATTCTACGGCTCGTTTGGGAATGGGTCACAATAAGGCAAGGAAGCCGGCCGAGTATCTTGGTGTCTCAGCTGAAGGAATCTGATCATTCTTCTTCTGTTGAAAGAAAATAACTTGAATAAAGACCAATTCGTAATGCAAATATCACTCTGTTCTTTTGTGTGTGTGTGTGTGTGTGTGTGTCAATTGGTTAAACATGAATATTTAAATAAGTGATTTTATATCCTGACTCCTTACACACATGTATACATACACACAGTTTGTCTGGAAATATGCTGTCTTCGATTTTTGACTCAACTAAGATATTGTCTATTCATTATATATATATATATATATATATATATATATATATATATATATATATATATATATATATATATATATATATATATATATATATATATCATCTCCTCCAACACCTATTGACGCAAAGGGCCTCGGTTAGATTTTGCCCGTCGCCTTTATCTCGAGCTTTTAATTCAATACTTCTCCACTCATCATCTACCACTTCACGCTTGATGATATAACGGTATAGACCTACACTGGCATAGTCTTCTGTTTTCTTTAATCAAAGTTTTATCCTGTTTTAATAATCCTGTATTGTTCATTCTACTTATCTGTAATGGTTGCTTAAACAAGAACGCGTATTAGTATATGACAAGTTGTATCTAACAACAAAATCATGTAACGGTTAGACCTATGTATACTTGCGCGAAAACAATCACCACGACATCCGTGTAATTGCCCTTGCTAATAATCAATGGATGTTAATCGTCTCAGGCGCTTGCCTTCTTGTTTATAATTAGCGATGCATTATATAATTGAATTGCCTGTCGTATAATGTCATTCGATAACACTAGAATATTATAGGTAACATCTCACGAACAGTTATAATACTTGAATGATGACTATCTGGCAGTAGAGACTTTTCCATAATCTAGACACAATCACTTAACTTCGTTATTGGATTTCACTCATGCCTCAAGGCTGGTTAAAAGAGAGAGAGAGAGAGAGAGAGAGAGAGAGAGAGAGAGAGAGAGAGAGAGAGAGCGAGAGAGAGAGAGAGAGTTGATTGCAGGGGCATATTCGTTTCATCAACTGTAAATCGTCAGTGACACTTGCAGACAATCAAAGTGGTGCAGTATTATTATTATTATTATTATTATTATTATTATTATTATTAGTAGTAGTAGTAGTAGTAGTAGTAGTATGCTACAAGCCCAGGGGGCTCCAACAGGGAAAATAGCTCAGTGAGGAAAGGAAATAAGGAAAAATAATATAGTTTAACAACAGTAACATTAAAATAAATAATTCATATATAAGCTATAAAAACTTTAACAAAACAAGAGGAAGAGAAATAAGATAGAATAATTTCCCCAAGTGTACCCTCAAGCAAGAGAACTCTAAACCAAGGACAGTGGAAGACCATGGGTACAGAGGCTATGACACTACCTAAGATTAGAGAACAACGGTTTGATTTCGGAGTGTTCTTCTCCTAGAAGAGCTCCTTACCATAACTAGAGAGTCCTCTACCCTTACCAAGAGTAATAAGTCACAATAAGTACTGAAAACCAAACAAATATCAAATGTGTCCCTTCCTGAGTGGTGATACTTTAACGCGGTGAAAGGGTTTGTGTATCGCCATGATCAGTAAAGCTGTGCTAGTCAGGCCCACTCTTACTAGGGTGGTTTGCTGTGAGCGATCAGACCAAAGTCCCTTGCCGTCATCAATCCACAGTGGCCAGTGTGGTGAGAAAAATAGCCAAAGGCCGACATGACTAAGGATTTATCAAAGGCCTTTGTCCTGCTGTGGACTAGAAACGGCTGCATTTGTTGTTGTTGTGGCATTATTATTATTATTATTAGTATTAGTATTATTATTATTATTATTATTACAATAATGAAAATAAAAGTTAATTGAATCATATACAGTATAGTTGAAATAAAAGTATAAATGCCCATTGGTAT
>NC_090759.1:71514097-71524097 GCF_036898095.1 Palaemon carinicauda
AAATGTATACCTTTCACTGAGTACAGGTACAAATGTATACGTGTTTCACAAACCTGTATCAAATCATATGCTTGTTCACGTTCTAGGTCTACTTAACAAAATATGTAAATACATATCGATGAAGGTATGGGCATGGTCACCTCTTAGCCTAGGTCTATGTCCACATTTTTTTTTCTGTTAGTCACCCTGACGTAGGCCACCACTTTTTAAAAGTAGTAATACTTTAAATATATGTATTTCATGAAGTTCGCTTCTCGTTTTAGGAAATTTATCAGTAGTATTACTTTAATTATGTGTATTTCATGAAGTTCGCTGCTCGTTTTAGGAAATTTATCAGTAGTATTACTTTAATTATGTGTATTTCATGAAGTTCGCTTCTCGTTTTAGGAAATTTATCAAAATTTATTTATCCTATAAAAATGTATTGCAATGGGTTATACCTGAACATGGTCATTTGGTACAGTTCGTAATTACATATTGTTCCATAATCAAAGTGAGTTTACTGCTATCCATTAAAAAAAATCGCTTCTACCATTCTCGTATCACGCTCTTTCATGTTTTACTTGAAGATCCTGCTTTGTTCGAAATCTGATTGTTTCCGATATTCGTGGAATTTGCCATGATTGATTGATTATGTGTTATCTGGCATAACATACATGATTTGCCTACTTAGTACCCCGTTTTCCGGTTCACAACAACAATAACAACAAGTGTAGCCGTTTCTAGTCCACTGCAGGACAAAAGCTTCGGACATGTCCTTAATCATGTCTGTGGTTTGGCCATTTTCATCACCACGTGGTCGTTGCGGATTGGTGATGTGAACTTTAGTCTGATCGCTTACAGCAAACCGCCCTAGTATGGTTGGCCCTGACTAATATAGCTTTTATTTGCATGACGATACACAAACCTTGTCTTTATGTTAAGGTATCCCCACTCAGAAGTTATCAAAATACCTCCATTCTTATACCACAAGGACAACATTACCATCAGCCTAGTTTCACACTAACCGTCAACTTACGAGACTATCACGAATGAGAGTATTTTCACTTCACGCTGAATTAATTGTCCGTCTTCTCTCTTCCTCTTAAAGTAGAGTCGCTATCCTGTCACCTTTCTGTTAAAATTTGCAACAAGTACCCAGGATAAGTTACTCTTAACTCGGCATTCAAGAACACTCTTGATTTCACTGTTGTTTCCTACAATGGCCGCTGATTGTTGTTTGGCGCTAGGATATTTAGAGATGCCAGTTAATTTCTTCTGCTTTAATTAGTGACGTTAGTAATGGTAATTTTATCTGTCTTGCCACAATTACGGGCACCAACAAGTGCTCATTTCAAACCGGTCTAATATAGTTAGCATCCGTAAACAAGCACATTTATTTCATCCGGTGCTAGTTTTAGATTAATTATTTCTCGTTTAACAGATGCATTCCGTACATTTAAGTTGTAAAATTAAACAAACCTGTTGGATAAGTGGACGCAGCATAGACCTACATTCTAGTGGCATAGTTTTATCCTTGATTATTATAGGATAATTTGTTGTGCAAATGTTATTGAATATGATTACTAGGCCTACACCTCATTAATCGTACTTGCTTCTCACTTTTTTACCGCTGCTGAACTTGAGTTAACAAATGGCGAATGTTGGGGAATGATTTCAATATTATGACTGCTGGCTACCTGGTGTGACGAAACTAACATGCGGGAAAACAGCCAATCTTGGGTTTAGGAAGTCTCACCAGTACTGGGTATATGCAGTAAAGTGTGTTTGATTATCTGGGTGATACTAGGGGACAATTAATTTGCGTTATCTACCACTGGCTGAATTTGGGGTGACGTTAAACTATGAGCATTAATATGCCGTTAATCTATAAAGATTGTTATGACGTTAAACTATAAAGATCGATCTCATGATCTCATCCACATAAGACACTCGGGTAATCTCTCTTTTAGTTTAATTTCTAATCCTGTCCTGCCATATATTATTATTATTATTATTATTATTATTATTATTATTATTAAATGCTAAGCTACAACCCTAGTTGGAAAAGCAGGATGCTATAAGCCCAGGGGCCCCAACAGGGAAAATAGCTCAGTGAGGAAAGGAAACAAGGAAAAATAAAATATTTTAAGAATAGTAACAACATTAAAATAAATATTTCCCATATAAACGATAAAAACTTCAACAAAACAAGAGAAAGAGAAACTAGATAGAACAGTGTGCCTGAGTGTACCCTCAAGCAAGAGAACTCTTATCCTTCTGAGGGCTTTGTTCTTTAATTTACTTGTCATACCATAACTCATGTCCATATAGTAACATTGATCTCAATAAACTGATGTATAGTCTTATTTTTACATGTAATTTCGGGTGATTGGATTTCCAAATTTTACTTAACCTAGCCATTGTCTGATATATATATATATATATATATATATATATATATATATATATATATATATATATATATATATATATATATGAGAGAGAGAGAGAGAGAGAGAGAGAGAGAGAGAGAGAGAGAGAGATTCAATTTCAGTTTTCATGCATGCTTACTATTAATATGCGTAATAATGTTCATATGCACCATTTAAGGACGCGTCTGTGATGTCTCGACCCGGCTATATCAACAGGTCCTCATCGGTCTTCCACCCTGTAAATCCCTCAACCTAGCCCCCACCCCAAAGCGTCTGACCTCTTTTCGGTGAAAAGAGCCGTGGTTTGTTTGGAATCTGCTGCCCAAATGCCTTATTGTCTCCTTTCTATAAGGAACTCTTATCTGATATTTTTTTTTTGCGTTCTCAGTAGCTGTAATTGGACTTGTGGGTTTATATTGTGTTTTAAATGGAATATATAACGTTTTGTGGTCATATATATATATATATATATATATATATATATATATATATATATATATATATATATATATATATATATATATATAAACAATAACAACAAACGTAGTATTTTCTAGTCCTCTGCTGGACAAGGGCTCCGACATGTCCTTAGTCCTATCGGGTTTGGCCATTTTCATCACCACTAGCCACTGCGGATTGGTGTTGGCGGAGACTTTAGTCTGATCGCTCAGAGCAAACCAACCTAGCATATGTGTCCCTGACTACTACAGTTTCGATGATCATGGCCATACACAAACCCTTTCACCACGTTAAGTTATCCCCAGTCATTATTACATACTGAGTCTCCTATTTTTAACTTTTTGTATTCGGTTAGTGTCATTCGCTTTATAAGTCATACTAGTTAGTCAATACAGTGCCATCCATCACCTATTTAGTGTTATTTCACCCTCTAAATAGACTCTACTATGTTAGGAAATTACTCGGTGGTATGTCCCTTGTGTTCTATTCAGTTGTGAAGACAAGCCCTTTACTTTGGATGGTTGATTGGCGTTCCCCTTTCTAAAAGGGACTATAAGTTTATCAATTGGTGTTTTATTCATGTCGGACGTTCTGATTTGAATCAATGTTTCATCTCTGGTCAATTTGTTATTATACTTCCTCCGGTCTCAAGCTCGGATGAAAGATGAGGGGATTGAGAGCGAGGTGAATGGATTTTTTTTAAAGACCGTGGCCTGTAACTTATTAAAACTAGCCAGTTGATGGAGTTGTGATGTCTTGTTCTGTCTCTTGGGTTAGAGTTCTCTTGCTTGGGGGTACACTCGAGAACACTATTCTATCGAATTTCTCTTCCTCTTGTTTTGTTAATGATTTTATAGTTTATAGGACATATTATTTTAATGTTACTGTACCTGAAATATTTTATTTTTCCTTGTTTCCTTTCCTCACTGGGCTGTTTTCCCTGTTGGGGCCCCTGGGCTTACAGCATCCTGCTTTTCCAACTAGGGTTGTAGCCTAACAAGTAATAATAATAATAATCTCTAGACTCCGCTATACGGGATTGAGAGTAAGGCGAATGGCTTTTTCTCTAGACCGTGGGCTGTAACTTATTAAAACTAGCCAGTTGGTGGAATAGTGATGTCTTATTCTGCTGGGAGTATCCATAGACTTCGCTATTGGTTATTTGTCTCTTTAGGGTGTGGTTGTTCTTTTTATATCTATGGCAATTTTATTTGTAATAGATCGTGAATCAAACAAATAGAATTTTGTCCTTTAGAAATTTGAAGTTTTAATCGATATATTGAAAAGGAATAAAACACGTTCACCTTTTATTTGGCGCGTTATTAGGCAATTTAAATGCATTGTGTTTCAGTTCTGTTGTGGGTGACATTAATATATATTGATATTGAAAATACGTGTCTCGTTGGTTTTCGGGAGCCATTATCAACCTGTTGCTGCTTTCATCAGAGTAATAAGGTTTGTTGTAATTTTCGTTGGCGCTTGGTGCCTTACATAGTAGTTAGCGTTTGGGCTAACCCCAGCTTTCTTTTATTCGCGGTTAATAATAATAATAATTTAAGCATATAAACTCACGCAAGGCTCATAAGAATAACACTTTTTGTTAGTAACTAAAACGATATCTCAACATCACTGTTATTTTAAATACTTATCTTCCCAAGCTTTTGTCAGTAACTAAAACGATATGTTAACATCACTGTCATTTTTAAAGCTTTTCTTCTCGAGCT
The DNA here is from genome assembly GCF_036898095.1 of Palaemon carinicauda. Lineage (NCBI taxonomy): Eukaryota > Metazoa > Arthropoda > Malacostraca > Decapoda > Palaemonidae > Palaemon > Palaemon carinicauda. The sequence goes on from NC_090759.1 coordinate 71,518,695, forward strand.
GTTCTCCCAAAATAATACCGATTGCTGGTTCGTAAACGCAACTCATGAGTCACTTTCAAGTATTGTATTGATAGATATTTTAAAATAGAACATTTACGGAATCAATACGACTGTCATTTTTTTTTTTTTTTTTTTGAATAGGTCGATCGAAAGGACTATTTTATATCGATATCAAATCGACATTTGTAAACCAGTAAAACAATCTGGCATTGTCATTTCATTCCTTGTATACTTTTCAATAGAGCCCCTTTCCCCCGAAAAATAAAACCCACTCGTCTATCATCGCCCCCTAAAAAAAAAAAAAAAAAAAAAAAAAATAATCCCCCATGTGGAATCAATATTGCTTATGTCCGAATGTTATTTGTATAGGCGTCCGCTAGAAAAATTAGAATTCACAGATTAATTTTACAACTGAGAGAGAGAGAGAGAGAGAGAGAGAGAGAGAGAGAGAGAGAGAGAGAGAGAGAGACTTTTTCTTTATCATTGACTAAATCTGATCAGCTTTCCATTATGAAATTGAGTGAGCGTTACACTTCTGACAGTAGACCACTTTAATTCCCTAAATTTAATTCAGCTTTGTATACCAAGGATTGGTTTTAATATATTTCCTTCATTTCTTGAGTACTTGAATTATATTAATTGTGAGCCTATTTACCTAAATAACACGATTTAACGGATACTTTAAAATATAGAATGGATTATTTTCAAGAAGGGAACGTATCTGTGTTTGCGTTTTATCTACTCCTCTTGTAGTTTTTCCTTACTTCCTTTTCTCACTGGGCTGTTTTCCCTGTTTGGGCCCTTGGGCTTATAGCGTCGTGCTTCTCCAACTAGGGTTATAGCATAGCTTTTAATAATGATAATAATAGTAGTAATAATAAGCAGCTGTATCTAGTCAGATGCATATTAGTCCATAAATGGAACTTTCCACAAGAAAATCGATACAGTATATTACAAATTGCAAGGTCGTCACTTGTCAGGCCAGTATTTCCATTTAATTATTCACTAACTCGGAACTATGAATCCGTAAAATTGAGAGAACCTTGATCGTTAATGTGCACGGAATTGGAAACGGGTCCCTAAACCTTATGTACTCACTTTTTTTAATCTTGAGATTTGCGACCGTATCTTTTTCTGTTTCTTTGGTCGGTGCAACCTCACCATCCTTGTGATCTAAGGATGGGGAGTTTGGGGAAGCCTATAGGTCTATCTGCTGAGTCATCAGTAACCATTGCCTGGCCCTCCCTGGTCCTAGCTTGGCCGGAGAGGGGGCCTTGGGCGCTGATCATTTGTAAATATGGTCAGTCTCTTAAGTAACAACTACCATTACCAATACTTCTCCGGAAAATCATTATCATAATCATCTGGAAAATAAAAAATAAAAATAAAAAAAACAGTCTCTAGGACATTATCCTGCTTGATAGGGCAATGTCACTGTGCCTTGCCTCTCTTCATGAGCAACCTTTAAAACCCTTAAAAAGAATATTTTTTTAGTATGAACGAGGGTAGAACGGATCCCTTAACCATATGATTTGCATCCGTATCTTTTATTTCTTTCTTTTTTATTCTTTTTTTTTATATAGTATGAACGAGGGCAGATGCTGCCTTCTTTCTGCAACGATGCCCCGCTACTACAGGTTTAAGAGTTTAGAGGCCGCTCATGAATGACGGAGCCAAGGACAGTGACATTGCCCTATCAAGCAGGACAATGCCCTAGAGACTGACCATATATACATGTGATCACCGCCAAGCCCCCTCTCCATCCAATCTAGGACTAAGGAGGGCCAGGTAAGGGCTGCTGATGACTCAGCAGATAGACCATCTAGGCTTCCCCAAACCTCCCATCCTTAGCTCACAAGGATGGTAAGGTTGCAACGACCAAAGAAACTATCAAGTTTGAGCGGGACTGGAACCCCAGTCTGGTGTTCACCAGTCAGGGACGTTACCACATGACTATTTGGTTCTGGAATAAAATATGACAGGTTTTAACTTAAAAGACCTAATGAATTAAAAATGAATTATATAAAAATAGATAAACTAAATCTGTTTATATATTTTCACTTTCACTTGTTTCTAAGAGAAGATTTAATACGTATGAATTAGCTAGTTATCATTTACACAATGCCATTACACATATAATTCAAATTGAGAACTTCTCTTGATGCATTAAGTAGCCTAATGAAGTATATTATGCATAATAGAAAACCATTTAGTACCTGTTTCTATTTGGAAGATGACCTCTTGTGGACCCCATTGTGTTTCATCAATCATAATATTCCTACATTAAGGATGGATTTAGGCCATTTATAGCTTTTCCGTCTGAGTAACGCTGGTCATATTACTTCTATGTAATGTAGGCTACATATTAGGAAGCAGGTTTTTTATCTTTTTTTTCTTTTTCTTTTACAAGACTATTGCCTTCAGCAGTCTGTCTAAAATTTCGAAAAATAAACATTTATTAGACGGTAAATGCCATTCTTTTTACTAAGCATTATTTAAACCTTTCGTAATTTTAAAGGCGTTTTTCGTACAGTTGCCGTTTTGCTCAATATTAAGTTCCCAGCGTGTCTTGTAAATAACTTCCTTTATATATGGCTTATTTTAGTCTTATAACTCTCTATGGTTCTTTATTTCTCGAAATTCCATCGAAAGAATCTCTTCATTCTACTTGCTTTCTTTTTCCCCCAGTCTTATTTTGCAACGCCTGTCATTTTCAAATCCTCCATTTTCCGGAGCCATGATTTTTTGTCTAAGTCCTCCTCTTTTTGGATGCGCCAGTTTTCAGCTTCGTCGTTTTCTTGTTGAACTTTTTAGGATTTTTTTAGGGACCTTTTTGGGACCCATCCGACATCTGGACCGGTTCAGAAATTGGTTCGCTTCTTCATGCGTTTTCTGATATCGTGCGTGGTCTTCACGCTAGTTAATTCGTTCTGAAGTTTTAGATATTTTTTTCTGTGAAGGTAACATTTCTGTTGCTAACTCCGTGATGTACTGCTGATCCCATCTGTATATACAAGGAATGCGGTTGTACCACCAGCTATTGTTCGTTGCTAAAATTAGAAACTTTTGTGTTTTTGCGACTGTTGCATGTCCATAGCTATTAAGAGAATTAACAACGATTGCAAAAAAAAAAAAAAAACTTCGAACAAGTTTTTCAGAAGATATTTCATTAAAAGTATTTTGATTTTGTCAAGGGGTATATTTATCGTTTTTTTTTTCTTTTACTTGAAAAAAAATATGGCTATACAACAACTAATTTTATTTTGTATTTGAAAGATTATTGCGTAAATTGAAACAATTCCCCTCTTTCTTATGGAATATAATTCCAAATTTTCTCACCAAATTCGAAACCTGAAAGTGCATAGCTCGATCTTTATCAATATACACAAGGACCCTGACTCGACTCCAAATACCTTTTGCTTTTTTAAATATGGTGGGTATTGTAATTTGTGAGTTATTTCTAAGTGATATGTTAGTAATAAAGAATTTATTCGGCTTTAGTTTGAGTAATTTTTGTGCCAGGAAGGGGGGAGGGGGGTTTGCTAAATTGAAGACTTAAAATCTAATCAGAATTTTTCTTTAAATTTTACTCTCTCTCTCTCTCTCTCTCTCTCTCTCTCTCTCTCTCTCTCTCTCTCTCTCTCTCTCTCTCTCTCTATATATATATATATATATATATGTATGCTTTAATTGATTTATTTTATATTGATTTAATTTTTCTAGTATGAAATACAATCCCAGTTATAGAGCCCCAGGTTAAGGGTTCGTGAAGTTAGAAACGAACTCCCATTTACTTCTCTTCTTTGTATCATGTCTCTTACTTTCTTCTAAGGGAAGGTCGTATTTTCCATTTTTTACTTTCTTCAAAAAGAAAGTTGAATTTAGATTTTTTCTCCTTATTAGACTAATGCAATATAGATTTTTTTTCATATAAAACTTTTTATGTATCCCTTTAAACAGCAGAGGCTTAGATGATTTTTGTTCACACGTTTTTCCATTTCTTATTTGGGTAAGGTAAATATTTGGATAATCTGGAGAGGTTTATTTGTATAGATATTTACTTTTATTAAAGGCAAGACGATAAAGCTTTGAATGATTTTTTTTTATTTAGATTTTTATCACAAAGATGATTACGAAATCAAATTCGCGTGTCTTTCCTTGTGTTTCTTGTATCAAATCAATCACGTTCTTTGAGGTTGTGTGTGTGTTTGGTAATAATGCGAGTTCCTTTGAAGCAGTGAACCTGTGTCCTCATTATTTGTAAAGCTGTGTTTCGAAATCACATGATTATAGAAGCTTTTGTGCGAACTTATGTTGGTGTTCGATTGTGTCCAGCCAGGACGTTTGTCTTGTAGTAATACGTAGTAGACATTAGATATTTCACGTTATATATATATATATATATATATATATATATATATATATATATATATATATATATATATATATATATATATATATATATGTATATATATGTATATATATAATATAGTTAAGTAGATACGCACACGTACCCTCCTTTCACCAGGGTATGAATACTCCATCACCCCCTACCCAAGGGACGGGGAGAGCTGAGCGGGACCGGAAAGAAATATATATATATATATATATATATATATATATATATATATATATATATATATATATATGTGAATATATATATATATATATATATATATATATGTATATATATATACATACATTTATATATATACACAGACACTTATTGTATAAGGTATATATATATATATATATATATATATATATATATATATATATATATATATATATATATACATACATATATACATATATATATATATATATATATATATATATATATATATATATATATGTATATATATATATATATATATATATATATATATACATACATATATACATATATATATATATATATATATATATATATATATATATATATATATATATATATATATATAAGTATATGTGTTTGTAACCATTAAACCCAATCTAGCCTCCACATATATCCTACATGAATCTTGAAAATTCTCTAGGGGTCAGTTTGTGATGGAAGATACCTAGATATTTAATCACCTTAGCCTCCACATGTTTCCTACACGAATCTTGAAAATTCTCTAGGGGGTCAGTGTGTGATGGAAAATACCTAGATATTTAATCACCTAATCTGTCACGACAGCTGTTTTTCCATTCTAGGTCTTCATGAAGTGACCATTGACTTACGTTATATTTGCAATGTTATTAATCTTAAATATATTGGGATTCGGCTAAAAATATGATTTAAGTGATTTAAATGTTAAAAGGTATTGTAAGGATAATGAGAAAATAGAAAAAGGAAAGCATTTCAACTTAAAATGCTTAAAGATTAAAAGGAAAAGGAAAATAATCGAGTGCGAACAC
>NC_090759.1:71529097-71549097 GCF_036898095.1 Palaemon carinicauda
ATTATGATGCTAAAAAAAAACCTCAATGTTTTTTTTTTATTGTATCAGAAGTCTTATAATATAAAACAGAGAAGATTAAATGCAAATAACATCAAACAAGTCTTTGGCCGGGGGGAAAACATTATATTTAAATATTAACAAGGCATTGAAATGGCTGTTTTACTACAATGTGTTTTACTTTATTTTTTCTATTAATGATTGCTATACTTAAATATACTTTGTGTGCAAAAGAAAATGTTATTTCATGAGATTATTTTCAGTTTAAGTAGTTTAGGACTTTTGTTTTTGTTAAGTAAAGGTGTGTAAATTTCCATTTATTTCGAATCAATCAGAATTTTGTAATAAAGTATCTTTATTGGACATAAATTGCAGTATTAATAATAACCAGTGAGGGAAAGAGTGAGTCGTCACCAGTTAAGCGTATATATAGATGGCACTATAGATGTTAGATGGTTTAAGCATGGAATTTAGGATAATCAAGGTATGATGAAATAACTACGAAAAGTAGGAAGTAGGAGGGGGAGTAATAAACAGACTAAGTAAGGTCTAAATAGAAACAGAATAATTGTTCATATATCAACAGTACACTGCTCTTAATTCTTATGGACTAATTAAGAGACCAACGAGGCATATGTGAGTTAGTAATTAAAAAAAAGATGAGCTCAAAAGAACTGAAGGATGTTATTTTATGACAAAAATGATTTTAATTAAAAGAAGTGTGAAAAATAATATTGAACCGTACTTCTAAAACAGCATTTAGTTATGCCAGTACTAGGTAAGGTAGCCACCAACACATGTCAACCACCATTAGCACAGAAACTCAGTACGAGTGTAAGGCGAGCAGAAACATTCAACATCATCATCATTTCCTCCTACGCCTATTGACGCAAAGGGCCTCGGTTAGATTTTGCTAATCGTCTCTATCGGGTGTTTGTATGAAAAACTTTCAACAGAGCTACGGAATTTGTTGCAAGTTACAGTAGGTCACGATAAGAACCGAAATGTCATAGTGTGATTGAGTTTTGGTTTGTAACTTAGGGGTGGGGTTATCAAACGCTTGGAAGGAAGTAGATGATGTCATCGGTTTGTTGTGGAATTTGGCAGCGTGCGTTTTTAGTGAAGCTTGTCCACCCAATACACCTATACTCATTTTTTTAAATTATTACTACGCTACAACTCTATAGTCCATTTCTTTTAGCGAGGCAGATTTGCACCGACTCGCAGCGGTGCCCTTTTAGCTCGGAAAAATTTCCTGCTCTCTGATTGGTCAGAAATATCTTGTCCAACCAATCAGCTATCAGGAAACTTTTTCGAGCTAAAAGGGCATCCTTGTGAGTCGGTGCAAATCTGCTTAATTAAAAAGCGTTGACTATAGTATTGCTTATCGCGAACGGAAATGTTAGAATTAGTAGTAGATGGATGACCATTTCATCAGCTAAATACAACAGTGATCTGATGCTGTTATTATTATTATTATTATTATCATTATTATTATTATTTAGTTGTTAATAATTACGTGATTGAGAATATGGTATGTGTCATATATAATAAAGAGCAAGTATCTCTCTCTCTCTCTCTCTCTCTCTCTCTCTCTCTCTCTCTCTCTCTCTCTCTCTCTCTCTCTCTCTGTATATATATATGTATATATATATATATATATATATATATATATATATATATATATATATATATATATATATATATATATATATATATATATATATATATATCACGCTCATGGGTGGGAGAAGTAGTCATAACCTGGTGAGAATGGATACCCTGTGAGGTACACTCAAAGACCACATTCTCCCACAAATTTCCAAACCAGCGGGTTGTATTTAGGAAAGGAGGAGGAGTTGGGAAGGGTTGAATCTGTGTGTTCGTGCGTGTGTATATCGGGCTAAATATTTACACGTCATTTTTGACGGCTCCGTTACACCAGTATTGCTTATTTTATTATCTTTACCTATGATAAATCAAGAAATTGTTGTCACTGTTCGCCTTCAAGTCTATCATAAAAGAAACTGTAGTCATCAATGTTGTTTGAGTGGGTTCCGTTGGAGTACAGTTAAACAGGTTTAGTTAAAACATACTCTGCTGGCTAAAATTTCAGTAACGCCTGGTAGGAAAGTCAACCTCTTTCTGCCAGCTTTGGGACTGGTATACGTCAGTAAACTGACTTAAATAGCGAGGTGCACAAAAGCCTAAAAATATATAATGAGATTCACTGTACATTTATCTGCAGATGTTTTTGTATGGACTTGAAGGCTTTAACAACGAACTTTCCTATGAGTGTTTGCTTAAGAACCTTCGTTGGTAGATTTTCAGATCATGCATCGTAGTAAATTTCCGTTAAAGCATCCATTTTTATTAATATTTATTGTTTAAAACAAATATAGAGCTCTTCTGGGATCCATTACGTATCTTCTTATTGGAAATATCTAGCGAAGTTAACATTGGGGTGGTCAGTTCATGGATTGGTAAATTCTATATTCCCATAAAATTCACTTGGCATTCAGTGGGAAACATTGGTATGATTTTGAATCGAGTTTTTAAGCTCCTTCAACGCTGCTTAGAAAGTCAAGAGAGCTGATGCAATGTAGTGAAGTAACAAACTTCTTATCCTTGAACGAAAGAATTTACATAAAAATAGTTGGGCGTTAGGAGAATTTTTTTTTTTTGATCATTTGAAAGTTTTCCCATTTGAAATTTTCGTTTGGATTCGAAACTTTCCTAAGTTTCGTGTAATGAGTCGAAATTGCTGTCTCTTGGATCTTTTTTTATATTTTTTTTCTTGTTTCCTGCCGACGATAAAATCAAGAGACCTTAGTTTATCCCAATACTTGAACGTCTCTCTGTCTCCTATGTGGTTTACGTATAGTTATCGTAATTCATTTTACTCATTTCTAGGAATATCAGCCAAAACTTGCTTGAGATAGACGATTATGTTTAGATGTGCAAAAAGGAGATTTTACTGTTTGTCTGTCTAGCAGTGTTCGTATTATGTTTTCAGTTTTTCTTATTTTGTTATTTATTTCAAGATTCATGGACAGATGAAACTGGGATCTGGAAGACAGCAGACTTTTTATCAGACCTTACAAATATTATTAAGCCGCTTTTCTAGGAGAAGGCCACTCCGAAATCAAACCATTGTTCCCTAGTCTTGGATAATGCCATAGCCTCTGTACCAAGCTCTTCCACTTCCTTGGGTAAGAGTTCTCATGCTTGAAGGTACACTTGGGCACACTATTCTATTTTATTTCTCTTCCTCTTCTTTTGTTAAGTTTTATCGTTTATATAGGAAATATTTATTTTGATGTTACTTGTTTCCTTTCCTCACTGGGCTCTTTTCCCTGGTTGGGCTTCTGGGCTTATAGCATCCTGGTTTTCTAACTAGGGTTGTAGCTTAGCAAGTAATAATAATAATACTGATAATAAGAGCAAAGTGTGTGAGTTATCTATCTTTGGTAGAACAATAATTGTCTCCTTCAGCATATCATCAATGGAAATGCTACCAGAGAGAAATTATCATGAGTCTGACGTGGTTTACGATGTTATTTGGTAAATTGTTACAAAGAAAAGAATAGTATTTGTTAGAGTAGTAGTAATAGCCAGGCCTTCTCCATCACGAGGCTCAATACTACGCAGTACTCTAGAAGTTTTATTCCAGCTGTTACCAAGTTGTGGAATGATCTTCCTAATCGGGTGGTTGAATCAGTAGAACTTCAAAAGTTCAAAGTTGGAGCAAATGCTTTTTTGTTGACCAGGCGGACATGAGTCTTTTATAGTTTATTTATGACATATTTGTTTTTGATGTTGTTAATAGTTTATATATGACATGTCTGTTTTGACGTTGTTACTGTTTTTTAGAATGATTTATTGTTAATTTGTTCTCTTCATTTATTTATTCCCTTATTTCCTTTCCGCACTGGGCTATTTTTCCCTGTTGGAGCCCCTGGGCTTATAGCATCTTGCTTTTCCAACTAGGGTTGTAGCTTGGATAGTAATAATAATAATAATAATAATAATAATAATAATAATAATAAAATGTTTAGTATTCCCGAAATTCCAAATCTTACAACCAAGGTGCGGTATGAAGTCTCATTCCAAATTCTTATCTGAATGCCATTACACAAGTTTTGAGGCTTCAAATAAAAACGCGAGTGTTGTTATGCAATGTTGAATGGATGTATTTAAGAACGAACTGTTGCATTCAAGCACATCGTCCTCGAATCTTCTTAAAATTATATGAAGATTATTATTTGTTTTCATAAAATTTTGATAGATATGTAGGACGTTAAGGTATGAAAGTATTGATACTGATAAAGGAATTTGATGATAGTTTGTGAGGAAAAATATACTGAAATCATATATACTTTGCAGTGGTGCGGATATTATTTTATTCATTTTGATTATTATTATTATTATTATTATTATTATTATTATTATTATTATTATTATTATTATTATTATTTTAGTCATTATTAATATTTTGATTATTTTAAGAATGATAATTGAAATTTGACGCCTAATTCTGCAATGGAATCAATAACTCGTATAATCCCCGTCAATTTCACAACTTCCTTCGGTCTCATTTAGTTATGGAACCTCTAATCTATGCATATTCACATAGCATCTTATATCTTAATATGTATGTTCATGTATAGAACCTTATTCTTAAGCATGTTTGACTCTAATCATATGTCTATGATACAAAGACCTTTAGCAAGAGAAAATAGACTTGGATAGGCAAGATACAAATACCTTTTAATTACTGTTCCTAAAAGAGAGAAATGTTTCAGAATTAGAAGCGAGATTATCTCACCCTTGGCCCACTACAAATTACGCTCCAATTAACGTAACCATTGCAATGTATGACCGGCAATTACTTGTCATCACGTAGATGAAATATGACTTGTGTAATTTGTAAGCTGGGTGCAAAGTTCATGTCAGAGAATGCTCAACTGAAGTTCAACGTTGAATAACGCTAACGTGTCGTGGATGTAGCTATCCGGTTTGAAAGGAGAGGCTTCAGTAAATTATGCAAAGACACTTTTGTGGCTGGTGGTCACGAACGTAAACCTGACATTATGTGTGTATGTATATATATATATATATATATATATATATATATATATATATATATATATATATATATATATATATATATATATACACATATAAAGAGAGAGAGAGAGAGAGAGAGAGAGAGAGAGAGAGAGAGAGAGAGAGAGAGAGAGAGAGAGTACTTTTATATATATATATATATATATATATATATATATATATATATATATATATATATATATATATATATATGTATGTATATATATATATATATATATGCATATATATGTATACATATACATATATATATATGTATATATAGCCTATATACTTATATATACATATATATATATTTATATATATATATATATATATATATATATATATATATATATATATATATATATAATGTTTACCTAATTAAAAATAGGGACATGGTTCGATTTCCGGAATTTGAATGCTATTTAGGCACTTCTATAAATCTTATTGTGTTGTTATTTTCCATAAGGAGGGAATTAAACATACTGCATCACAGCCATTGTAAATAGTATTGTGGTTCTTGCAGCCTCATCCCATAAGGCTTACTACTGAATACCCGAAGATTTTTACCTTAGGATTCCATCTCTTAACGAAAACTGTTCCTCTATAATGTGGTTGAGGACTTGTATTCATGAAGCTAAATCTAGAAGGTCATGCATGATAGCCAGTGGCGGATTAAGGCTCTTGTGGCTCTAAGGCAAATTTCAAGATTTTTTAAAATATGGCCTGAACTAATGATAAAATTTATATATACTCTTATCATCAGATCTTTTAAACACAAGTAATATAAAACACACGGGTTCTTACCTCTAAGCAGGAGATCTGGCGAATGATGATTAAAACACAGTGAACCCAACATACATAGCCTACAGACAGACTGGTTCTTGGTCGTTAAAAATAAAAAAAAGAAATAAAAAAAATCCTTAAAACTCTTATTCTATATGTAACTGAATATACTGTGTCTAAACAAATGAGAAAACGTTAATAGAACCGCGAGGGACAATTCTGTAACAAAAATATAAGCAAAAGTATCCATGAATCACTTGACAAAAACATGTCTCAAGTATAACCTCGAAGCCAGAATGAATGATCTATTAGATCATTCATTCAGTGAAAAGTTTCTTTCTACCTAGATCAGATCTAGGTAGAAAGAAACTTTTCACTGATTTACATATGATGGAACATAACATGAGAAAATTGAGAAAATATTAATAGAACAATGAGGAACACTACTACAACAAAAATATGAGCAAAAAGTTTTGATGAATCGTTTGGCAAAAACATGTGTCGAACAAAAACTTGAAGCAAATATTAACTATTTGAGCAGAAATAAACCTGTCAGCACTCTGAGTCCCTCATGATGGGCCATAACCGTTCACGGTTCTCAATGAGTTTCTGCCACCAACAGTACACACGGACAAGGACATACATGTAGAATATGTAAATAACGTCAAAAGAAATATCTGTTGTTCCGATGATTACGAAACTTAAGAGTTTTATTGTTTTACAGCCAAAGCACTTAAAACATTGTAAAAAACTTCAGACCTTTCACAACATGGCTAATTACCGATAACTGACAGGTAAAATTTTTCTCTTAGTCATAATCAAAATGTTTTTGGACTACCAGAAATGGCCTGGATTTTTTGGTGGCCCTAAGGCATGTGCCTAGTTTGCCTTATGGTTAATCCGCCACTGATGATAGCTTCATTTTCCTTTCGGTTTAGACAGGATATCTTGTCCTTAGCTCGGTTTTTTTTTTTTTGTGTGTGTTACAGAAGCTCGTATATTAACTTAAGCATGATAAGCTATCTTGTATCCTATTTCTTCAGGAATATGTAGATATGATATTTTCTTGTATTTGTAACATTTTCTTGTCTATCAATCTATTTATTAATCTATCTATCTGTCTAGCTATTAATATTTGTATATAAACTTTTTTTTTTTTTTTTTTTTTTTTTTTTTTTTTTTTTTTTTTTTTTTTAACAAACAACAGTAAACAAACATGTGTATTCTGCGACGAACATTCCATTGAATCTTGAGTTGTTCCTAAAGGATTTGATTCGTCGTTCGTGGTAAGAGGATTATCTGTCAAATACGTTGATGGTAGATATAGCTGACTGAAGTCGTCGGAAAACTTCATTTATAGATACTTTGTTATTTCAAATTCAATAGTTTTACCTGTTTCAATTGCAGGTTTGATAAATACATATTTTGTAAGCCTATCAACGATAATATGTAATTATGGGACAGCGTATTTGAGATGCTCTTGTTGATAATTCATATATTTACTGAGTTACCAGATGTCACATTTTCAGTTAGAAGACGCCATCTTGTCGAGTATTTCAATATTTGGAGATATTTCTACGTTGATATTTACCAAATAACACATTTTCAGTTATTTTAATAATTGTATAACCAAATGTGACGTTAGTTATTAATGCGATTTTATTGTTATAAGATTTATCTCCAATATATTTTTCAGTTCTGTCCTCATATGTATCTCTCTCATTCTATCTTGGTTGTCCTCCCCGGTATAGCACTGGATCATGCGGCCCAAATTTGTAAATCTTTTCCATTTTAATTCATCTCCTACATCAAATAAATTTTATTTTTAGTGTTCTCAGATCCTTTTGTTTCCAATATTTCTGCCTTTTTGCTTCGAGTAAAATGTAAAGCTATTTCTGCTTCTGCAGACGAGGGGAAATATTGTAGTCGAGGGAATTTAAATAGGATAACTTTATTTTCTTATGATTTAAATGTGAGGCTTTCAGCCATGTCGATATACAAAATATTTTACGAGAAAACCATGATTTGTTTTTAGCGCTTAAGATGCAATTCTGAGTCAGGATAAATAGGAGTTAAAGTAAGTTCCTTTTCTCTAGAAATTATGTATAATGTACTCATACATATAAGATTTAGTGTTTTAGCCAAGCGCTTTCATAGGAAAGAAAATATATGGACAGATTCTTTCTTTTTAATTGCTTTAGTCTTATTTGTTTATATAGTCAACGAATGCCATCGTATTTTTTTTTTCAAATTAGGGGAATTTAAACGTGTGTATATACTATTATTATTATTATTATTATTATTATTATTATTATTATTATTATTATTATTATTATTATTATTATTTTATAATTTTATTATTTTATTATTATTATAATTTTATTATTATTATTTTGTTATTATTATTTTATTATTATTTTATTTTATTATTATTATTATTATTATTATTATTATTATTATTATTTTGATTTTTATTATTGTTTTTATTTTTATTATTATTATTATTATTATTATTATTATTATTTTGATTTTTATTATTGTTTTTATTTTTATTATTATTTTGATTTATTATTTTGATTTATTATTTATTATTTATTATTTATTTATTATTATTTATCAATTATTATTTTTTGCTATTTATTATTTATTTATTTATTATTATTATTATTATTATTATTATTATTATTATTATTATTAATATAGATGGTGAAGTTGATTGCTACAAGACTAAAATCCCTATGGGGAAACACCCTAGCCCGGAACAAATATAGGTAAATCTTGAACTATGTAAAAGAAATAGCAAATATAAACGATGAATAAAAAGTTGACAAAATGAAAAGTAGACAATAAAACTAGATTAATTCTAACCTCCTCAACAGAAAAGCATTTGCAGTAAATTTGAGCTTCTGATGTAGTACTATTTTCTTAATTTATTATCGTTGCTGAAGGGAAAGTTATTTGGTAGTACATAAACTGTAAACGATGACAATTATTCACCTAAAGTTAGATAGGTAATTGCTTCTACTTTAAATTTTGAATAGGATGCAATATATATAAAGAGAGAGAGAGAGAGAGAGAGAGAGAGAGAGAGAGAGAGAGAGAGAGAGAGAGAGAGAGAGAGAGAGAGAGAGAGAGAGAGAGAGAGAGCGATAAATATTACCAGAGCCCAAACAGCGAGAAAGGTAACGTAAATATATTTTTTCATTAGCCCATCTCTAGGGTTGTGGTGGTCTGTTGGTAACGTCCATGTCTTGTGATCGCCAGACTGGGATAAGAGTCCAGCTCAAACTCGTTGGTTCCTTTGGTCGTTGCAATCTCACCATCCTTGTAAGCTAATAGTGGGAGGGGGGGGGGGGGCTGTGCGTTTCAGGGGAGCCTATAGTTCTACCTGCTGAGTCATCAGCAGCCAATGCCGGGCCCTCCTTGGTCCTAGCTTGGGTGGAGAGGAGGTTTGAGCGCTAATTATGTGTATATATGGTCAGTCTCCAGGGCATTGCCCTGATTGATAGGGTAGTGTTACTGTCCCTTGTCTCTGCCATTCATGAGTGGCCTTTAAACCTTTAAATTGCTCTGGGGAATTAAGTTTGGTCAGTTAATAAATTAAAGATCACCAATGACGTAATATTTGTTAATTTTATGACCGTATTTAAGATTATTTTCCTTGTTCCTCCTAATCAATGCCTTTGTTATTCGAGTTAGTCTTTTTCCAAAATTTCTTCCTTAACTGTTCTTTTTTTCTTCGTGTATCTTATCTCTCAGCTGTTGCTTATTACCAGTTTATCCTAATTTTTCTCAGTTTTACTTCTTCCTTTTTTATTATTATTTTTTTATCTATATTAGTATTATCATTATAATTTTTTGTTGTCATAATTTTCATTATATTATCTATTTTATCATCAATAATTTTTTTAGATCATTTATAAATTTCATATTTTATCAAAAGCGCCTCATAAATTACATCGAACATCGAGATGCCAGTCGGAGTCTCATGTTTGTCTTCCTTTTAGGTGCTGTGCCTCACTTTGGTTTGTGTACAGACGTTATGTACATAAAAGACGAAGAGTGCGTCAACTTCAGGAATCTTGGATGAATACGTTTCCGTACGACTTTGTCACTCTGGATTTCCAGCTGTTTGAATGTAAATAGGCCGTCCGTGCCTATGCATAAATAAGTGCTGGTGTACAATCATGGCATGTCTACATATTATGTATATATATATATATATATATATATATATATATATATATATATATGTATGTATATGTATGTATGTATGTATATATATACAGTATACATATATGTATAAATATATATATATATATATATATATATATATATATATATATATATATATATATATATATATATATATATATAAAATGTATATATAGATATATATATATACATATATGTATAAATATATATATATATATATAATATATGTATATATATATATATGTATAAATATATATATGTATAAATATATATATATATATATATATATATATATATATATATATATATATATATATACTTATATATATAAATTACACATTTATATATATACATATATGTATATATATATATATATATATATATATATATATATATATATGTATATATATATATATATATATATATATATATATATATATATATATATATATATATATATATATATATATATATATACACACTTCTGAATGGGAATACCTTAACGTTGTTAAAGAGTTTTGTGTATCGCCATGATCAGCAAAGCTGTACTAGATAGGGCCATCCATACTATGTTGGTTTGCTGTGAGTGACCAGACGAAAGTCTCCCATCACCAATCCCCAGTTGTCCAGCGTGGTGATGAAAATGGCCAAATCTGAGACATGACTAAGGGCATATCTGAGGTTTTTGCCCTGTTGCTGAATATATTATATGTCAACATTATGAAATTTATTCAGCTATGAATGGCTACTAAAAATAACGTAAGTCATTGCTACTTTCAGCCTTTGCTGAATCGCTGTGGGATTTTTCATGGTATTAGCGTCTTGATACACTTGTACAGAATGCTCACCAGCGTTACGATAATCTCTCTCTCTCTCTCTCTCTCTCTCTCTCTCTCTCTCTCTCTCTCTCTCTCTCTCTCTCTCTCTCTCTCTCCCCACGGTGGAGTCGGATCTTTGAAGACTGACAGGATCCCAGTTTGTCTTCTACGTGTATTTTTTAAACATTGCACTATTCACCTTTCGTGCACATATTCTTACGCTTTCTATATATCGAGGCACTTCATTTCTAATGCGTGTTGCAAGCCATCCTATCAACCGCTTTAGGTTGCAGAGGAAGATATAAAAAATATTTACCTTTTGCATTAATGGGAACTTTATATCACCATCATCATCATCTGTTACTAGTCCACTGCAGAACAAAGACATCAGACATGTCCTTCCTCTCCCGTCTGTTTATGGTCTTTCTATGCCATTCTATACTTGCCAATATTCTTAGCGCGTCAATCCATCGTCTTCTCTTCCTTCCTTTGCTTCCTTCGTATTCGTAATCTCTAGGGACACATTCTCTCTCTCTCTCTCTCTCTCTCTCTCTCTCTCTCTCTCTCTCTCTCTCTCTCTCTTATATATATATATATATATATATATATATATATATATATATATATATTATATATATATATATTAATATACACTGTATAAAAGATGCATATACATATAGATAGATAGATAGATTTATTTATAGATAATTTATGTATATATACGTATATATGTATGTATGTATATATATATGTATATATATAAATTTATATATATGTATGTATATATAAAGTTTGTATATATGCAAGTAAAAACATTTTTCCAAACTTTTAATAATACAGTATTATTAAATGCTGTATTGGTTCTGTAAGGCTTGCCTGGAGGACAGTAGACCAGGTTCTGTGAATACCAATTATCACTAAAAGACATAAAATAAAGATTATATTTTATGTTTAAGGAACCGTTTCCACCATCAATGGCTCCCCTGCCTATAAACGGGACAAACAGTTACCGTGTCAGTTGGTATTACATAGATTAGCGATAACAGCCATGTAGGCGTTAACAAGGCAATTAAGGATTAGGAATAATCTCAGGTCACATACACCTAACAAGTTGTCCGTGGAAGGAATGATGTAATGTCATTTACGTGCTGTTGTTTGGCAAATTAGCTTAGGCATTATCTCTGGAATGGAATGACGTCATGAAGGGGGATTTCACGTGAATAAATAAACAATTTTGAAGAAGATTATTTGATGAAATTGATTATTTTTTATTGGGTTGACGAGTATTTATTTTTCATACTGCCAAGCTTTGAATGTCTATTACTGGTTTGGTTTTCCAATGTATAATCTTCCTTTTTATAGAGGCGCATCTGTCAGGTCCTTTGAGGTTAGTTTCCTCTCCTTTTTCATTCATATCTTATTCATACTATTGACAACGTTCTCAGCCTGGTGATCTACCAGACTGGGGTTCGAGCCCTTTTCAAACTCTAGGCCTACAGTCTCTTGTAGTGTCTGCAACCTCACCATCCTTGTGAGCTAAAAACGGGGTCTTTGGGGGAGCCTACAGGTCTACCTGCTGAGTCATCAACAGACATTACCTGGTCCCAGCTTGGATGGAGAGTGGACTTGGGTGCTGATCATAATATATATATATATATATATATATATATATATATATATATATATATATATATATATATATATATATACACACACATATATATATATATATAGATATATATATATATATATATATATATTATATATATAATATTTATATGTATATATACACACATATATATATATGTATATATATATATATATATATATATATATATATATATATATATATATATATATATATATATATATATATATATTACTAGCTAAGCTACAATCGTAGTTGGGAAAGCAAGATGTTATAAGCCTAACGGCTCCAACAAATAAAAATAGCCCACTGAGGAAAGGAAATGAATAAACGATATGAGAAATAATGGACAATTAATATAAAATATTTTAAAAACAATGACAACAATAAAACAAATATTTCATATATAAACTGTAAAAAGACTTATGTCAGCCTGTTCAACATAATATATATTTATATATATATATATATATATATATATATATATGTATATGTGTATATATATATATATATATATATATATATATATATATATATATATATATATATATATATATATATATATTATATATATATATTATATTGCCATGTCCCTTGTCTTTGCCATTCATGAGTGACCTTTAAACCATAGGGCTTAGGCTTGATAAAGGAATCTATCCTTTCAGCCTTTCCAGCTTCGTTCCTCTTATGGAGGTCAACTATTCTTTAAGCCCAGCTGTTGGTCCTTTTCAATGCTTCTAATCTTCACATTTCATAAAGAGGATTTTAGCATTTTAGTGTGTTACGTCTTACTCTTTTCCTTTCTTCCATTTTTCCCTTGTTAATATTTTATTCCTAATTTTTTTCCCTTTTTTAACATTTTATTCCTTCAGATTTTTTTTTCTTTTTAATATTTCAGTCTTCCATTTTTCCCTTTTTTAACATTTTATTCCTTCATATTTTTTCCCTTTTTCAATATTTTATTTCTTCATTTTTTTTCTCTTTTTGATATTTGTCCTCCAATTTTCCCTTTTTCAACATTCTATTCCTCCATATTTTTTCCCTTTTTTAACATTTTATTCCTTCATATTTTTCCCTTTTTCAACATTTTAGTTTTTCATATTTTTTCCCCTTTTTTTAACATTTTGTTCCTTCACTTTTTCCCCATTTTTAATATTTTAGTCCATATTTTTTCCCTTTTATAACATTTTATTCCTCGGTTTTCCATTTTTTAACATTTTATAACACATTTTTTCCTCTTTTAACATTTTGTTCCTTCATTTTCCCCCTTAACACTTTATATTGCTGTAACATGATTCACATATTCAGTTTTTATTGGCATTAATGGAGGATTATTTGGAGTACTTTTACCCGCTGAGTAGCTTCATACATTCAGAAACTTCATATTAAGTAACAGCTTTTGAATAACTTTATTCATTGATCAGCTACAGCTTATAACTGACTTTAATCAGTAGTGTCATTTTGTAAATGATCAGATCTAAATGTTTCATTTAATTTACTGGAATACTTAGGTAACCTGTTTGTTTGCTATTTATCTTACTCATATGCATTTTTATATTTATGAAGTTGTTTATATTATTTATTAATTTTTCTATCAAATGGTAATTTTTTTTTTAATTCTTTATTTTTATATATCAACTCGTCTGTGCTAAATGAAAAAGAATGCCTAACGTGAACAATCTGCATTTTTTGTTCCAATTTTAGTTTAATGATTACGATATTATTTTGTATATCTTTAATCCCAAGAATTTGAACATTTTTTAGTCATAAGTATAGTTTAGGCTTTTTGTTTCCAAGTTTAGGTTAATGATTATATTATTTTGTATATCTTTAATCCCAAGAATTTGAAAATTTTTTTAGTCATAAGTATAGTTTAGGTTTTTTGTTTCCAAGTTTAGGTTAGTGATTATATTATTTTGTATATCTTTAATCCCAAGAATTTGAACATTTTTTAGTCATAAGTATAGTTTAGGCTTTTTGTTTCCAAATTTAGGTTGATAATTATATTATTTTGTATATCTTTAATCCCAAGAATTTGAACATTTTTTAGTCATAAGTATAGTTTAGGCTTTTTGTTTCCAAGTTTAGGTTGATGATTATATTATTTTGTATATCTTTAATCCCAAGAATTTGAACATTTTTTAGTCATAAGTATAGTTTAGGCTTTTTGTTTCCAAGTTTAGGTTGATGATTATATTATTTTGTATATCTTTAATCCCAAGAATTTGAACATTTTTTAGTCATAAGTATAGTTTAGGCTTTCTGTTTCCAAGTTTAGGTTGATGATTATATTATTTTGTATATCTTTAATCCCAAGAATTTGAACATTTTTTAGTCATAAGTATAGTTTAGGCTTTCTGTTTCCAAGTTTAGGTTGATGATTATATTATTTTGTATATCTTTAATCCCAAGAATTTGAACATTTTTTAGTCATAAGTATAGTTTAGGCTTTCTGTTTCCAAGTTTAGGTTAATGATTATATTATTTTGTATATCTTTAATCCCAAGAATTTGAACATTTTTTAATCATAAGTATAGTTTAGGCTTTCTGTTTCCAATTTTAGGTTGATGATTATATTATTTTGTATATCTTTAATCCCAAGAATTTGAACATTTTTTAGTCATAAGTATAGTTTAGGCTTTTTGCTTCCAAGTTTAGGTTGATGATTATATTATTTTGTATATCTTTAATCCCAAGAATTTGAACATTTTTTAGTCATAAGTATAGTTTAGGCTTTTTGCTTCCAAGTTTAGGTTGATGATTATATTATTTTGTATATCTTTAATCCCAAGAATTTAAACATTTTTTAGTCATAAGTATAGTTTAGGCTTTTTGCTTCCAAGTTTAGGTTGATGATTATATTATTTTGTATATCTTTAATCCCAAGAATTTGAACATTTTTTAGTCATAAGTATAGTTTAGGCTTTTTGCTTCCAAGTTTAGGTTAATGATTATATTATTTTGTATATCTTTAATCCCAAGAATTTGAACATTTTTTAGTCATAAGTATAGTTTAGGCTTTTTGTTTCCAAGTTTAGGTTAATGATTATATTATTTTGTATATCTTTAATCCCAAGAATTTGAAAATTTTTTTAGTCATAAGTATAGTTTAGGCTTTTTGTTTCCAATTTTAGGTTAATGATTATATTATTTTGTATATCTTTAATCCCAAGAATTTGAACATTTTTTAGTCATAAGTATAGTTTAGGCTTTCTGTTTCCAAGTTTAGGTTGATGATTATATTATTTTGTATATCTTTAATCCCAAGAATTTGAACATTTTTTAGTCATAAGTATAGTTTAGGCTTTTTGTTTCCAAGTTTAGGTTGATGATTATATTATTTTGTATATCTTTAATCCCAAGAATTTGAACATTTTTTAGTCATAAGTATAGTTTAGGCTTTTTGTTTCCAAGTTTAGGTTGATGATTATATTATTTTGTATATCTTTAATCCCAAGAATTTGAACATTTTTTAGTCATAAGTATAGTTTAGGCTTTCTGTTTCCAAGTTTAGGTTGATGATTATATTATTTTGTATATCTTTAATCCCAAGAATTTGAACATTTTTTAGTCATAAGTATAGTTTAGGCTTTCTGTTTCCAAGTTTAGGTTGATGATTATATTATTTTGTATATCTTTAATCCCAAGAATTTGAACATTTTTTAGTCATAAGTATAGTTTAGGCTTTCTGTTTCCAAGTTTAGGTTAATGATTATATTATTTTGTATATCTTTAATCCCAAGAATTTGAACATTTTTTAGTCATAAGTATAGTTTAGGCTTTCTGTTTCCAAGTTTAGGTTAATGATTATAATATTTTGTATATCTTTAATCCCAAGAATTTGAACATTTTTTAATCATAAGTATAGTTTAGGCTTTCTGTTTCCAATTTTAGGTTAATGATTATATTATTTTGTATATCTTTAATCCCAAGAATTTGAACATTTTTTAGTCATAAGTATAGTTTAGGCTTTCTGTTTCCAATTTTAGGTTAATGATTATATTATTTTGTATATCTTTAATCCCAAGAATTTGAACATTTTTTAGTCATAAGTATAGTTTAGGCTTTTTGCTTCCAAGTTTAGGTTAATGATTATATTATTTTGTATGTCTTTAATCCCAAGAATTTGAACATTTTTTAGTCATAAGTATAGTTTAGGCTTTTTGCTTCCAAGTTTAGGTTAATGATTATATTATTTTGTATGTCTTTAATCCCAAGAATTTGAACATTTTTTAGTCATAAGTATAGTTTAGGCTTTTTGCTTCCAAGTTTAGGTTAATGATTATATTATTTTGTATGTCTTTAATCCCAAGAATTTGAACAATTTTTAGTCATAAGTATAGTTTAGGCTTTTTGCTTCCAAGTTTAGGTTAATGATTATATTATTTTGTATGTCTTTAATCCCAAGAATTTGAACATTTTTTAGTCATAAGTATAGTTTAGGCTTTCTGCTTCCAAGTTTAGGTTAATGATTATAATATTTTGTATGTCTTTAATCCCAAGAATTTGAACATTTTTTAGTCATAAGTATAGTTTAGGCTTTTTGTTTCCAAGCTTAGGTTAATGATTATAATATTTTGTATGTCTTTAATCCCAAGAATTTGAACATTTTTTAGTCATAAGTATAGTTTAGGCTTTTTGTTTCCAAGTTTAGGTTGATGATTATATTATTTTGTATGTCTTTAATCCCAAGAATTTGAACATTTTTTAGTCATAAGTATAGTTTAGGCTTTCTGTTTCCAAGTTTAGGTTGATGATTATATTATTTTGTATGTCTTTAATCCCAAGAATTTGAACATTTTTTAGTCATAAGTATAGTTTAGGCTTTTTGCTTCCAAGTTTAGGTTAATGATTATATTATTTTGTATGTCTTTAATCCCAAGAATTTGAACATTTTTTAGTCATAAGTATAGTTTAGGCTTTCTGCTTCCAAGTTTAGGTTAATGATTATAATATTTTGTATGTCTTTAATCCCAAGAATTTGAACATTTTTTAGTCATAAGTATAGTTTAGGCTTTTTGTTTCCAAGCTTAGGTTAATGATTATATTATTTTGTATATCTTTAATCCCAAGAATTTGAACATTTTTTAGTCATAAGTATAGTTTAGGCTTTCTGTTTCCAAGTTTAGGTTGATGATTATATTATTTTGTATATCTTTAATCCCAAGAATTTGAAAATTTTTTAGTCATAAGTATAGTTTAGGCTTTTTGTTTCCAAGTTTAGGTTAATGATTATATTATTTTGTATATCTTTAATCCCAAGAATTTGAAGATTTTTTTTGTCATAAGTATAGTTTAGGCTTTTTGTTTCCAAGTTTAGGTTAATGATTATATTATTTTGTATACCTTTAATCCTAAGAATTTAAACATTTTTTAGTCATAAGTATAGTTTAGGCTTTCTGTTTCCAAGTTTAGGTTAATGATTATATTATTTTGTATACCTTTAATCCTAAGAATTTAAACATTTTTTAGTCATAAGTATAGTTTAGGCTTTTTGTTTCCAAGTTTAGGTTAATGATTATATTATTTTGTATACCTTTAATCCTAAGAATTTAAACATTTTTTAGTCATAAGTATAGTTTAGGCTTTTTGTTTCCAAGTATAGGTTAATGATTATAATGTTTTTCAATGTCACACCAATATTAAGGTCAACGTGTTTCTCTGATGTTGCTGAAATTTTTATTGGTACCTTTGTTATCAGTAATAGTCACAGGTCACTTGGAGGTTGAAATTTTCTTGATCTGTTTTTGTTGAAACTTTATATTATTATTATTAATCCTTTACTTCATAAGAACACATTTGAACATTGGTTTATATACAAAGTTCAAGGTCCCCTGGTTTATATACAAAGTTCAAGGTCCCCTAGTTAGGAAGGCAGGGTGCTATAAGCCCAAGGGCTCCAACAGGGAAAAATAGGCCAGTGAGGAAAGGAAATGAATAAACTATATGAAACGTAATGAATAAGGAATATGAAATATCCTAAGATCAGTAAGAACGATGAAATAGATATCTGATATACAATGAGAAACATGCCAGAATGTGTGTTGATATTTGCTCTCTCTCACCCTTCTTTAATTTGACCTAGTTTTCATTGACAGGTAAATTTATAAGAAAAGTTTGAAGCATTTTTGCTCTAGAAAACAAAATCTGTATGTCTCGATATGTAATTACGATGTTCCTGCGGGTGAAGAGACGTCTGCAAAACTCCATTAATCTTGCAGTAAATTATATTGTCTTTTAATGTCATTGCGACGCAGAGATCTTACTATAATATTTGACTTTAGCAAGTGTTTTATTACATGTAATATAAAAGCATTTTGTGATGCTAGTGTCACTTTAAATGTAAAGGCTATTATTATTATTATTATTATTATTATTATTATTATTATTATTATTATTATTATTATTATTATTATTATTATTATTATTATTATTGTTGTTGTTGTTGTTGTTGTTGTTGTTATTATTATTATCAGTAACAAGAATAATACTATTATTAGTATTATCATAGATATTGTCAAGAATATTATAAATATATCATTAGTATTATTATTGAACAAATGCTACATCTTTCCTTTATAGATTTATCTCGGCATCATTTGATATTTTTGTTGTTGTTGTTGTTGTTGTTGTTGTTGTTATCAGTAACAGTAATGATACCACAATGGTAATATCGAAGTTATTGAAATTTTTAGGAATATTTCATCATTAGCATTATTATTGAATAAATTCCTCATCTTTCCTTTTAAGGATTCCATCTTAGTCTCATTTGTTGTTGTTGTTATTATCAGTAACAGTAATGATACCATTATTGGTATTTATCAACGTTATTAAAATTTGTAGGAATATATCATCATTAGTATTGTTATTGAATAAATGCTACATCTTTCCTTTAGAGTTTCCATATCAGTCTCATTTAATATTGTAGTTATGACAGTTCTTATCAGTAACAGATAATGGTATTATCATCGTCATTGTTAATATTTTTATGAATATCATATCACCATTATTATTATCAAACGAATGCTGCTATATTTTAAGCATCTTCCCTTTTGGGCATTTCATCTCGGTCTTATTTAGCGTTGTATGTATCTAATCTGTTCGCAATTCAAATTCCATTGTGTGAAACGTCTTTTTTCCCCCCCAAGAGGTCGTTTTCCTCGCCTTTGTGGAGATTTGAGTGGTAAGAATTAAGCGTCTCGAGATTGCCTTACCTCTTTATCAAAGGATGATGAAGCTTTATCACAGCGTTGATGTCCTGTCCTGAGAATGACTTCATTTCCCGTTCGTTGTTAGGGCAAGCTTATTGTGTTTGTTGTGACTGAATGCAAAATCAGGTCGGTTTTTTTTATTTAAAGAAGTTATATTTTGTTTATTTCTTTTTCGTGTTAGTGGTAGATTATTGTGTTTCTTGTGACTAAATGCAA
>NC_090759.1:71554097-71566597 GCF_036898095.1 Palaemon carinicauda
TATATATACAGATATACATACTATATGTATATATGTGTGTATATATATAATATATATATGTGTATATATACATATATATAAATATACATATAAATACATATATATATATATATATATATATATATATATATATATACATATACAGTGTGTATATATATATATATATATAATATATATATATATATGTATATATATATATATAAATATACATATGAATACATATATATATATATATACATATATATATATATATATATATATATATATATATATATATATATATATATATATATATATATATATATATGGATACGAGAGTAAACTAAACTAGAGGATATTCTAACAACTTGTAAGAAAAAGAATTGGTAATATAGTTAGAATGACAGATAATAGATGAATATTAAGAATAATAGAACGGGTCCCTAGAGATTGCAAAAGAAGCCGAGGAAGGAAGCGAAGACGATAGATTGACGAACTAAAAATGTTTTGACTGGCCTAGAAAGACCATAAACAGACGCAAGTGGAAGGACATGTCTGAGGCCTTTGTTCTGCAGTGGACCAGTAGCGGCTGATGATAATGATGATGATGATGATATATATATATATATATATATATATATATATATATATATATATATATATATATATATATATATATATATATATATATATTTATACTGTAGGTATATAATCTTTACAAAAAGTGCCATCTATTTTAAGGAAACCTTTGTGCAACCCCTTATAGGCCTATTTCTTCTCATAGCCAAGATGAAAATCATCGAAAATTAAGATTGAAGGTAATTCAAGGTAAATGATTAATGTATGAAGCGCGCGTGCTCGTCTGTGCTATATCCAAGTTTTCGGTGCATTGATACTCAATTATTATCAACCTTGTTTTATATTTCCAGTTATTCTAGTTCTTGCTGTGTTAATAAGACGTCTCATTACGTATATTGTATATAATTCAACTCTCTCTCTCTCTCTCTCTCTCTCTCTCTCTCTCTCTCTCTTTATATACATATATATGTATATATATATATATATATATATATATATATATATATATATATATATATATATATATATATATATATATATATACTGTATATACATACACAAATATTCAGTTATGTTATCGTTTGCAGTATTAGTAAGACATCTTCACTATATACAATATCTATAATTCAAGTCTCTCTCTCTCTCTCTCTCTCTCTCTCTCTCTCTCTCTATATATATATATATATATATATATATATATATATATATATATATATATATATATATATATATATATATATGTATATATATATGTATGTATATATATACATAAATACATATATATATATATATATATATATATATATATATATATATATATATATATATATATATAGATGTGTTTAGTTATTTTAGCGTTTTTAGTATTAGTAAGACGTCTTCACTATATACAATGTCTATAATTCATCTCTCTCTCTCTCTCTCTCTCTCTCTCTCTCTCTCTCTCTCTCTCTCTCTCTCTCTCTCTCTCTCTCTAGCTGTTCCAAAAATATGTGACGCATTAGTCACTAATGCATTTCGGGCGAGGAACTGCCTCAGCTTCTTAAATTTTTATCCGGCCTAATAAATGGGAACGCTTCTGCTATGGAATTAGTTAGATTTTTCACGAGAACTTGCAAGAGCCACCAGTGGGCTGTCGTAAAACGTCTTCATCTAATCAAGACTGGGAAGCTGTGGAATTGAAGAATATTCTCTATTTAACAATATAACATTTTATTTGTGTATATTTTTTTATAAATTACTCTTTCAAGTTGCTCTCTAAGTGGAGGGTGGGTAATGGTAGCTAAAGGAAAGAAATATATTTTCATGTTTTATTTTAATATTGAAATAGAGGGACACCCAGTAGAGCGCAGACCGCCGCGGTAGCTTATTTCTCGCCATTTGCTCGACCTTGACCTTGACCTCTGACCTTTGCATTTGTTAATTGGCGTGGATTTTCATAAACTCAAATGTGAACCAAGTTTAAAGTTTCTGTGAAAACGATGTTCAAACTTATGACTGATTACGTGAATTGAACATTTTGCTCACCCGTGACCTTGACCATTGGCCTTGACCTTTCAAAATTTATTCATTTCCAGCTTAATTCATACCAGTTCAACCCTGCAAGTTTCCCTACTCTACACGATTAAAATTGTGACCAGGGAGCTGTTCACAAACAAACACGCGCACACACAAACACAATGAAGGGGCGGGTGCTGACATAACCTCCGTCCAACTTCATTGGCGGAGGTAAATGATAGGATTGACAATGAAGAAAATATTAATTTATACTGTAAGACACTTTCAAATTAACATATGAAGTTAATATGAACGTATTTTCATTATTATTATTATTATTATTATTGTTGTTGTTGTTGTTGTAAAGGGAATAGATAATAAAGAAAATTTAAACATTTATATTTAATTTGAATTTTTTACATCATGAATTACAAAAGGAAGATCGACGAATGTTAGGAAATTTAGAAATAACTATTTTGTACCACTTAAGTAGATATTATGTTAACTCGATATTGGTCAAAGACAAGAAAATTCTGAAATAGTTATTTATCTATAGGCTTTGTTTGAATTAAGATCATTATTTTTCTTTTATAGATTCACGAGATCACATTTCTTTTATTTCTTTTTGTTGTGATCAACAGGATAGGTGATAGAGCATATCTATTGTAGTAACTTTTAGTTTTCCTTTATTTAGTTTTAAGAATAAGGCTGTTATTTTTAGCCTTTGTGACAAAATTAGAACACACAAACACACTCACACACACACACACACACACACACACACATATATATATATATATATATATATATATATACATATATATATATATATATATATATATATATATATATATATATATATATATATATATATATATATATATATATATATATATATATATATATATATATTTTATATATATGTTCTCTCTCTCTCTCTCTCTCTCTCTCTCTCTCTCTCTCTCTCTCTCTCTCTCTCTCTCTCTATATATATATATATATATATATATATATATATATATATATATATATATATATATACAGTATACATTCTCTATATACTGTATATAGTATATATATACGAGTATGGAAGTATGTGTGTATGAGTGTATATGCTCATCATTTCCTCACCACATATAATTTACCCTTGAAAAATAACTCTTGAATGCGAACTACCAACTTTAATAAACATTGATGTGTAATTCTTAAGGGGATATTTCGCCAGAGGAGTTACGGTTTTTGTAATCATGTGCGCCCGTTGCGATTCGAACCTGTATCTTGTCTCTTGGTAGGCGAGAATGTTACTAATTATTATATTTGGTCTCTTGGTCGGCGAGAATGTTACCAATCACTATATTTGGTCTCTTGGTCGGCGAGAATGTTACCAATTATTATATTTGGTCTCTTGGTCGGCGAGAATGTTACTAATCATTATATTTGGTCTCTTGGTAGGCGAGAATGTTACTAATCATTATATTTGGTCTCTCGGTAGGCGAGAATGTTACTAATCACTATATTTGGTCTCTTGGTCGGCGAGAATGTTACCAATCACTATATTTGGTCTTTTGGTCGGCGAAAATGTTACCAATCACTATATTTGGTCTCTTGGTCGGCGAGAATGTTACCAATCACTATATTTGGTCTCTTGGTCGGCGAGAATGTTACCAATCATCATATTTGGTCTCTTGGTCGGCGAGAATGTTACCAATTATTATATTTGGTCTCTTGGTCGGCGAGAATGTTACCAATCATCATATTTGGTCTCTTGGTCGGCGGGAATGTTACCAATCATTATATTTGGTCTCTCGGTAGGCGAGAATGTTACTAATCATTATATTTGGTCTCTTGGTAGGCGAGAATGTTACCAATTATTATATTTGGTCTCTTAGTCGGCGAGAATGTTACTAATCATTATATTTGGTCTCTTGGTAGGCGAGAATGTTACTAATCATTATATTTGGTCTCTTGGTCGGCGAGAATGTTACTAATCATTATATTTGGTCTCTTGGTAGGCGAGAATGTTACCAATTATTATATTTGGTCTCTTGGTCGGCGAGAATGTTACCAATCATTATATTTGGTCTCTTGGTAGGCGAGAATGTTACCAATTATTATATTTGGTCTCTTGGTCGGCGAGAATGTTACTAATCATTATATTTGGTCTCTTGGTAGGCGAGAATGTTACCAATTATTATATTTGGTCTCTTGGTCGGCGAGAATGTTACTAATCATTATATTTGGTCTCTTGGTAGGCGAGAATGTTACTAATCATTATATTTGGTCTCTTGGTCGGCGAGAATGTTACTAATCATTATATTTGGTCTCTTGGTAGGCGAGAATGTTACCAATTATTATATTTGGTCTCTTGGTCGGCGAGAATGTTACTAATCATTATATTTGGTCTCTTGGTAGGCGAGAATGTTACTAATCATTATATTTGGTCTCTTGGTAGGCGAGAATGTTACCAATTATTATATTTGGTCTCTTGGTCGGCGAGAATGTTACTAATCATTATATTTGGTCTCTTGGTAGGCGAGAATGTTACTAATCATTATATTTGGTCTCTTGGTCGGCGAGAATGTTACTAATCATTATATTTGGTCTCTTGGTCGGCGAGAATGTTACCAATTATTATATTTGGTCTCTTGGTCGGCGAGAATGTTACTAATCATTATATTTGGTCTCTTGGTCGGCGAGAATGTTACTAATCATTATATTTGGTCTCTTGGTCGGCGAGAATGTTACTAATCATTATATTTGGTCTCTTGGTAGGCGAGAATGTTACCAATTATTATATTTGGTCTCTTGGTCGGCGAGAATGTTACTAATCATTATATTTGGTCTCTTGGTAGGCGAGAATGTTACCAATTATTATATTTGGTCTCTTGGTCGGCGAGAATGTTACTAATCATTATATTTGGTCTCTTGGTAGGCGAGAATGTTACTAATCATTATATTTGGTCTCTTGGTAGGCGAGAATGTTACTAATTATTATATTTGGTCTCTTGGTCGGCGAGAATGTTACTAATCATTATATTTGGTCTCTTGGTAGGCGAGAATGTTACCAATTATTATATTTGGTCTCTTGGTCGGCGAGAATGTTACTAATCATTATATTTGGTCTCTTGGTAGGCGAGAATGTTACCAATTATTATATTTGGTCTCTTGGTCGGCGAGAATGTTACTAATTATATTTGGTCTCTTGGTAGGCGAGAATGTTACTAATCATTATATTTGGTCTCTTGGTCGGCGAGAATGTTACTAATCATTATATTTGGTCTCTCGGTAGGCGAGAATGTTACCAATTATTATATTTGGTCTCTCGGTCGGCGAGAATGTTACTAATCATTATATTTGGTCTCTTGGTAGGCGAGAATGTTACCAATCATTATATTTGGTCTCTCGGTAGGCGAGAATGTTACCAATCATTATATTTGGTCTCTTGGTCGGCGAGAATGTTACTAATCATTATATTTGGTCTCTCGGTAGGCGAGAATGTTACCAATTATTATATTTGGTCTCTTGGTCGGCGAGAATGTTACTAATCATTATATTTGGTCTCTCGGTAGGCGAGAATGTTACCAATTATTATATTTGGTCTCTTGGTAGGCGAGAATGTTACTAATTATTATATTTGGTCACTTGGTAGGCGAGAATGTTACTAATCATTATATTTGGTCTCTCGGTAGGCGAGAATGTTACTAATTATTATATTTGGTCACTTGGTAGGCGAGAATGTTACTAATCATTATATTTGGTCTCTCGGTAGGCGAGAATGTTACTAATTATTATATTTGGTCTCTCGGTAGGCGAGAATGTTACTAATCATTATATTTGGTCTCTCGGTAGGCGAGAATGTTACTAATTATTATATTTGGTCACTTGGTAGGCGAGAATGTTACTAATCATTATATTTGGTCTCTCGGTAGGCGAGAATGTTACTAATTATTATATTTGGTCACTTGGTAGGCGAGAATGTTACTAATCATTATATTTGGTCTCTTGGTAGGCGAGAATGTTACTAATCATTATATTTGGTCTCTTGGTCGGCGAGAATGTTACTAATTATTATATTTGGTCTCTTGATAGGCAAGAATGTTACCAATCATTATATTTGGTCTCTTGGTAGGCGAGAATGTTACTAATTATTTTATTTGGTCTCTCGGTAGGCGAAAATGTTACCAATTATTATATTTGGTCTCTTGGTAGGCGAGAATGTTACCAATTATTATATTTGGTCTCTTGATAGGCGAGAATGTTACCAATCAATATATTTGGTCTCTTGATAGGCGAGAATGTTACCAATTATTATATTTGGTCTCTTGGTAGGCGAGAATGTTACCAATTATTATATTTGGTCTCTTGATAGGCAAGAATGTTACCAATTATTATATTTGGTCTCTTGGTAGGCGAGAATGTTACCAATTATTATATTTGGTCTCTTGGTAGGCGAGAATGTTACCAATTATTATATTTGGTCTCTTGATAGGCAAGAATGTTACCAATCATTATATTTGGTCTCTTGGTAGGCGAGAATGTTACTAATCATTATATTTGGTCTCTCGGTAGGCGAAAATGTTACCAATTATTATATTTGGTCTCTTGGTAGGCGAGAATGTTACCAATTATTATATTTGGTCTCTTGATAGGCGAGAATGTTACCAATCAATATATTTGGTCTCTTGGTAGGCGAGAATGTTACCAATCATTATATTTGGTCTCTTGGTAGGCGAGAATGTTACCAATCATTATATTTGGTCTCTTGGTAGGCGAGAATATTACCAATCATTATATTTGGTCTCGGGGTAGGCGAGAATGTTACCAATCATTATATTTGGTCTTTACTTGAATGAGTGATCTTCAATGTTTATCGGATACCGTAGGCAATCTAGCTTCTTTAATATTCTTGAAGTGGGGCGTGGCTCTTGCAACCTAACAATGTAGCATTCCATCGAAGAGAACCAACAGGCAACCTTTTTATGGAGTCTCTCTCTCTCTCTCTCTCTCTCTCTCTCTCTCTCTCTCTCTCTCTCTCTCTCTAAATGGAAAATGAGTATGTTGAAAAAGGCTTGTATATTTGTATATATAAAAATGACATCAAGACATTTTTTTTCTCCCTTGCTAAAAAAGCCATTGAAATCCACTTCACTGATTTATGCTGAAAAAGACTTATATATATATATATATATATATATATATATATATATATATATATATATATATATATATATATATATATATATATATATATATATATATATAATGATAATATCAAGACTTAATTTTTTTCTCCTTTGCTAAAAAAAAGCCATTGAAATCCATTTCTCTGATTTATGCCGAAAAAAAGCTTAAATTCTTTTATATATATTAATGATATCAAGACTTTCATATCATCTCCCGGTCTAAAAAACGCCATTGAAATCCATTTCAGTGATTTACGAGCTCGTAAGAACTCGCGGGGCAAAGTCCTCCTTGAAGGAAGACTTGTGAAGTGGCTGGTCCTCGAATGCTGCCACCAGAAGAGGGAAGGGAAAAGGTTTGAGAGTTTTGAAAGGTTTATCCATTACTTGGCCTTGCAGGGTCCGGTGTTTCGAAATGGCTGACTCCCTCTTCTGCGTAAAATCGTCCGGGTTGTCGACGAAACGGATGGGAGAGCTCGAACAAACCAAGTTGATATGCAGATTGGATGGGTTAGTATTCGAGTTCAATGTAGGGCATAAGGTTCAAGTGTAATTGCGTAAGACATTCTAGTTATTATTATTATTATTATTATTATTATTATTATTATTATTATTATTATTATTAACTACGCTACAACCCTAGTTAGAAAAGCAGGATGCTATAAGCCCAAGGGCCCCAACAAGGAAAATGCCCAGTGAAGAAAGGAAATTGATACAATAGTGTGCCTGAGTGTACACTCAAGCAAGAGAACTCTAACCCGAGACAGTGGGATACCATGATACGGGGTTTATGGCACTACCCAAGAATAGAGAATGATCGTTTAATTTTGGAGCGTCTCTCTCCTAGAAGAGTTGATTACCATAACTAAAGTCTTTAGTATTAGCTAAACTACAAACCTACTTAGAAAAGAAGGGTGCTATAACCCTAAGGGCTCCAAAATGGAAAATAACCCATTGTGGTTATGAAATAAGGAAACAGGATAGAATAGTATGCTCAGTGTATCCTCAAGCAAGAGAAATCTAACCAAAGACAGTGGAAGACCATGATACAGAGGCTCTGCCACTACCCAATTGTTGGTTTATTTTATTTATCATATATGCACGAAAAATTGTGTATTAATGTTACGCTGATTGCATCCTCTCAGGCTATTAAGGCCCCTTTTTTCTAAGAAGTCTCTAACACAATCTATTTAACCCCTCTGAGATATATTTCTCTCCTCTTCCCTTTCATTTCCATCAATCTTTCTACGTGATCAACCCTTCTTCAGATCCTGATCCATACTTTTCTCGCATATTAACATTTTTTTTAATTGTTTGTCAACATATTCGTTAATTAGTATTTTCATAAATTCATCAAAATCATTTTTTTTCGTAATGTACGCAATTTCGTGTTCATAATTAACTGAAAGGATTTAGAATTAAATTTTGTTATGTGTAATCATGTGTCTTTAAAAATGTCGACCACTTTACCAATGCTCTCTCTCTCTCTCTCTCTCTCTCTCTCTCTCTCTCTCTCTCTCTCTCTCTCTCTCTCTCTCTCTCTCTCTCTCTCTCTCTCTCAGATACACACATGTATGTGTCTACATATATATGCTGTAAATCATACATGTGCAGTACGTGTAATATGTGAATCTTAACATCTCTTGCATTTAAAATGGAGATTATTTACCAGCCATCAATCATATTTGAACCCGCATTGGAGAGGCTTTGAGTCACATGATCATACCATTACCTACCACAACAAAGTTGAAAACTTCTCGCTTGGAAACCAATGCCAGGGATGTGCTTACTTGCTACTGCCCTGAAACGCCCTATCTTTGTATAGCCTACCCCTTTTGCACGCATGTGTATATAGTCGCAAATCCATTTTCTTGATTTTGATTAGAATAATAAGGTGAAACATTGAATTACCCAACAGAATAGAAAACAATACTTTTGACAAAATCGTTTTGTGAACGAGAAGTTCTTACGTTTAACAAATATGTTTTGTGAACGAGAAGAGTCTCTCGTCATTTATTATCTATTTTGACAGTTCATTGTCTGCGTTGTTTAAAGTCTACGGCCTTTGCTCTTCCAGTTGTGTGAGCTTGTGTCTTTGTCAAGGATTTGGGTCTGACGTTTTAGTGTTTATTTATATGCGCTGTTTGTCTTTGTAAGTTTTTTACCCCCCCCCCCCCCCTTCGTTTCAGTCAATCCTGTTTGAATTTAATCCTATTAGCAATATCTAACTGTAACATGTATATCCTGGATAATGAATAAAATTTACATTTTCCTTATTAAAAAAAAAAAGTCGACTCGGTACCCAAGCACGCAATACGAATTGTACTGTCGTCTTCTATTGTTTTTACTAAAGCGAACCGGTAATACAGAGACCCGTCATCTTTATTAGTTGATTCCATGTTTTTTCTTCGTAGCACGAACAATACAGGGTGTCTCAAAAAAAATGTACTCACTCTTAGAATTATGAGAAAACCTTTATTTATGGACATAGAGCGAAATGAAATAGCATCGAATACATGAGACAAATGTGTTTGAAGAATCATGTTTGCGAATGTTCAAATTGATGACCATTATTGTCCAGACAACGCCGATAACGCGCACCAAGGGATTCGCAAACGTCGCGAAACATGTCAAAGAGTGAGTGCATTTTTTTGAGACACCCTGTATGTAGTCGTTCATTAAGGTATGACAAAATCGTCTTACAGTGGTCTTTGTCATTTCGATATTGTTTATATGTTAATGGCGTTGTTTGTGACGCGTTATTACAAAGGGTTGTTCTGTTATTCTCTTAAAGTTAAAATGAGCTGCATAAAACTAAAATGCCATATTGAAAAGAAAATGGGGTACGTGGTAACTTTTCTCGTGTACAGTCATGTATACTAATATGAAGTATGTATACAAATAAATAAATGTATATGTGTATATATATATATATATATATATATATATATATATATATATATACTTGTGTGTATGTGTGTGTGTTTGTGTATATATAAATAAATGAATATATGTATATATATATATATATATATATATATATATTGTTCACAAGAAGATTTGACTGTCAATGCAATAATTGTGTTAGTAAATATAATTGTATGTATATGTAATCTCACAATAAATGTAATCATTTACTGTCCACCTACTTTTGGGACTACCATATATATATATATATATATATATATATATATATATATATATATACATATATATATTTACATACATATATATATTATATATACAGTATATGTATATATGTATATATATTGTATATATATATTATATATACAGTATATGTATATGTATATATATATATATATATATATATATATATATATATATATATATTACCTTTCTTGAGTGGGAATACCTTAACGTTTTGAAAGAGTTTGTGTATGGCCATGATCAGCAAAGCTGTACTAGTTAGGGCTACCCATACTAGGTTGGTATGTAGTGAGCAACCAGACGAAAATCTCCCACCATCACCAATCCTCACTTGCCAGCTGTGATGAAAAGTGCCCAAACCCCGGACATGAGTAAAGACATATCCAAAGTCTTTATCCTGAAGTGTACTTTAAATGGCTGCATTTGCTGTTTGTTGTTGTTTTATATATATATATATATATATATATATATATATATATATATATATATATATATATATATATATGTGAGACGTAAAGTTCCCAGGTCCTTTTATATAAAAGAGCATTTCTAGTCGGTTCATAATTAGCCCACTATTAAGTTACACTTGTTTTCGTTTATCAGAAAATATACATTTTTAGCTAAAAGGAAAATTAGAAAACAGCTAAAAGAATATTCCTTTAATGTTAAGAATAGAAAAAAATAAAAAATTATACTAGTTCTAATGTAAATGTGTTAAGAATTACATAAGGAAAATTGGTAATTTGATCGAACGTAAACTATCTTGGAAGAAATAAAACATAATGAAATCAAGTGAACCTAGTAGTCTAAAGGTATAGGAAATTATAATGCAGTGAAGGCCTATGACTAAAGTAATAGAAATCCTCATGACCTCTTTTTTTTTTTTTTTTTTTCTGTAACCAATTTCCAAAGTCTATTTGAAATTGACTTAAATTTCCGCTAGCACATCAAATACAGCCATGTGGCTAAAAATAGAAAACTAATTACGAGCTATCTAGGAACAGTACAGACCGTCCGATATA
The DNA here is from genome assembly GCF_036898095.1 of Palaemon carinicauda. NCBI lineage: Eukaryota > Metazoa > Arthropoda > Malacostraca > Decapoda > Palaemonidae > Palaemon > Palaemon carinicauda. The sequence continues at coordinate 71,565,523 of NC_090759.1, forward strand.
ATTAACGACTTTGAACTACGCTTCGCCAGGAAAAAAAAAAGAAATAAAAAAACGTTTTTGTCAATACGTTTCGCAAACCACAAAACACGAAAGCAAGTGCTTGATCATGCGATAAAGTCATGAACTGCGTCGACCTCTGTGCATTCAGGAGCGTTGCAGTGAACGCAAGCAATCTGGGACCCTTTGCGTTTTTATTATTTTCTTATCTCTTGCACGAAATAAATCGTTATTCCTTCTAAAGGAAAGCGTTGCTGAAACTTGGGACAAACTTCAGTGGCACTGTGCAAGAGATATTATTATTATTATTATTATTATTATTATTATTATTATTATTATTATTATTATTATTATAGTTGTTGTTCTTGTAATTATTATTATTATTATTATTATTATTATTATTATTATTATTATTATTATCAGGTAAGCTACAGTACAACCCTAGTTGAAAAGGGAGGATGCTGTAGTCCCAAGGGCTCCAAAAGAGAAAATAGCATAGTGGGGAGAGGAAATAAGGAAACAGAATAATGGGCTGAGTGGACCCTCAAGCAAAAGAACTCTAAGGTAAAGGTGAGAGAGTAATCATACCCTGGTGAGAGGGGATTGCGTATGCGTGTATGTGCATATCTTTATGATTATTTAACCGTCATTTTTGACGGGTCGCGCACACCAGTTAATGTATAACACCCACTGAAACGTTGCCTGGGGAAAGGGGATTGCGTATTCGTGTATGTGCATATCTTTATGATTATTTAACAGTCATTTTTGACGGGTCGCGCAAACCAGTTAATGTATAACACCCACTGAAACGTTGCCTTATGTAATGCGAAACCTTATTGGAAGAGGAGCAGGTATGACCAGTTTGACCTGTGACTCTTTTGTAACAGGCAATTGCAAAACGGAGTGATTTGCATGAAAGAGCCTTGGTAGGGGATTCTTTCCTTAGCGAGATATGACAGTAAATGTTGCGTAGTTGACTCGCAAATATAACCCTGATGCTTATAACATCATCATTCGTTGGGAAGGCTCTGCCTTCTTTCTTTATCTCTTTTTCTTTGGGACTGGGATATTTTATCGG